>NW_026870910.1:6902167-7202262 GCF_033118175.1 Dama dama
GAGATATGAAGAGCTTCAAAAGGTGTCAAAAATATGAGGAGAATGAAATGGTCTGAAAAATTGGAGGAGCATGAAACTGTATTGTAAAACATGAAGAACAGGAAAAGGAGTGAAAAATATGATGAGCTTCAAAAGGTGTGAAGAATATGAGGAACTTGAAGTGGTGTTCAAAAACATGAAGAGCTTGAAAAGGTGTGAAATATATGAAGAGCTTCAAAAGGTGTGAAAAATAGAAGGAGCATGAAGCGGTGTTCAAAAACATAAAGAGCTTGAAAATGTGTGAAATATACGAAGAGCTTGAATAGGTGTAAAAAATAGGAGGAGCATGAAACAGCCTGAAAATAGGAGGAGCATGAAACGGTGTTGAAAAACATGAAGAGCATGAAAATGTGTGAAAAATATGACGAGCTTCAAAAGGTGTCAAAAATATGAGGAGCATGAAACGGTGTTGAAAAACATGAAGAGCCTGAAAAGGTGTGAAATATATGAAGAGTTTCAAAAGGTGTCAAAACTATGAGGAGCATGATACGGTCTGAAAAATAGGAGGAGCATGAAACGGTGTTCGTAAACATGAAGAGCCTGAAAAGGTGTGAAAAATATGAAGAGGTTCAAAACGTGTCAAAGTATGAGGAGCATGAAACGGTCTGAAAAATAGGAGGAGCATGAAGCAGTGTTGAAAAAATGAAGACCATGAAAAGGTGTGAAATATATGAAGAGCTTCAAAAGGCGTCAAAAATTTGAGGAGCATGAAACGGTCTGAAAAATAGGAGGACCATGAAGCGGTGTTGAAAAAGATAAGAGCCTGAAAAGGTGTGAAAAATATGAAGAGCTTCAAAATGTGTCAAAAATATGAGGAGCATTAAATGATCTGAAAACCATGAGGCGCATGAAGCGGTGTTCAAAAACATGAAGAGCCTGAAAAGGAGTGAAATATACGAAGAGCTTAAAAAGGTGTCAAAACTATGAGGAGCATGACACGGTCTGAAAAATAGGAGGAGCATGAAGTGGTGTTGAAAAACATGAAGAGCCTGAAAAGGTGTGAAAAATATGAAGAGCTTCAAAATGTGTCAAAAATATGAGGAGCATTAAATGATCTGAAAACCATTAGGAGCATGAAGCGGTGTTCAAAAACATGAAGAGCCTGAAAAGGAGTGAAATATATGAAGAGCTTCAAAAGTTGTCAAAACTATGAGGAGCATGAAACGGTCTGAAAAATAGGAGGAGCATGAAATGGTGTTGAAAAACATGAAATGCCTGAGAAGGTGTGAAAAATATGAAGAGCTTCAAAAGGTGTCAAAAATTTGAAGAGCATGAAACGGTCTGAAAAATTGGAGGAGCAGGAAACGGTGTTCAAGAACATGAAGAGCCTGAAAAGGTGTGAAAAATATGAAGAGTTTCAAAAGGTCTCAAAAATATGAGGAGCATGAAATGGCCTGAAAAATAGGAGGAGCATGTAACGGTGTTCAAAAATATGAAGAGCCTGAAAAGGTGTGAAATATATGAAGAGCTTCAAAAGGTGTGAAAATTAAGAGAAGCATGAAGCGGTGTTCAAAAACATGAAGAGCTTGTAAAGGTGTGAAATATATGAAGAGCTTCAATAGGTGTGAAAAATAGGAGCATCTTGAAGCGGTGTTAAAAAACATGAAGAGCCTGAAAAGGTGTGAAAAATATGAAGAGCTTCAAAAGGTGTGAAAAATATAAGGAGCCTCAAAAGGTTTCAAAAATATGAGGAGCATGAAACGGTCTGAAAAATAGGAGGATCTTGAAGCGGTGTTCAAAAAACTGAAGAGCCTGAAAATGTGTGAAAAATATGAATAGCTTCAAAAGGTGTCAAAATATGAGGAGCATGACGGTCTGAAAAATAGGAGGAGCATGAAACGGTGTTCAAAACATGAAGAGCCTGAAATGGTGTGAAAAATATGAAGAGCTTCAAAAGGTGTCAAAAATATGAGGAGCATGAAATGGTCTGAAAAATAGGAGGAACATGAAACGGTATTGAAAAACATGAAGAACAGGAAAAGGAGTGAAAAATATGATGAGCTTCAAAAGGTGTGAAGAATATGAGGAACATGAAGCGGTGTTCAAAAACTTTAAGAGCTTGCAAAAGTGTGAAATATATGAAGAGCTTCAAAAGGTGTGAAACATAGGAGGAGCATGAAGCGGTGTTCAAAAACGTGAAGAGCTTGAAAAGGTGTGAAATATATGAAGAGCTTCAATAGGTGTGAAAAATAGGAGGAGCATGAAGCGTTGTTCAAAAACATGAAGAACCTGAAGAGGTGTGAAATATATGAAGAGCTTCAAAAGGTGTCAAAAATATGAGGAGCATGAAACAGTCTGAAAATAGGAGGAGCATGATACGGTGTTGAAAAAAATGAAGAGCATGAAAAGGTGAGAAAAATATGAAGAGATTCAAAAGGTGTCAAAAATATGAGGAGCATGAAACGGTGTTCAAAAACATGAAGAGCCTGAAAAGGTGTGAAAAATATGAAGAGCTTCAAAAGCTGTCAAAAATATGAGGACCTTGAAAAAGTTTTCAAAAATATGAAGAGCATGAAAAGGTGTGAAAAATATGAAGAGCTTCAAAAGGTGTCAAAACTATGAGGAGCATGAAACGTTCTGAAAAATAGGAGGAGCATGAAACGGTGTTCGAAACATGAAGAGCCTGAAAAGGTGTGAAAAAAATCAAGAGGTTCAAAACGTGTCAAAGTATGAGGAGCATAAAACGGTATGAAAAATAGGAGGAGCATGAAACGGTGTTGAAAAACATGAAGACACTGAAAAGGTGTGAAATATATGAAGAGCTTCAAAAGGCGTCAAAAATTTGAGGAGCATGAAACGGTCTGAAAAATAGGAGGACCATGAAGCCGTGTTCAAAAACATGAAGAGCCTGAAAAGGTGTAAAATATATGAAGAGCTTCAAAAGGTGTCAAAACTATGAGGAGCATGAAACAGTCTGAAAAATAGGAGGAGTATCATGTGGTGTTGAAAAAAATGAAGAGCCAAAAAGGTGTGAACAATATGAAGAGCTTCAAAAGGTGTGAAAAATATGAAGAGCTTCAAAAGGTGTCAAATATATGAGGAGCATGAAACAGTCTGAAAAATAGGAGGAGCATGAAACGTTGTAGAAAAACATGAAGAACAGGAAAATGTGTGAAAAATATGAAGAGTGTCAAAAGGTGTCAAAAATATGAGGAACTTGAAAAGGTGTTCAAAAACAAGATGAGCATGAAAAGGTGTGAAAAATATGAAGAGCTTCAAAAGGTGTGAAAAATATGAGGAGCATGAAGCGGTGTCCAAAAACATGAAGAGCCTGAAAAGGTGTGAAAAATATGAAGAGCTTCAAAAGGTGTCAAAATATGAGGAGCATGGAACGGTCTGAAAAATAGGAGGAGCATGAAACGGTGTTCAAAACCATGAAGAGCCTGAAAAGGTGTGAAAAATATGAAGAGCTTCAAAAGGTGTCAAAAATATGAGTTGCATGAAACGGTCTGAAAAATAGGAGGAGCATGAAACGGTCTTCAAAAATATGAAGAGCCTGACATGGTGTGAGAGATATGAAGAGCTTCAAAAGGTGTCAAAAATATGAGGAGAATGAAATGGTCTGAAAAATTGGAGGAGCATGAAACTGTATTGAAAAACATGAAGAACAGGAAAAGGAGTGAAAAATATGATGAGCTTCAAAAGGTGTGAAGAATATGAGGAACTTGAAGCGGTGTTCAAAAACATGAAGAGCTTGAAAAGGTGTGAAATATATGAAGAGCTTCAAAAGGTGTGAAAAATAGAAGGAGCATGAAGCGGTGTTCAAAAACATGAAGAGCTTGAAAAGGTGTGAAATATATGAAGAGCTTGAATAGGTGTGAAAAATAGGAGGAGCATGAAACAGTCTGAAAATAGGAGGAGCATGAAACGGTGTTGAAAAACATGAAGAGCATGAAAAGGTGTGAAAGATATGAAGAGTTTCAAAAGGTGTCAAAAATATGAGGACCTTGAAAAGTTGTTCAAAAACATGAAGAGCATGAAAAGGTCTGAAAAATATGAAGAGCTTCAAAAGGTGTCAAAACTATGAGGAGCATGATACGGTCTGAAAAATAGGAGGAGCATGAAACGGTGTTCGTAAACATGAAGAGCCTGAAAAGGTGTGAAAAACATGAAGAGGTTCAAAACGTGTCAAAGTATGAGGAGCATGAAACGGTCTGAAAAATAGGAGGAGCATGAAGCAGTGTTGAAAAAATGAAGACCATGAAAAGGTGTGAAATATATGAAGAGCTTCAAAAGGCGTCAAAAATATGAGGAGCATGAAACGGTCTGAAAAAGAGGAGGACCATGAAGCGGTGTTCAAAAATATGAAGAGCCTGAAAATGTGTGAAAAATATGAAAAGCTTCAAAAGATACGAAAAATATGAAGAGCTTCAACAGGTGTCAAAATGAGATGAGCGTGAAACGATCTGAAAAATAGGAGGAGCATGAAGTGGTGTTGAAAATAATGAAAAGCCTGAAAAGGTGTGAAATATATGAAGAGCTTCAAAAGTTGTCAAAAATATGAGGAGAATGAAACGGTCTGCAAAATATGAGGAGCATGAAATGGTGTTCAAAAACATGAAGAGCCTGAAAAGGTGTGAAAAATATGAAGAGCTTCAAAAGGTGTGAAAAATATGAGCAGCATGAAACGGTCTAAAAAATAGGAGGAGCATGAATTGGTGTTGAAAAACATGAACAGCCTGAGAACGTGTGAAAAATATGAATAGCTTCAAGTGTGAATAATATGAAGAGCTTCAAAAGGTGTCAAAAATTAGATCAGCTTGAAACGGTCTGAAAAATAGGAGGAGCATGAATTGGTGTTGAAAAACATGAACAGCCTGAAAAGGTGTGAAAAATATGAAGAGCTTCAAAAGGTGTGAAAAATATGAGGAGCATGAAATGGTCTGAAAAATAGAAGGAGCATGAAGCGGTGTTCAAAAATATGAAGAGCCTGAAAAGGTGTGAAAAATATGAAGAGCTTCAAAAGGTGTCAAAAATATGAGGAGCATGAAACGTCTGAAAAATACGAGGAGCATGAAGCGGTGTTGAAAATCATGAAGAGCCTGAAAAGGCGTGAAAAATATGAAGAGCTTCAAAAGATGTGAGAAATATTAAGAGATTCAAAAGGTGTCAAAATGAGATGAGCATGAAACGGTCTGAAAAAGAGGAGGAGCATGAAGCGCTGTTGAAAAACATGAAGAGCCTGAAAAGGTGTGAAAAATATGAAGATCTTCTAAAGGTTTCAAAAATATGAGGAGCATGAAACGGTCTGAAAAAGAGGAGGAGTATGAAGTGGTGTTGAAAATCATGAAGAGCCTGAAAAGGTGTGAAAAATATGAAAAGCTTCAAAAGATACGAAAAATATGAAGAGCCTCAACAGGTGTCAAAAATATGAGGAGCATGAAACGATCTGAAAAATAGGAGGAGCATGAAGCAGTGTTCAAAAACGCGAAGAGCCTGAAAAGTTGTGAAAAATATGCAGAGCTTCAAAAGGTGTCAAAAATATGAGGAGCATGAAACGGTCTGAAAAATAGAAGGAGCATGAAGTGGTTGTGAAAAACATGAAGAGCTTGAAAAGGTGTGCAAAATATGAAGAGCTTCAAAAGGTGTGAAATACATGGGGAGCATGAAACGGTCTGAAACAAAGGAGGAGCATGAAGCGGTGTTCAAAAAAATGCAGAAACTGAAAATGTGTGAAAAATATGAAGAGCTTCAAAACGTGTAAAAAATAGGAGGAGCATGAAATGGTTTGAAAAAGAGGATGAGCATGAACCGGTGTTCAAAATCATGAAGAGCATGAAAAGGTGTGAAAAATATGAAGAGCTTCAAAAGGTGTCAAAAATATGAGGAGCATGAAACGGTCTGAAAAAAACGAGGAGAATGAAACGGTATTCAAAAACTTGAAGAGCCTGAAAAGGCGTGAAAATTATGAAGAGCTTCTAAAGGTGTGAAATACACGAGGAGCATTAAACGGTTTGAAATATAGGAGGAGCATGAAGCGGTGTTCAAAAACATGAAGAGCATGAGAAGGTATGAAAATTATGAAGAGCTTCAAAAAGTGTCAAAAATGAGGAGCATGAAACGGTTTGATAAATAGGAGGAGCATGAAACGGTGTTAAAAACATGAAGAGCCTGAAAACGTGTGAAAAATATGAAGAGCTTCAAAAGCTTTGAAAAATATCAAGAGCTTCAACAGGTGTCAAAATGAGATGAGCATGAAACGGTCTGAAAAATAGGAGGAGCATGAAGCAGTGTTGAAAATAATGAAAAGCCTGAAAAGGTGTGAAATATATGAAGAGCTTCAAAAGTTGTCAAAAATATGAGGAGAATGAAACGGTCTGCAAAATATGAGGAGCATGAAATGGTGTTCAAAAACATGAAGAGCCTGAAAAGGTGTGAAAAATATGAAGCGCTTCAAAAGGTGTGAAATACATGAGGAGCATGAAATGGTCTGAAAAATAGGAGGAGCATGAAGCGGTGTTGAAAAACATGAAGAACCTGAAAACGTGTGAAAAATATGAATAGCTTCAAAAGGTGTGAATAATATGAAGAGCTTCAAAAGGTGTCAAAAATTAGATGAGCTTGAAACGGTCTGAAAAATAGGAGGAGCATGAATTGGTGTTGAAAAACATGAACAGCCTGAAAAGGTGTGAAAAATATGAAGAGCTTCAAAAGGTGTGAAAAATATGAGGAGCATGAAACGGTCTGAAAAATAGAAGGAGCATGAAGCGGTGTTCAAAAATATGAAGAGCCTGAAAAGGTGTGAAAAATATGAGGAGCATGATACGGTCTGAAAAACAGGAGGAGCATGAAGCGGCATTCAAAAACATGAAGAGGCTGAAATGTGTGAAAAATATGAAAAGCTTCAAAAGGTGTGAAAAATATGAAGAGCTTCGAAAGTTGTCAAAAATGAGATGAGCATGAAACGGTCTGAAAAATAGGAGGAGCATGAAATGGTGTTCAAAACATGAAGAGCCTGAAAAGGTGTGCAAAATATGAAGAGCTTCAAAAGATGTGAAATACATGAGGAGCATGAAACGGTCTGAAAAATAGGAGGAGCATGAAACGGTGTTCAAAAACATGAAGAGACTGAAAAGTTGTGAAAAATATCAAAAGCTTCAAAAGGTGTCAAAAATATGAGGAGCATGAAACGGTCTGAAAAATAGGAGGAGCATGAAGCGGTGTTCAAAAACATGAAGAGCCTGAAAAGTTGTGAAAAATATCAAAAGCTTCAAATGGTGTCAAAAATATGAGGAGCATGAAACGGTCTGAAAAATAGGAGGAGCATGAAGCGGTGTTCAAAAACATGAAGAGCCTGAAAAGGTGTGAAAAAATATGAAGAATTTCAAACGGTGTCAAAAATATGAGGAGCATGAAACGGTCTGAAAAATAGAAGGAGCTTGAAGCGGTGTTCAAAAACATGAAGAGCTTGAAAAGGTGTGAAAAATATGAAGAGCTTCAAAAGTTGTCAAAAATATGAGGAGCATGAAACGGTCTGAAAAATAGGAGAAGCATGAAGTGGTGTTCAAAAACATGAAGAGCCTGAAAAGGTGTGAAAAATATGAAAAGCCTCAAAACCTGTCAAAAATATGAGGAGCATGAAACGGTCTGAAAAATAGGAGGATCATGAAGCGGTGTTGCAAAACATTAAGAGTCTGAAAACGCTTGAAAATACGAAGAGCTTCAAAAATATGAAAAATATGAAGAGCTTGAAAAGGTGTGAAAAATAAGAAAAGCTTCAAAAGATGTCAAAAATGAGATGAGCATGAATCGGTCTGAAAAATACGAGGAGCATGAAGAGGTGTTGAAAATCATGAAGAGCCTGAAAAGGTGTGAAAAATATGAAGAGCTTCAAAAGATTTGAAAAATATTAAGAGCTTCAAAAGGTGTCAAAATGAGATGAGAACGAAACGGGCTGAAAAGGAGGAGGAGCATGAAGCGGTGTTGAAAAATATGAAGAGCCTGAAAAGGTGTGAAAAATATGAAGAGCTTCTAAAGGTTTCAAAAATATGAGGAGCATGAAACGGTCTGAAAAAGAGGAGGAGCATGAAGCCGTGTTGAAAATCATGAAGAGCCTGAAAAGGTGTGAAAAATATGAAAAGCTTCAAAAGATACGAAAAATATGAAGAGCTTCAACAGGTGTCAAAATGAGATGAGCATGAAACGGTCTGAAAAATAGGAGGAGCATGAAGTGGTGTTGAAAATAATGAAAAGCCTGAAAAGGTGTGAAATATATGAAGAGCTTCAAAAGTTGTCAAAAATATGAGGAGAATGAAATGGTCTGCAAAATATGAGGAGCATGAAATGTTGTTCAAAAACATGAAGAGCCTGAAAAGGTGTGAAAAATATGAAGCGCTTCAAAAGGTGTGAAATACATGAGGAGCATGAAATGGTCTGAAAAATAGGAGGAGCATGAAGCGGTGTTGAAAAACATGAAGAGCCTGAAACGGTGTGAAAAATATGAATAGCTTCAAAAGGTGTCAAAAATTAGATGAGCTTGAAATGGTCTGAAAAATAGGAGGAGCATGAATTGGTGTTGAAAAACATAAACAGCCTGAAAAGGTGTGAAAAATATGAAGAGCTTCAAAAGGTGTGAAAAATATGAGGAGCATGAAACGGTCTGAAAAATAGAAGGAGCATGAAGCGGGGTTCAAAAATATGAAGAGCCTGAAAAGGTGTGAAAAATATGAAGAGCTTCAAAAGGTGTCAAAAATATGAGGAGCATGAAACGTCTGAAAAATACGAGCAGCATGAAGCGGTGTTGAAAATCATGAAGAGCCTGAAAAGGCGTGAAAAATATGAAGAGCTTCAAATGATGTGAGAAATATTAAGAGCTTCAAAAGGTGTCAAAATGAGATGAGCATGAAACTGTCTGAAAAAGAGGAGAAGCATGAAGCGGTGTTGAAAAACATGAAGAGCCTGAAAAGGTGTGAAAAATATGAAGAGCTTCTAATGGTTTCAAAAATATGAGGAGCATGTAACGGTCTGAAAAAGAGGAGGAGCATGAAGTGGTGTTGAAAATCATGAAGAGCCTGAAAAGGTGTGAAAAATATGAAAAGCTTCAAAAGATACGAAAAATATGAAGAGCTTCAACAGGTGTCAAAAATATGAGGAGCATGAAACGATCTGAAAAATAGGAGGAGCATGAAGCGGTGTTCAAAAACACGAAGAGCCTGAAAAGGTGTGAAAAATATGAAGAGCTTCAAAAGGTGTCAAAAATATGAGGAGCATGAAACGGTCTGAAAAATAGAAGGAGCATGAAGTGGTTGTGAAAAACATGAAGAGCTTGAAAAGGTGTGCAAAATATGAAGAGCTTCAAAAGGTGTGAAATACATGGGGAGCATGAAACGGTCTGAAACAAAGGAGGAGCATGAAGCGGTGTTCAAAAAAATGCAGAAACTGAAAATGTGTGAAAAATATGAAGAGCTTCAAAACGTGTAAAAAATAGGAGGAGCATGAAATGGTTTTAAAAAGAGGATGAGCATGAACCGGTGTTCAAAATCATGAAGAGCATGAAAAGGTGTGAAAAATATGAAGAGCTTCAAAAGGTGTCAAAAATATGAGGAGCATGAAACGGTCTGAAAAAAACGAGGAGAATGAAACGGTATTCAAAAACTTGAAGAGCCTGAAAAGGCGTGAAAATTATGAAGAGCTTCTAAAGGTGTGAAATACACGAGGAGCATTAAACGGTTTGAAATATAGGAGGAGCATGAAGCGGTGTTCAAAAACATGAAGAGCATGAGAAGGTATGAAAATTATGAAGAGCTTCAAAAAGTGTCAAAAATGAGGAGCATGAAACGGTTTGATAAATAGGAGGAGCATGAAACGGTGTTAAAAACATGAAGAGCCTGAAAACGTGTGAAAAATATGAAGAGCTTCAAAAGCTTTGAAAAATATCAAGAGCTTCAACAGGTGTCAAAATGAGATGAGCATGAAACGGTCTGAAAAATAGGAGGAGCATGAAGCAGTGTTGAAAATAATGAAAAGCCTGAAAAGGTGTGAAATATATGAAGAGCTTCAAAAGTTGTCAAAAATATGAGGAGAATGAAACGGTCTGCAAAATATGAGGAGCATGAAATGGTGTTCAAAAACATGAAGAGCCTGAAAAGGTGTGAAAAATATGAAGCGCTTCAAAAGGTGTGAAATACATGAGGAGCATGAAATGGTCTGAAAAATAGGAGGAGCATGAAGCGGTGTTGAAAAACATGAAGAACCTGAAAACGTGTGAAAAATATGAATAGCTTCAAAAGGTGTGAATAATATGAAGAGCTTCAAAAGGTGTCAAAAATTAGATGAGCTTGAAACGGTCTGAAAAATAGGAGGAGCATGAATTGGTGTTGAAAAACATGAACAGCCTGAAAAGGTGTGAAAAATATGAAGAGCTTCAAAAGGTGTGAAAAATATGAGGAGCATGAAACGGTCTGAAAAATAGAAGGAGCATGAAGCGGTGTTCAAAAATATGAAGAGCCTGAAAAGGTGTGAAAAATATGAGGAGCATGATACGGTCTGAAAAACAGGAGGAGCATGAAGCGGCATTCAAAAACATGAAGAGGCTGAAATGTGTGAAAAATATGAAAAGCTTCAAAAGGTGTGAAAAATATGAAGAGCTTCGAAAGTTGTCAAAAATGAGATGAGCATGAAACGGTCTGAAAAATAGGAGGAGCATGAAATGGTGTTCAAAACATGAAGAGCCTGAAAAGGTGTGCAAAATATGAAGAGCTTCAAAAGATGTGAAATACATGAGGAGCATGAAACGGTCTGAAAAATAGGAGGAGCATGAAACGGTGTTCAAAAACATGAAGAGACTGAAAAGTTGTGAAAAATATCAAAAGCTTCAAAAGGTGTCAAAAATATGAGGAGCATGAAACGGTCTGAAAAATAGGAGGAGCATGAAGCGGTGTTCAAAAACATGAAGAGCCTGAAAAGTTGTGAAAAATATCAAAAGCTTCAAATGGTGTCAAAAATATGAGGAGCATGAAACGGTCTGAAAAATAGGAGGAGCATGAAGCGGTGTTCAAAAACATGAAGAGCCTGAAAAGGTGTGAAAAAATATGAAGAATTTCAAACGGTGTCAAAAATATGAGGAGCATGAAACGGTCTGAAAAATAGAAGGAGCTTGAAGCGGTGTTCAAAAACATGAAGAGCTTGAAAAGGTGTGAAAAATATGAAGAGCTTCAAAAGTTGTCAAAAATATGAGGAGCATGAAACGGTCTGAAAAATAGGAGAAGCATGAAGTGGTGTTCAAAAACATGAAGAGCCTGAAAAGGTGTGAAAAATATGAAAAGCCTCAAAACCTGTCAAAAATATGAGGAGCATGAAACGGTCTGAAAAATAGGAGGATCATGAAGCGGTGTTGCAAAACATTAAGAGTCTGAAAACGCTTGAAAATACGAAGAGCTTCAAAAATATGAAAAATATGAAGAGCTTGAAAAGGTGTGAAAAATAAGAAAAGCTTCAAAAGATGTCAAAAATGAGATGAGCATGAATCGGTCTGAAAAATACGAGGAGCATGAAGAGGTGTTGAAAATCATGAAGAGCCTGAAAAGGTGTGAAAAATATGAAGAGCTTCAAAAGATTTGAAAAATATTAAGAGCTTCAAAAGGTGTCAAAATGAGATGAGAACGAAACGGGCTGAAAAGGAGGAGGAGCATGAAGCGGTGTTGAAAAATATGAAGAGCCTGAAAAGGTGTGAAAAATATGAAGAGCTTCTAAAGGTTTCAAAAATATGAGGAGCATGAAACGGTCTGAAAAAGAGGAGGAGCATGAAGCCGTGTTGAAAATCATGAAGAGCCTGAAAAGGTGTGAAAAATATGAAAAGCTTCAAAAGATACGAAAAATATGAAGAGCTTCAACAGGTGTCAAAATGAGATGAGCATGAAACGGTCTGAAAAATAGGAGGAGCATGAAGTGGTGTTGAAAATAATGAAAAGCCTGAAAAGGTGTGAAATATATGAAGAGCTTCAAAAGTTGTCAAAAATATGAGGAGAATGAAATGGTCTGCAAAATATGAGGAGCATGAAATGTTGTTCAAAAACATGAAGAGCCTGAAAAGGTGTGAAAAATATGAAGCGCTTCAAAAGGTGTGAAATACATGAGGAGCGTGAAATGGTCTGAAAAATAGGAGGAGCATGAAGCGGTGTTGAAAAACATGAAGAGCCTGAAACGGTGTGAAAAATATGAATAGCTTCAAAAGGTGTCAAAAATTAGATGAGCTTGAAACGGTCTGAAAAATAGGAGGAGCATGAATTGGTGTTGAAAAACATAAACAGCCTGAAAAGGTGTGAAAAATATGAAGAGCTTCAAAAGGTGTGAAAAATATGAGGAGCATGAAACGGTCTGAAAAATAGAAGGAGCATGAAGCGGGGTTCAAAAATATGAAGAGCCTGAAAAGGTGTGAAAAATATGAAGAGCTTCAAAAGGTGTCAAAAATATGAGGAGCATGAAACGTCTGAAAAATACGAGCAGCATGAAGCGGTGTTGAAAATCATGAAGAGCCTGAAAAGGCGTGAAAAATATGAAGAGCTTCAAATGATGTGAGAAATATTAAGAGCTTCAAAAGGTGTCAAAATGAGATGAGCATGAAACTGTCTGAAAAAGAGGAGAAGCATGAAGCGGTGTTGAAAAACATGAAGAGCCTGAAAAGGTGTGAAAAATATGAAGAGCTTCTAATGGTTTCAAAAATATGAGGAGCATGTAACGGTCTGAAAAAGAGGAGGAGCATGAAGTGGTGTTGAAAATCATGAAGACCCTGAAAAGGTGTGAAAAATATGAAAAGCTTCAAAAGATACGAAAAATATGAAGAGCTTCAACAGGTGTCAAAAATATGAGGAGCATGAAACGATCTGAAAAATAGGAGGAGCATGAAGCGGTGTTCAAAAACACGAAGAGCCTGAAAAGGTGTGAAAAATATGAAGAGCTTCAAAAGGTGTCAAAAATATGAGGAGCATGAAACGGTCTGAAAAATAGAAGGAGCATGAAGTGGTTGTGAAAAACATGAAGAGCTTGAAAAGGTGTGCAAAATATGAAGAGCTTCAAAAGGTGTGAAATACATGGGGAGCATGAAACGGTCTGAAATAAAGGAGGAGCATGAAGCGGTGTTCAAAAAAATGCAGAAACTGAAAATGTGTGAAAAATATGAAGAGCTTCAAAAGGTGTAAAAAATAGGAGGAGCATGAAACGGTTTGAAAAATAGGATGAGCATGAACCGTTGTTCAAAATCATGAAGAGCATGAAAAGGTTTGAAAAATATGAAGAGCTTCAAAAGGTGTCAAAAATATGAGGAGCATGAAACGGTCTGAAAAAAACGAGGAGAATGAAACGGTATTCAAAAACTTGAAGAGCCTGAAAAGGCGTGAAAATTATGAAGAGCTTCAAAACGTGTGAAATACACGAGGAGCATTAAACGGTTTGAAAAATAGGAGGAGCATGAAGCGGTGTTCAAAAACATGAAGAGCATGAGAAGGTATGAAAATTATGAAGAGCTTCAAAAAGTGTCAAAAATGAGGAGCATGAAACGGTTTGATAAATAGGAGGAGCATGAAACGGTGTTAAAAACATGAAGAGCCTGAAAACGTGTGAAAAATATGAAGAGCTTCAAAAGCTTTGAAAAATATGAAGAGCTACAACAGGTGTCAAAATGAGATGAGCATGAAACGGTCTGAAAAATAGGAGAAGCATGAAGTGGTGTTGAAAATAATGAAAAGCCTGAAAAGGTGTGAAAAATATGAAGAGCTTCAAAAGGTGTGAAAAATATGAGGAGCATGAAACGGTCTGAAAAATAGAAGGAGCATGAAGCGGTGTTCAAAAATATGAAGAGCCAGAAAAGGTGTGAAAAATATGAAGAGCTTCAAAAGGTGTGAAAAATATGAGGAGCATGATACGTTCTGAAAAACAGGAGGAGCATGAAGCGGCATTCAAAAACATGAAGAGGCTGAAATGTGTGAAAAATATGAAAAGCTTCAAAAGGTGTGAAAAATATGAAGAGCTTCGAAAGTTGTCAAAAATGAGATGAGCATGAAACGGTCTGAAAAATAGGAGGAGCATGAAATGGTGTTCAAAACATGAAGAGCCTGAAAAGGTGTGCAAAATATGAAGAGCTTCAAAAGATGTGAAATACATGAGGAGCATGAAACGGTCTGAAAAATAGGAGGAGCATGAAACGGTGTTCAAAAACATGTAGAGCCTGAAAAGTTGTGAAAAATATCAAAAGCTTCAAAAGGTGTCAAAAATATGAGGAGCATGAAACGGTCTGAAAAATAGGAGGAGCATGAAGCGGTGTTCAAAAACATGAAGAGCCTGAAAATGTGTGAAAAATATCAAAAGCTTCAAAAGGTGTCAAAAATATGAGGAGCATGAAACGGTCTGAAAAATAGGAGGAGCATGAAGCGGTGTTCAAAAACATGAAGAGCCTGAAAAGGTGTGAAAAAATATGAAGAATTTCAAACGGTGTCAAAAATATGAGGAGCATGAAACGGTCTGAAAAATAGAAGGAGCATGAAGCGGTGTTCAAAAACATGAAGAGCTTGAAAAGGTGTGAAAAATATGAAGAGCTTCAAAAGTTGTCAAAAATATGAGGAGCATGAAACGGTCTGAAAAATAGGAGAAGCATGAAGCGGTGTTCAAAACATGAAGAGCCTGAAAAGGTGTGAAAAATATGAAAAGCCTCAAAACCTGTCAAAAATATGAGGAGCATGAAACGGTCTGAAAAATAGCAGGATCATGAAGCGGTGTTGCAAAACATTAAGAGTCTGAAAACGCTTGAAAATACGAAGAGCTTCAAAAACATGAAAAATATGAAGATCTTCAAAAGGTGTGAAAAATAAGAAAAGCTTCAAAAGATGTCAAAAATGAGATGAGCATGAATCGGTCTGAAAAATATGAGGAGCATGAAGAGGTGTTGAAAATCATGAAGAGCCTGAAAAGGTGTGAAAAATATGAAGAGCTTCAAAAGATTTGAAAAATATTAAGAGCTTCAAAAGGTGTCAAAATGATATGAGCACGAAACGGTCTGAAAAGGAGGAGGAGCATGAAGTGGTGTTGAAAAACATGAAGAGCCTGAAAAGGTGTGAAAAATATGAAGAGCTTCAAAAGGTCTCAAAAATATGATGAGTATGAAACGATCTGAAAAATAGAAGGAGCATGAAGCGGTGTTCAAAAATATGAAGAGCCTGAAAAGGTGTGAAAAATATGAAGAGCTTCAAAAGGTGTCAAAAATATGAGGAGCATGAAACGTCTGAAAAATACGAGGAGCATGAAGCGGTGTTGAAAATCATGAAGAGCCTGAAAAGGCGTGAAAAATATGAAGAGCTTCAAATGATGTGAGAAATATTAAGAGCTTCAAAAGGTGTCAAAATGAGATGAGCATGAAACGGTCTGAAAAAGAGGAGGAGCATGAAGCTGTGTTGAAAAACATGAAGAGCCTGAAAAGGTGTGAAAAATATGAAGAGCTTCTAATGGTTTCAAAAATATGAGGAGCATGTAACGGTCTGAAAAAGAGGAGGAGCATGAAGCGGTGTTGAAAATCATGAAGAGCCTGAAAAGGTGTGAAAAATATGAAAAGCTTCAAAAGATACGAAAAATATGAAGAGCTTCAACAGGTGTCAAAATGAGATGAGCGTGCAACGATCTGAAAAATAGGAGGAGCATGAAGTGGTGTTGAAAATAATGAAAAGCCTGAAAAGGTGTGAAATATATGAAGAGCTTCAAAAGTTGTCAAAAATATGAGGAGAATGAAACGGTCTGCAAAATATGAGGAGCATGAAATGGTGTTCAAAAACATGAAGAGCCTGAAAAGGTGTGAAAAATATGAAGCGCTTCAAAAGGTGTGAAATACATGAGGAGCATGAAATGGTCTGAAAAATAGGAGGAGCATGAAGCGGTGTTGAAAAACATGAAAAGCCTGAGAACGTGTGAAAAATATGAATAGCTTCAAGTGTGAATAATATGAAGAGCTTCAAAAGGTGTCAAAAATTAGATCAGCTTGAAACGGTCTGAAAAATAGGAGGAGCATGAATTGGTGTTGAAAAACATGAACAGCCTGAAAAGGTGTGAAAAATATGAAGAGCTTCAAAAGGTGTGAAAAATATGAGGAGCATGAAATGGTCTGAAAAATAGAAGGAGCATGAAGCGGTGTTCAAAAATATGAAGAGCCTGAAAAGGTGTGAAAAATATGAAGAGCTTCAAAAGGTGTCAAAAATATGAGGAGCATGAAACGTCTGAAAAATACGAGGAGCATGAAGCGGTGTTGAAAATCATGAAGAGCCTGAAAAGGCGTGAAATATATGAAGAGCTTCAAAAGATGTGAGAAATATTAAGAGATTCAAAAGGTGTCAAAATGAGATGAGCATGAAACGGTCTGAAAAAGAGGAGGAGCATGAAGCGCTGTTGAAAAACATGAAGAGCCTGAAAAGGTGTGAAAAATATGAAGATCTTCTAAAGGTTTCAAAAATATGAGGAGCATGAAACGGTCTGAAAAAGAGGAGGAGTATGAAGTGGTGTTGAAAATCATGAAGAGCCTGAAAAGGTGTGAAAAATATGAAAAGCTTCAAAAGATACGAAAAATATGAAGAGCCTCAACAGGTGTCAAAAATATGAGGAGCATGAAACGATCTGAAAAATAGGAGGAGCATGAAGCAGTGTTCAAAAACGCGAAGAGCCTGAAAAGTTGTGAAAAATATGCAGAGCTTCAAAAGGTGTCAAAAATATGAGGAGCATGAAACGGTCTGAAAAATAGAAGGAGCATGAAGTGGTTGTGAAAAACATGAAGAGCTTGAAAAGGTGTGCAAAATATGAAGAGCTTCAAAAGGTGTGAAATACATGGGGAGCATGAAACGGTCTGAAACAAAGGAGGAGCATGAAGCGGTGTTCAAAAAAATGCAGAAACTGAAAATGTGTGAAAAATATGAAGAGCTTCAAAACGTGTAAAAAATAGGAGGAGCATGAAATGGTTTGAAAAAGAGGATGAGCATGAACCGGTGTTCAAAATCATGAAGAGCATGAAAAGGTGTGAAAAATATGAAGAGCTTCAAAAGGTGTCAAAAATATGAGGAGCATGAAACGGTCTGAAAAAAACGAGGAGAATGAAACGGTATTCAAAAACTTGAAGAGCCTGAAAAGGCGTGAAAATTATGAAGAGCTTCTAAAGGTGTGAAATACACGAGGAGCATTAAACGGTTTGAAATATAGGAGGAGCATGAAGCGGTGTTCAAAAACATGAAGAGCATGAGAAGGTATGAAAATTATGAAGAGCTTCAAAAAGTGTCAAAAATGAGGAGCATGAAACGGTTTGATAAATAGGAGGAGCATGAAACGGTGTTAAAAACATGAAGAGCCTGAAAACGTGTGAAAAATATGAAGAGCTTCAAAAGCTTTGAAAAATATCAAGAGCTTCAACAGGTGTCAAAATGAGATGAGCATGAAACGGTCTGAAAAATAGGAGGAGCATGAAGCAGTGTTGAAAATAATGAAAAGCCTGAAAAGGTGTGAAATATATGAAGAGCTTCAAAAGTTGTCAAAAATATGAGGAGAATGAAACGGTCTGCAAAATATGAGGAGCATGAAATGGTGTTCAAAAACATGAAGAGCCTGAAAAGGTGTGAAAAATATGAAGCGCTTCAAAAGGTGTGAAATACATGAGGAGCATGAAATGGTCTGAAAAATAGGAGGAGCATGAAGCGGTGTTGAAAAACATGAAGAACCTGAAAACGTGTGAAAAATATGAATAGCTTCAAAAGGTGTGAATAATATGAAGAGCTTCAAAAGGTGTCAAAAATTAGATGAGCTTGAAACGGTCTGAAAAATAGGAGGAGCATGAATTGGTGTTGAAAAACATGAACAGCCTGAAAAGGTGTGAAAAATATGAAGAGCTTCAAAAGGTGTGAAAAATATGAGGAGCATGAAACGGTCTGAAAAATAGAAGGAGCATGAAGCGGTGTTCAAAAATATGAAGAGCCTGAAAAGGTGTGAAAAATATGAGGAGCATGATACGGTCTGAAAAACAGGAGGAGCATGAAGCGGCATTCAAAAACATGAAGAGGCTGAAATGTGTGAAAAATATGAAAAGCTTCAAAAGGTGTGAAAAATATGAAGAGCTTCGAAAGTTGTCAAAAATGAGATGAGCATGAAACGGTCTGAAAAATAGGAGGAGCATGAAATGGTGTTCAAAACATGAAGAGCCTGAAAAGGTGTGCAAAATATGAAGAGCTTCAAAAGATGTGAAATACATGAGGAGCATGAAACGGTCTGAAAAATAGGAGGAGCATGAAACGGTGTTCAAAAACATGAAGAGACTGAAAAGTTGTGAAAAATATCAAAAGCTTCAAAAGGTGTCAAAAATATGAGGAGCATGAAACGGTCTGAAAAATAGGAGGAGCATGAAGCGGTGTTCAAAAACATGAAGAGCCTGAAAAGTTGTGAAAAATATCAAAAGCTTCAAATGGTGTCAAAAATATGAGGAGCATGAAACGGTCTGAAAAATAGGAGGAGCATGAAGCGGTGTTCAAAAACATGAAGAGCCTGAAAAGGTGTGAAAAAATATGAAGAATTTCAAACGGTGTCAAAAATATGAGGAGCATGAAACGGTCTGAAAAATAGAAGGAGCTTGAAGCGGTGTTCAAAAACATGAAGAGCTTGAAAAGGTGTGAAAAATATGAAGAGCTTCAAAAGTTGTCAAAAATATGAGGAGCATGAAACGGTCTGAAAAATAGGAGAAGCATGAAGTGGTGTTCAAAAACATGAAGAGCCTGAAAAGGTGTGAAAAATATGAAAAGCCTCAAAACCTGTCAAAAATATGAGGAGCATGAAACGGTCTGAAAAATAGGAGGATCATGAAGCGGTGTTGCAAAACATTAAGAGTCTGAAAACGCTTGAAAATACGAAGAGCTTCAAAAATATGAAAAATATGAAGAGCTTGAAAAGGTGTGAAAAATAAGAAAAGCTTCAAAAGATGTCAAAAATGAGATGAGCATGAATCGGTCTGAAAAATACGAGGAGCATGAAGAGGTGTTGAAAATCATGAAGAGCCTGAAAAGGTGTGAAAAATATGAAGAGCTTCAAAAGATTTGAAAAATATTAAGAGCTTCAAAAGGTGTCAAAATGAGATGAGAACGAAACGGGCTGAAAAGGAGGAGGAGCATGAAGCGGTGTTGAAAAATATGAAGAGCCTGAAAAGGTGTGAAAAATATGAAGAGCTTCTAAAGGTTTCAAAAATATGAGGAGGATGAAACGGTCTGAAAAAGAGGAGGAGCATGAAGCCGTGTTGAAAATCATGAAGAGCCTGAAAAGGTGTGAAAAATATGAAGAGCTTCTAATGGTTTCAAAAATATGAGGAGCATGTAACGGTCTGAAAAAGAGGAGGAGCATGAAATGGTGTTCAAAACATGAAGAGCCTGAAAAGGTGTGCAAAATATGAAGAGCTTCAAAAGATGTGAAATACATGAGGAGCATGAAACGGTCTGAAAAATAGGAGGAGCATGAAACGGTGTTCAAAAACATGAAGAGCCTGAAAAGTTGTGAAAAATATCAAAAGCTTCAAAAGGTGTCAAAAATATGAGGAGCATGAAACGGTCTGAAAAATAGGAGGAGCATGAAGCGGTGTTCAAAAACATGAAGAGCCTGAAAATGTGTGAAAAATATCAAAAGCTTCAAAAGGTGTCAAAAATATGAGGAGCATGAAACGGTCTGAAAAATAGGAGGAGCATGAAGCGGTGTTGAAAAACATGAAGAGCCTGAAACGGTGTGAAAAATATGAATAGCTTCAAAAGGTGTCAAAAATTAGATGAGCTTGAAACGGTCTGAAAAATAGGAGGAGCATGAATTGGTGTTGAAAAACATAAACAGCCTGAAAAGGTGTGAAAAATATGAAGAGCTTCAAAAGATGTGAGAAATATTAAGAGCTTCAAAAGGTGTCAAAATGAGATGAGCATGAAACGGTCTGAAAAAGAGGAGGAGCATGAAGTGGTGTTGAAAAACATGAAGAGCCTGAAAAGGTGTGAAAAATATGAAGAGCTTCTAAACGTTTTAAAAATATGAGGAGGATGTAACGGTCTGAAAAAGAGGAGGTGCATGAAGCGGTGTTGAAAATCATGAAGAGCCTGAAAAGGTGTGAAAAATATGAAAAGCTTCAAAAGATACGAAAAATATGAAGAGCTTCAACAGGTGTGAGAAATATTAAGAGCTTCAAAAGGTGTCAAAATGAGATGAGCATGAAACGGTCTGAAAAAGAGGAGGAGCATGAATTGGTGTTGAAAAACATGAAGAACCTGAAAACGTGTGAAAAATATAAAGAGCTACAAAAGTGTCAAAATTATGAGGAGCCTGAAACGGTCTGAAAAATAGGAGGAGCATGAAGTGGTGTTGAAAAACATGAAGAGCCTGAAAACGTGTGAAAAATATAAAGAGCTTCAAAAGATTGCAAAAATGAGATGAGCAAGAAACGGTCTAAAAAATAGGAGGAGCATGAAGTCTTGTTCAAAAACATGAAGATCCTGAAAAGGTGTGAAAAATATGAAGAGCTTCAAAAGGTATCAAAAATATGAGGAGCCTGAAACGGTCGGAAAAATAGTAGGAGCATGAAGCGGAGTCGTAAAACATGAAGAGCCTGAAAAGGTGTGAAAAATATGAAGAGCTTCAAAAGGTCTCAAAAATATGATGAGTATGAAACGATCTGAAAAATAGGAGGAGCATGAAGCGGTGTTCAAAAACATGAAGAGCCTGAAAACGTGTGAAAAATATTAAGAGCTTCAAACGGTGTCAAAAATATGAAGAGCTTCAAAAGATGTCAAAAATATGAGGAGCATGAAACGATCTGAAAAATAGGAGGAGCATGAAGCGGTGTTCAAAAACATGAAGAGCCTGAAAAGGTGTGAAAAATATGAAGAGCTTCAAAAAGTGTCAAAAATATGAGGAGCATGAAACGGTATGAAAAATAGAAGGAGCATGAAATGGTTGTGAAAAACATGAAGAGCCTGAAAAGGTGTGCAAAATATGAAGAGCTACAAAAGGTGTGAAAAATATGAGGAGCATGAAACGGTCTGAAAAATAGGAGGAGCATGAAGCGGTGTTGAAAAACATGAAGAGCCTGAAAAGGTGTGAAAAATATGAAGAGCTTCAAAAGGTGTCAAAAATATTAGGAGTATGAAAAGGTGTGAAAAATAGGAGCATGAAACGGTGTTTAAAAACATGAAGAGCCTGAAAAGGTGTGAAAAATATGAAGAGCCTCAAAACGTGTCAAAAATATGAGGAGCATGAAACGGTCTGAAAAATAGGAGGATCATGAAGCTGTGTCCAAAAACATGAGAGCCTGAAAAGGTGTGAAAGATATGAAGAGCTTCCAAAGGTGTGAAATACATGAGGAGCAAGAAACGGTCTGAAAAATAGGAGTAGCATGAAACGGTCTGAAAAATAGGAGGAGCATGAAACGGTGTTCAAAAACATGAAGAGCCTGAAAAGGTGTGAAAAATAAGAACAGCTTCAAAAGGTGTCAAAAATATGAGGACCATGAAACGGTCTGAAAAATAGGAGGAGCATGAAACGGTCTGAAAAATAGGAGGAGCATGAAACGGTGTTCAGAAACATGAAGAGCCTGAAAAGGTGTGAAAAATATGAACAGCTTCAAAATGTGTCAAAAATATGAGGACCATGAAACGGTCTGAAAAATAGGAGGAGCGTGAAAAGGTCTGAAAAATAGGAGCAGCATGAAGCGGTGTTCAAAAACATGAAGAGCCTGAAAAGGTGTGAGAAATATGAAGAGCTTCAAAAGCTGTCAAAAATATGAGGAGCATGAAACGGTCTGAAAAATAGGAGGAGAATGAAGAGGTCTGAAAAAGATGAAGAGCCTGAAAAGGTGTGAAAAATATGAAGAGCTTCAAAAGGTGTGAAATACATGAGGAGCATGAAACTCTCTGCAAAATACGAGCAGCATGAAGCGGTGTTCAAAAACATGAAGAGACTGAAAAGGTGTGAAAAATGTGAATATCTTCAAAACGTGTGAAAAATATGAGGAGCATGAAACAGTCTTAAAAATAGGAGGAGCAAGAAGCAGTGTTGAAAAACATGAAGAGCTTGAAAAGGTGTGAAAAATATGAAGAGCTTCAAAAGGTGTCAAAAATATGAGGAGCATGAAACAGTCTGAAAAATAGGAGGAGCATGAAGTGTTGTTGAAAACATGAAGAGATTCAAAAGGTGTGAAAAATATGAAGAGCTTCAAAAGGTGTCAAATATATGAGGAGCATGAAACGGTCTGAAAAATAGGAGGATCATGAAGTGGTGTTGAAAAATAAGAAGAGCCTGAAAAGGTGTTAAAAATACAAAGAGCTGCAAAAGGTGTCAAAAATATGAGGAGCATGAAACGATCTGAAAAATATTAGGAGCTTGAAACTGTGTTGACACACATGAAGAGCCTGAAAAGGTGTGAAAAATATGAAGAGCTTCTTAAGGTGTCAAACATAAGAGGAGCATGAAACAGTCTGAAAAACAGGATGAGCATGAAACGGTTTTGAAAAAGATGAAGAGCATGAAAAGGTGTGAAAAATATTAAGACTTTCAAAAGGTGTCAAATATATGAGGAGCATGAAACGTTCTGAAAAATAGGAGGAGCAAGAAGAGGTGTTCAAAACATGAAGAGCCTGAAAAGTTGTGAAAAATATGAAAAGTTTCAAAAGGTGTCAAAAATATGAGGAGTATGAAACAGTCTGAAAAATCGGAGGAGCATGAAACGGTATTCAAAAACATGATGAGCCTGAAAAGGTGTGAAAAATATGAAGAGCATCAAAAGGTGTCAAATACAGGAGGAGCATTAAACGGTCTGAAAAATAGGAGGAGCATGAAGCGGTGTTCAAAAACATGAAGAGCATGAAAAGGTGTGAAAAATATGAAGAGCTTCAAAAGGTGTCAAAACTATGAGGAGCATGAAACGTTCTGAAAAATAGGAGGAGCATGAAACGGTGTTCGAAACATGAAGAGCCTGAAAAGGTGTGAAAAATATGAAGAGCTTCAAAATGTGTCAAAAATATGAGGAGCATTAAATGATCTGAAAACCATGAGGCGCATGAATTGGTGTTCAAAAACATGAAGAGCCTGAAAAGGAGTGAAATATACGAAGAGCTTAAAAAGGTGTCAAAACTATGAGGAGCATGACACGGTCTGAAAAATAGGAGGAGCATGAAGTGGTGTTGAAAAACATGAAGAGCCTGAAAAGGTGTGAAAATATGAAGAGCTTCAAAAGGTGTGAAATACATGAGGAGCATTAAACGGTCTGAAAAATTGGAGGAGCATGAAACGGTGTTCAAAAACATGAAGAGCCTGAAAAGTTGTGAAAAATATGAAGAGCTTCAAAAGGTGTCAAATATATGAGGAGCATGAAACAGTCTGAAAAATAGGAGGAGCATGAAAGGTGTTGAAAAACATGAAGAGCCTGAAAAGGTGTGAAAAAAATGAAGAGCTTCAAACGGTGTCAGAAATAAGAGGAGCATGAAACGGTCTCAAAAATAGGAGGAACATGAAACGTTGTTGAAAAACATGAAGAACAGGAAAATGTGTGAAAAATATGAAGAGTGTCAAAAGGTGTGAAAAATATGAGGAGCATGAAACGTTCTGAAATATTGGAGAAGCATGAAGCGGTGTTCAAAAAGATGCAGTGCTTGAAAAGGTGTCAAAAATATGAGGAGCATAAAAGGTGTCAAAAATATGAGGAACTTGAAAAGGTGTTCAAAAACATGAAGAGCATGAAAAGGTGTGAAAAATATGAAGAGCTTCAAAAGGTGTGAAAAATATGAGGAGCATGAAGCGGTGTCCAAAAACATGAAGAGCCTGAAAGGTGTGAAAAATATGAAGAGCTTCAAAAGGTGTCAATATATGAGGAGCATGGAACGGTCTGAGAAATAGGAGGAGCATGAAAAGGTGTTCAAAAACATGAAGAGCCTGAAAAGTTGTGAAAAATATGAAGAGCTTCAAAAGGTGTCAAAAATATGAGTTGCATGAAACGGTCTGAAAAATAGGAGGAGCATGAAACGGTGTTCAAAAATATGAAGAGCCTGACATGGTGTGAGAGATATGAAGAGCTTCAAAAGGTGTCAAAAATATGAGGAGAATGAAATGGTCTGAAAAATTGGAGGAGCATGAAACTGTATTGAAAAACATGAAGAACAGGAAAAGGAGTGAAAAATATGATGAGCTTCAAAAGGTGTGAAGAATATGAGGAACTTGAAGTGGTGTTCAAAAACATGAAGAGCTTGAAAAGGTGTGAAATATATGAAGAGCTTCAAAAGGTGTGAAAAATAGAAGGAGCATGAAGCGGTGTTCAAAAACATAAAGAGCTTGAAAATGTGTGAAATATACGAAGAGCTTGAATAGGTGTAAAAAATAGGAGGAGCATGAAACAGCCTGAAAATAGGAGGAGCATGAAACGGTGTTGAAAAACATGAAGAGCATGAAAATGTGTGAAAAATATGACGAGCTTCAAAAGGTGTCAAAAATATGAGGAGCATGAAACGGTGTTGAAAAACATGAAGAGCCTGAAAAGGTGTGAAATATATGAAGAGTTTCAAAAGGTGTCAAAACTATGAGGAGCATGATACGGTCTGAAAAATAGGAGGAGCATGAAACGGTGTTCGTAAACATGAAGAGCCTGAAAAGGTGTGAAAAATATGAAGAGGTTCAAAACGTGTCAAAGTATGAGGAGCATGAAACGGTCTGAAAAATAGGAGGAGCATGAAGCAGTGTTGAAAAAATGAAGACCATGAAAAGGTGTGAAATATATGAAGAGCTTCAAAAGGCGTCAAAAATTTGAGGAGCATGAAACGGTCTGAAAAATAGGAGGACCATGAAGCGGTGTTGAAAAAGATAAGAGCCTGAAAAGGTGTGAAAAATATGAAGAGCTTCAAAATGTGTCAAAAATATGAGGAGCATTAAATGATCTGAAAACCATGAGGCGCATGAAGCGGTGTTCAAAAACATGAAGAGCCTGAAAAGGAGTGAAATATACGAAGAGCTTAAAAAGGTGTCAAAACTATGAGGAGCATGACACGGTCTGAAAAATAGGAGGAGCATGAAGTGGTGTTGAAAAACATGAAGAGCCTGAAAAGGTGTGAAAAATATGAAGAGCTTCAAAATGTGTCAAAAATATGAGGAGCATTAAATGATCTGAAAACAATTAGGAGCATGAAGCAGTGTTCAAAAACATGAAGAGCCTGAAAAGGAGTGAAATATATGAAGAGCTTCAAAATTTGTCAAAACTATGAGGAGCATGAAACGGTCTGAAAAATAGGAGGAGCATGAAATGGTGTTGAAAAACATGAAATGCCTGAGAAGGTGTGAAAAATATGAAGAGCTTCAAAAGGTGTCAAAAATTTGAAGAGCATGAAACGGTCTGAAAAATTGGAGGAGCAGGAAACGGTGTTCAAGAACATGAAGAGCCTGAAAAGGTGTGAAAAATATGAAGAGTTTCAAAAGGTCTCAAAAATATGAGGAGCATGAAATGGCCTGAAAAATAGGAGGAGCATGTAACGGTGTTCAAAAATATGAAGAGCCTGAAAAGGTGTGAAATATATGAAGAGCTTCAAAAGGTGTGAAAATTAAGAGAAGCATGAAGCGGTGTTCAAAAACATGAAGAGCTTGTAAAGGTGTGAAATATATGAAGAGCTTCAATAGGTGTGAAAAATAGGAGGATCTTGAAGCGGTGTTAAAAAACATGAAGAGCCTGAAAAGGTGTGAAAAATATGAAGAGCTTCAAAAGGTGTGAAAAATATAAGGAGCCTCAAAAGGTTTCAAAAATATGAGGAGCATGAAACGGTCTGAAAAATAGGAGGATCTTGAAGCGGTGTTCAAAAAACTGAAGAGCCTGAAAATGTGTGAAAAATATGAATAGCTTCAAAAGGTGTCAAAATATGAGGAGCATGACGGTCTGAAAAATAGGAGGAGCATGAAACGGTGTTCAAAACATGAAGAGCCTGAAATGGTGTGAAAAATATGAAGAGCTTCAAAAGGTGTCAAAAATATGAGGAGCATGAAATGGTCTGAAAAATAGGAGGAACATGAAACGGTATTGAAAAACATGAAGAACAGGAAAAGGAGTGAAAAATATGATGAGCTTCAAAAGGTGTGAAGAATATGAGGAACATGAAGCGGTGTTCAAAAACTTTAAGAGCTTGCAAAAGTGTGAAATATATGAAGAGCTTCAAAAGGTGTGAAACATAGGAGGAGCATGAAGCGGTGTTCAAAAACGTGAAGAGCTTGAAAAGGTGTGAAATATATGAAGAGCTTCAATAGGTGTGAAAAATAGGAGGAGCATGAAGCGTTGTTCAAAAACATGAAGAACCTGAAGAGGTGTGAAATATATGAAGAGCTTCAAAAGGTGTCAAAAATATGAGGAGCATGAAACAGTCTGAAAATAGGAGGAGCATGATACGGTGTTGAAAAAAATGAAGAGCATGAAAAGGTGAGAAAAATATGAAGAGATTCAAAAGGTGTCAAAAATATGAGGAGCATGAAACGGTGTTCAAAAACATGAAGAGCCTGAAAAGGTGTGAAAAATATGAAGAGCTTCAAAAGCTGTCAAAAATATGAGGACCTTGAAAAAGTTTTCAAAAATATGAAGAGCATGAAAAGGTGTGAAAAATATGAAGAGCTTCAAAAGGTGTCAAAACTATGAGGAGCATGAAACGTTCTGAAAAATAGGAGGAGCATGAAACGGTGTTCGAAACATGAAGAGCCTGAAAAGGTGTGAAAAAAATCAAGAGGTTCAAAACGTGTCAAAGTATGAGGAGCATAAAACGGTATGAAAAATAGGAGGAGCATGAAACGGTGTTGAAAAACATGAAGACACTGAAAAGGTGTGAAATATATGAAGAGCTTCAAAAGGCGTCAAAAATTTGAGGAGCATGAAACGGTCTGAAAAATAGGAGGACCATGAAGCCGTGTTCAAAAACATGAAGAGCCTGAAAAGGTGTAAAATATATGAAGAGCTTCAAAAGGTGTCAAAACTATGAGGAGCATGAAACAGTCTGAAAAATAGGAGGAGTATCATGTGGTGTTGAAAAAAATGAAGAGCCAAAAAGGTGTGAACAATATGAAGAGCTTCAAAAGTTGTGAAAAATATGAAGAGCTTCAAAAGGTGTCAAATATATGAGGAGCATGAAACAGTCTGAAAAATAGGAGGAGCATGAAACGTTGTAGAAAAACATGAAGAACAGGAAAATGTGTGAAAAATATGAAGAGTGTCAAAAGGTGTCAAAAATATGAGGAACTTGAAAAGGTGTTCAAAAACATGATGAGCATGAAAAGGTGTGAAAAATATGAAGAGCTTCAAAAGGTGTGAAAAATATGAGGAGCATGAAGCGGTGTCCAAAAACATGAAGAGCCTGAAAAGGTGTGAAAAATATGAAGAGCTTCAAAAGGTGTCAAAATATGAGGAGCATGGAACGGTCTGAAAAATAGGAGGAGCATGAAACGGTGTTCAAAACCATGAAGAGCCTGAAAAGGTGTGAAAAATATGAAGAGCTTCAAAAGGTGTCAAAAATATGAGTTGCATGAAACGGTCTGAAAAATAGGAGGAGCATGAAACGGTCTTCAAAAATATGAAGAGCCTGACATGGTGTGAGAGATATGAAGAGCTTCAAAAGGTGTCAAAAATATGAGGAGAATGAAATGGTCTGAAAAATTGGAGGAGCATGAAACTGTATTGAAAAACATGAAGAACAGGAAAAGGAGTGAAAAATATGATGAGCTTCAAAAGGTGTGAAGAATATGAGGAACTTGAAGCGGTGTTCAAAAACATGAAGAGCTTGAAAAGGTGTGAAATATATGAAGAGCTTCAAAAGGTGTGAAAAATAGAAGGAGCATGAAGCGGTGTTCAAAAACATGAAGAGCTTGAAAAGGTGTGAAATATATGAAGAGCTTGAATAGGTGTGAAAAATAGGAGGAGCATGAAACAGTCTGAAAATAGGAGGAGCATGAAACGGTGTTGAAAAACATGAAGAGCATGAAAAGGTGTGAAAGATATGAAGAGTTTCAAAAGGTGTCAAAAATATGAGGACCTTGAAAAGTTGTTCAAAAACATGAAGAGCATGAAAAGGTCTGAAAAATATGAAGAGCTTCAAAAGGTGTCAAAACTATGAGGAGCATGATACGGTCTGAAAAATAGGAGGAGCATGAAACGGTGTTCGTAAACATGAAGAGCCTGAAAAGGTGTGAAAAACATGAAGAGGTTCAAAACGTGTCAAAGTATGAGGAGCATGAAACGGTCTGAAAAATAGGAGGAGCATGAAGCAGTGTTGAAAAAATGAAGACCATGAAAAGGTGTGAAATATATGAAGAGCTTCAAAAGGCGTCAAAAATATGAGGAGCATGAAACGGTCTGAAAAAGAGGAGGACCATGAAGCGGTGTTCAAAAATATGAAGAGCCTGAAAATGTGTGAAAAATATGAAAAGCTTCAAAAGATACGAAAAATATGAAGAGCTTCAACAGGTGTCAAAATGAGATGAGCGTGAAACGATCTGAAAAATAGGAGGAGCATGAAGTGGTGTTGAAAATAATGAAAAGCCTGAAAAGGTGTGAAATATATGAAGAGCTTCAAAAGTTGTCAAAAATATGAGGAGAATGAAACGGTCTGCAAAATATGAGGAGCATGAAATGGTGTTCAAAAACATGAAGAGCCTGAAAAGGTGTGAAAAATATGAAGCGCTTCAAAAGGTGTGAAATACATGAGGAGCATGAAATGGTCTGAAAAATAGGAGGAGCATGAAGCGGTGTTGAAAAACATGAAAAGCCTGAGAACGTGTGAAAAATATGAATAGCTTCAAGTGTGAATAATATGAAGAGCTTCAAAAGGTGTCAAAAATTAGATCAGCTTGAAACGGTCTGAAAAATAGGAGGAGCATTAATTGGTGTTGAAAAACATGAACAGCCTGAAAAGGTGTGAAAAATATGAAGAGCTTCAAAAGGTGTGAAAAATATGAGGAGCATGAAATGGTCTGAAAAATAGAAGGAGCATGAAGCGGTGTTCAAAAATATGAAGAGCCTGAAAAGGTGTGAAAAATATGAAGAGCTTCAAAAGGTGTCAAAAATATGAGGAGCATGAAACGTCTGAAAAATACGAGGAGCATGAAGCGGTGTTGAAAATCATGAAGAGCCTGAAAAGGCGTGAAAAATATGAAGAGCTTCAAAAGAAGTGAGAAATATTAAGAGCTTCAAAAGGTGTCAAAATGAGATGAGCATGAAACGGTCTGAAAAAGAGGAGGAGCATGAAGCGCTGTTGAAAAACATGAAGAGCCTGAAAAGGTGTGAAAAATATGAAGATCTTCTAAAGGTTTCAAAAATATGAGGAGCATGAAACGGTCTGAAAAAGAGGAGGAGTATGAAGTGGTGTTGAAAATCATGAAGAGCCTGAAAAGGTGTGAAAAATATGAAAAGCTTCAAAAGATATGAAAAATATGAAGAGCCTCAACAGGTGTCAAAAATATGAGGAGCATGAAACGATCTGAAAAATAGGAGGAGCATGAAGCGGTGTTCAAAAACACGAAGAGCCTGAAAAGTTGTGAAAAATATGCAGAGCTTCAAAAGGTGTCAAAAATATGAGGAGCATGAAACGGTCTGAAAAATAGAAGGAGCATGAAGTGGTTGTGAAAAACATGAAGAGCTTGAAAAGGTGTGCAAAATATGAAGAGCTTCAAAAGGTGTGAAATACATGGGGAGCATGAAACGGTCTGAAACAAAGGAGGAGCATGAAGCGGTGTTCAAAAAAATGCAGAAACTGAAAATGTGTGAAAAATATGAAGAGCTTCAAAACGTGTAAAAAATAGGAGGAGCATGAAATGGTTTGAAAAAGAGGATGAGCATGAACCGCTGTTCAAAATCATGAAGAGCATGAAAAGGTGTGAAAAATATGAAGAGCTTCAAAAGGTGTCAAAAATATGAGGAGCATGAAACGGTCTGAAAAATAGGAGGAGCATGAAGCGGTGTTCAAAAACATGAAGAGCCTGAAAATGTGTGAAAAATATCAAAAGCTTCAAAAGGTGTCAAAAATATGAGGAGCATGAAACGGTCTGAAAAATAGGAGGAGCATGAAGCGGTGTTGAAAAACATGAAGAGCCTGAAACGGTGTGAAAAATATGAATAGCTTCAAAAGGTGTCAAAAATTAGATGAGCTTGAAACGGTCTGAAAAATAGGAGGAGCATGAATTGGTGTTGAAAAACATAAACAGCCTGAAAAGGTGTGAAAAATATGAAGAGCTTCAAAAGATGTGAGAAATATTAAGAGCTTCAAAAGGTGTCAAAATGAGATGAGCATGAAACGGTCTGAAAAAGAGGAGGAGCATGAAGTGGTGTTGAAAAACATGAAGAGCCTGAAAAGGTGTGAAAAATATGAAGAGCTTCTAAACGTTTTAAAAATATGAGGAGGATGTAACGGTCTGAAAAAGAGGAGGTGCATGAAGCGGTGTTGAAAATCATGAAGAGCCTGAAAAGGTGTGAAAAATATGAAAAGCTTCAAAAGATACGAAAAATATGAAGAGCTTCAACAGGTGTGAGAAATATTAAGAGCTTCAAAAGGTGTCAAAATGAGATGAGCATGAAACGGTCTGAAAAAGAGGAGGAGCATGAATTGGTGTTGAAAAACATGAAGAACCTGAAAACGTGTGAAAAATATAAAGAGCTACAAAAGTGTCAAAATTATGAGGAGCCTGAAACGGTCTGAAAAATAGGAGGAGCATGAAGTGGTGTTGAAAAACATGAAGAGCCTGAAAACGTGTGAAAAATATAAAGAGCTTCAAAAGATTGCAAAAATGAGATGAGCAAGAAACGGTCTAAAAAATAGGAGGAGCATGAAGTCTTGTTCAAAAACATGAAGATCCTGAAAAGGTGTGAAAAATATGAAGAGCTTCAAAAGGTATCAAAAATATGAGGAGCCTGAAACGGTCGGAAAAATAGTAGGAGCATGAAGCGGAGTCGTAAAACATGAAGAGCCTGAAAAGGTGTGAAAAATATGAAGAGCTTCAAAAGGTCTCAAAAATATGATGAGTATGAAACGATCTGAAAAATAGGAGGAGCATGAAGCGGTGTTCAAAAACATGAAGAGCCTGAAAACGTGTGAAAAATATTAAGAGCTTCAAACGGTGTCAAAAATATGAAGAGCTTCAAAAGATGTCAAAAATATGAGGAGCATGAAACGATCTGAAAAATAGGAGGAGCATGAAGCGGTGTTCAAAAACATGAAGAGCCTGAAAAGGTGTGAAAAATATGAAGAGCTTCAAAAAGTGTCAAAAATATGAGGAGCATGAAACGGTATGAAAAATAGAAGGAGCATGAAATGGTTGTGAAAAACATGAAGAGCCTGAAAAGGTGTGCAAAATATGAAGAGCTACAAAAGGTGTGAAAAATATGAGGAGCATGAAACGGTCTGAAAAATAGGAGGAGCATGAAGCGGTGTTGAAAAACATGAAGAGCCTGAAAAGGTGTGAAAAATATGAAGAGCTTCAAAAGGTGTCAAAAATATTAGGAGTATGAAAAGGTGTGAAAAATAGGAGCATGAAACGGTGTTTAAAAACATGAAGAGCCTGAAAAGGTGTGAAAAATATGAAGAGCCTCAAAACGTGTCAAAAATATGAGGAGCATGAAACGGTCTGAAAAATAGGAGGATCATGAAGCTGTGTCCAAAAACATGAGAGCCTGAAAAGGTGTGAAAGATATGAAGAGCTTCCAAAGGTGTGAAATACATGAGGAGCAAGAAACGGTCTGAAAAATAGGAGTAGCATGAAACGGTCTGAAAAATAGGAGGAGCATGAAACGGTGTTCAAAAACATGAAGAGCCTGAAAAGGTGTGAAAAATAAGAACAGCTTCAAAAGGTGTCAAAAATATGAGGACCATGAAACGGTCTGAAAAATAGGAGGAGCATGAAACGGTCTGAAAAATAGGAGGAGCATGAAACGGTGTTCAGAAACATGAAGAGCCTGAAAAGGTGTGAAAAATATGAACAGCTTCAAAATGTGTCAAAAATATGAGGACCATGAAACGGTCTGAAAAATAGGAGGAGCGTGAAAAGGTCTGAAAAATAGGAGCAGCATGAAGCGGTGTTCAAAAACATGAAGAGCCTGAAAAGGTGTGAGAAATATGAAGAGCTTCAAAAGCTGTCAAAAATATGAGGAGCATGAAACGGTCTGAAAAATAGGAGGAGAATGAAGAGGTCTGAAAAAGATGAAGAGCCTGAAAAGGTGTGAAAAATATGAAGAGCTTCAAAAGGTGTGAAATACATGAGGAGCATGAAACTCTCTGCAAAATACGAGCAGCATGAAGCGGTGTTCAAAAACATGAAGAGACTGAAAAGGTGTGAAAAATGTGAATATCTTCAAAACGTGTGAAAAATATGAGGAGCATGAAACAGTCTTAAAAATAGGAGGAGCAAGAAGCAGTGTTGAAAAACATGAAGAGCTTGAAAAGGTGTGAAAAATATGAAGAGCTTCAAAAGGTGTCAAAAATATGAGGAGCATGAAACAGTCTGAAAAATAGGAGGAGCATGAAGTGTTGTTGAAAACATGAAGAGATTCAAAAGGTGTGAAAAATATGAAGAGCTTCAAAAGGTGTCAAATATATGAGGAGCATGAAACGGTCTGAAAAATAGGAGGATCATGAAGTGGTGTTGAAAAATAAGAAGAGCCTGAAAAGGTGTTAAAAATACAAAGAGCTGCAAAAGGTGTCAAAAATATGAGGAGCATGAAACGATCTGAAAAATATTAGGAGCTTGAAACTGTGTTGACACACATGAAGAGCCTGAAAAGGTGTGAAAAATATGAAGAGCTTCTTAAGGTGTCAAACATAAGAGGAGCATGAAACAGTCTGAAAAACAGGATGAGCATGAAACGGTTTTGAAAAAGATGAAGAGCATGAAAAGGTGTGAAAAATATTAAGACTTTCAAAAGGTGTCAAATATATGAGGAGCATGAAACGTTCTGAAAAATAGGAGGAGCAAGAAGAGGTGTTCAAAACATGAAGAGCCTGAAAAGTTGTGAAAAATATGAAAAGTTTCAAAAGGTGTCAAAAATATGAGGAGTATGAAACAGTCTGAAAAATCGGAGGAGCATGAAACGGTATTCAAAAACATGATGAGCCTGAAAAGGTGTGAAAAATATGAAGAGCATCAAAAGGTGTCAAATACAGGAGGAGCATTAAACGGTCTGAAAAATAGGAGGAGCATGAAGCGGTGTTCAAAAACATGAAGAGCATGAAAAGGTGTGAAAAATATGAAGAGCTTCAAAAGGTGTCAAAACTATGAGGAGCATGAAACGTTCTGAAAAATAGGAGGAGCATGAAACGGTGTTCGAAACATGAAGAGCCTGAAAAGGTGTGAAAAATATGAAGAGCTTCAAAATGTGTCAAAAATATGAGGAGCATTAAATGATCTGAAAACCATGAGGCGCATGAATTGGTGTTCAAAAACATGAAGAGCCTGAAAAGGAGTGAAATATACGAAGAGCTTAAAAAGGTGTCAAAACTATGAGGAGCATGACACGGTCTGAAAAATAGGAGGAGCATGAAGTGGTGTTGAAAAACATGAAGAGCCTGAAAAGGTGTGAAAATATGAAGAGCTTCAAAAGGTGTGAAATACATGAGGAGCATTAAACGGTCTGAAAAATTGGAGGAGCATGAAACGGTGTTCAAAAACATGAAGAGCCTGAAAAGTTGTGAAAAATATGAAGAGCTTCAAAAGGTGTCAAATATATGAGGAGCATGAAACAGTCTGAAAAATAGGAGGAGCATGAAAGGTGTTGAAAAACATGAAGAGCCTGAAAAGGTGTGAAAAAAATGAAGAGCTTCAAACGGTGTCAGAAATAAGAGGAGCATGAAACGGTCTCAAAAATAGGAGGAACATGAAACGTTGTTGAAAAACATGAAGAACAGGAAAATGTGTGAAAAATATGAAGAGTGTCAAAAGGTGTGAAAAATATGAGGAGCATGAAACGTTCTGAAATATTGGAGAAGCATGAAGCGGTGTTCAAAAAGATGCAGTGCTTGAAAAGGTGTCAAAAATATGAGGAGCATAAAAGGTGTCAAAAATATGAGGAACTTGAAAAGGTGTTCAAAAACATGAAGAGCATGAAAAGGTGTGAAAAATATGAAGAGCTTCAAAAGGTGTGAAAAATATGAGGAGCATGAAGCGGTGTCCAAAAACATGAAGAGCCTGAAAGGTGTGAAAAATATGAAGAGCTTCAAAAGGTGTCAATATATGAGGAGCATGGAACGGTCTGAGAAATAGGAGGAGCATGAAAAGGTGTTCAAAAACATGAAGAGCCTGAAAAGTTGTGAAAAATATGAAGAGCTTCAAAAGGTGTCAAAAATATGAGTTGCATGAAACGGTCTGAAAAATAGGAGGAGCATGAAACGGTGTTCAAAAATATGAAGAGCCTGACATGGTGTGAGAGATATGAAGAGCTTCAAAAGGTGTCAAAAATATGAGGAGAATGAAATGGTCTGAAAAATTGGAGGAGCATGAAACTGTATTGAAAAACATGAAGAACAGGAAAAGGAGTGAAAAATATGATGAGCTTCAAAAGGTGTGAAGAATATGAGGAACTTGAAGTGGTGTTCAAAAACATGAAGAGCTTGAAAAGGTGTGAAATATATGAAGAGCTTCAAAAGGTGTGAAAAATAGAAGGAGCATGAAGCGGTGTTCAAAAACATAAAGAGCTTGAAAATGTGTGAAATATACGAAGAGCTTGAATAGGTGTAAAAAATAGGAGGAGCATGAAACAGCCTGAAAATAGGAGGAGCATGAAACGGTGTTGAAAAACATGAAGAGCATGAAAATGTGTGAAAAATATGACGAGCTTCAAAAGGTGTCAAAAATATGAGGAGCATGAAACGGTGTTGAAAAACATGAAGAGCCTGAAAAGGTGTGAAATATATGAAGAGTTTCAAAAGGTGTCAAAACTATGAGGAGCATGATACGGTCTGAAAAATAGGAGGAGCATGAAACGGTGTTCGTAAACATGAAGAGCCTGAAAAGGTGTGAAAAATATGAAGAGGTTCAAAACGTGTCAAAGTATGAGGAGCATGAAACGGTCTGAAAAATAGGAGGAGCATGAAGCAGTGTTGAAAAAATGAAGACCATGAAAAGGTGTGAAATATATGAAGAGCTTCAAAAGGCGTCAAAAATTTGAGGAGCATGAAACGGTCTGAAAAATAGGAGGACCATGAAGCGGTGTTGAAAAAGATAAGAGCCTGAAAAGGTGTGAAAAATATGAAGAGCTTCAAAATGTGTCAAAAATATGAGGAGCATTAAATGATCTGAAAACCATGAGGCGCATGAAGCGGTGTTCAAAAACATGAAGAGCCTGAAAAGGAGTGAAATATACGAAGAGCTTAAAAAGGTGTCAAAACTATGAGGAGCATGACACGGTCTGAAAAATAGGAGGAGCATGAAGTGGTGTTGAAAAACATGAAGAGCCTGAAAAGGTGTGAAAAATATGAAGAGCTTCAAAATGTGTCAAAAATATGAGGAGCATTAAATGATCTGAAAACAATTAGGAGCATGAAGCAGTGTTCAAAAACATGAAGAGCCTGAAAAGGAGTGAAATATATGAAGAGCTTCAAAATTTGTCAAAACTATGAGGAGCATGAAACGGTCTGAAAAATAGGAGGAGCATGAAATGGTGTTGAAAAACATGAAATGCCTGAGAAGGTGTGAAAAATATGAAGAGCTTCAAAAGGTGTCAAAAATTTGAAGAGCATGAAACGGTCTGAAAAATTGGAGGAGCAGGAAACGGTGTTCAAGAACATGAAGAGCCTGAAAAGGTGTGAAAAATATGAAGAGTTTCAAAAGGTCTCAAAAATATGAGGAGCATGAAATGGCCTGAAAAATAGGAGGAGCATGTAACGGTGTTCAAAAATATGAAGAGCCTGAAAAGGTGTGAAATATATGAAGAGCTTCAAAAGGTGTGAAAATTAAGAGAAGCATGAAGCGGTGTTCAAAAACATGAAGAGCTTGTAAAGGTGTGAAATATATGAAGAGCTTCAATAGGTGTGAAAAATAGGAGGATCTTGAAGCGGTGTTAAAAAACATGAAGAGCCTGAAAAGGTGTGAAAAATATGAAGAGCTTCAAAAGGTGTGAAAAATATAAGGAGCCTCAAAAGGTTTCAAAAATATGAGGAGCATGAAACGGTCTGAAAAATAGGAGGATCTTGAAGCGGTGTTCAAAAAACTGAAGAGCCTGAAAATGTGTGAAAAATATGAATAGCTTCAAAAGGTGTCAAAATATGAGGAGCATGACGGTCTGAAAAATAGGAGGAGCATGAAACGGTGTTCAAAACATGAAGAGCCTGAAATGGTGTGAAAAATATGAAGAGCTTCAAAAGGTGTCAAAAATATGAGGAGCATGAAATGGTCTGAAAAATAGGAGGAACATGAAACGGTATTGAAAAACATGAAGAACAGGAAAAGGAGTGAAAAATATGATGAGCTTCAAAAGGTGTGAAGAATATGAGGAACATGAAGCGGTGTTCAAAAACTTTAAGAGCTTGCAAAAGTGTGAAATATATGAAGAGCTTCAAAAGGTGTGAAACATAGGAGGAGCATGAAGCGGTGTTCAAAAACGTGAAGAGCTTGAAAAGGTGTGAAATATATGAAGAGCTTCAATAGGTGTGAAAAATAGGAGGAGCATGAAGCGTTGTTCAAAAACATGAAGAACCTGAAGAGGTGTGAAATATATGAAGAGCTTCAAAAGGTGTCAAAAATATGAGGAGCATGAAACAGTCTGAAAATAGGAGGAGCATGATACGGTGTTGAAAAAAATGAAGAGCATGAAAAGGTGAGAAAAATATGAAGAGATTCAAAAGGTGTCAAAAATATGAGGAGCATGAAACGGTGTTCAAAAACATGAAGAGCCTGAAAAGGTGTGAAAAATATGAAGAGCTTCAAAAGCTGTCAAAAATATGAGGACCTTGAAAAAGTTTTCAAAAATATGAAGAGCATGAAAAGGTGTGAAAAATATGAAGAGCTTCAAAAGGTGTCAAAACTATGAGGAGCATGAAACGTTCTGAAAAATAGGAGGAGCATGAAACGGTGTTCGAAACATGAAGAGCCTGAAAAGGTGTGAAAAAAATCAAGAGGTTCAAAACGTGTCAAAGTATGAGGAGCATAAAACGGTATGAAAAATAGGAGGAGCATGAAACGGTGTTGAAAAACATGAAGACACTGAAAAGGTGTGAAATATATGAAGAGCTTCAAAAGGCGTCAAAAATTTGAGGAGCATGAAACGGTCTGAAAAATAGGAGGACCATGAAGCCGTGTTCAAAAACATGAAGAGCCTGAAAAGGTGTAAAATATATGAAGAGCTTCAAAAGGTGTCAAAACTATGAGGAGCATGAAACAGTCTGAAAAATAGGAGGAGTATCATGTGGTGTTGAAAAAAATGAAGAGCCAAAAAGGTGTGAACAATATGAAGAGCTTCAAAAGTTGTGAAAAATATGACGAGCTTCAAAAGGTGTCAAATATATGAGGAGCATGAAACAGTCTGAAAAATAGGAGGAGCATGAAACGTTGTAGAAAAACATGAAGAACAGGAAAATGTGTGAAAAATATGAAGAGTGTCAAAAGGTGTCAAAAATATGAGGAACTTGAAAAGGTGTTCAAAAACATGATGAGCATGAAAAGGTGTGAAAAATATGAAGAGCTTCAAAAGGTGTGAAAAATATGAGGAGCATGAAGCGGTGTCCAAAAACATGAAGAGCCTGAAAAGGTGTGAAAAATATGAAGAGCTTCAAAAGGTGTCAAAATATGAGGAGCATGGAACGGTCTGAAAAATAGGAGGAGCATGAAACGGTGTTCAAAACCATGAAGAGCCTGAAAAGGTGTGAAAAATATGAAGAGCTTCAAAAGGTGTCAAAAATATGAGTTGCATGAAACGGTCTGAAAAATAGGAGGAGCATGAAACGGTCTTCAAAAATATGAAGAGCCTGACATGGTGTGAGAGATATGAAGAGCTTCAAAAGGTGTCAAAAATATGAGGAGAATGAAATGGTCTGAAAAATTGGAGGAGCATGAAACTGTATTGAAAAACATGAAGAACAGGAAAAGGAGTGAAAAATATGATGAGCTTCAAAAGGTGTGAAGAATATGAGGAACTTGAAGCGGTGTTCAAAAACATGAAGAGCTTGAAAAGGTGTGAAATATATGAAGAGCTTCAAAAGGTGTGAAAAATAGAAGGAGCATGAAGCGGTGTTCAAAAACATGAAGAGCTTGAAAAGGTGTGAAATATATGAAGAGCTTGAATAGGTGTGAAAAATAGGAGGAGCATGAAACAGTCTGAAAATAGGAGGAGCATGAAACGGTGTTGAAAAACATGAAGAGCATGAAAAGGTGTGAAAGATATGAAGAGTTTCAAAAGGTGTCAAAAATATGAGGACCTTGAAAAGTTGTTCAAAAACATGAAGAGCATGAAAAGGTCTGAAAAATATGAAGAGCTTCAAAAGGTGTCAAAACTATGAGGAGCATGATACGGTCTGAAAAATAGGAGGAGCATGAAACGGTGTTCGTAAACATGAAGAGCCTGAAAAGGTGTGAAAAACATGAAGAGGTTCAAAACGTGTCAAAGTATGAGGAGCATGAAACGGTCTGAAAAATAGGAGGAGCATGAAGCAGTGTTGAAAAAATGAAGACCATGAAAAGGTGTGAAATATATGAAGAGCTTCAAAAGGCGTCAAAAATATGAGGAGCATGAAACGGTCTGAAAAAGAGGAGGACCATGAAGCGGTGTTCAAAAATATGAAGAGCCTGAAAATGTGTGAAAAATATGAAAAGCTTCAAAAGATACGAAAAATATGAAGAGCTTCAACAGGTGTCAAAATGAGATGAGCGTGAAACGATCTGAAAAATAGAAGGAGCATGAAGTGGTGTTGAAAATAATGAAAAGCCTGAAAAGGTGTGAAATATATGAAGAGCTTCAAAAGTTGTCAAAAATATGAGGAGAATGAAACGGTCTGCAAAATATGAGGAGCATGAAATGGTGTTCAAAAACATGAAGAGCCTGAAAAGGTGTGAAAAATATGAAGCGCTTCAAAAGGTGTGAAATACATGAGGAGCATGAAATGGTCTGAAAAATAGGAGGAGCATGAAGCGGTGTTGAAAAACATGAAAAGCCTGAGAACGTGTGAAAAATATGAATAGCTTCAAGTGTGAATAATATGAAGAGCTTCAAAAGGTGTCAAAAATTAGATCAGCTTGAAACGGTCTGAAAAATAGGAGGAGCATTAATTGGTGTTGAAAAACATGAACAGCCTGAAAAGGTGTGAAAAATATGAAGAGCTTCAAAAGGTGTGAAAAATATGAGGAGCATGAAATGGTCTGAAAAATAGAAGGAGCATGAAGCGGTGTTCAAAAATATGAAGAGCCTGAAAAGGTGTGAAAAATATGAAGAGCTTCAAAAGGTGTCAAAAATATGAGGAGCATGAAACGTCTGAAAAATACGAGGAGCATGAAGCGGTGTTGAAAATCATGAAGAGCCTGAAAAGGCGTGAAAAATATGAAGAGCTTCAAAAGAAGTGAGAAATATTAAGAGCTTCAAAAGGTGTCAAAATGAGATGAGCATGAAACGGTCTGAAAAAGAGGAGGAGCATGAAGCGCTGTTGAAAAACATGAAGAGCCTGAAAAGGTGTGAAAAATATGAAGATCTTCTAAAGGTTTCAAAAATATGAGGAGCATGAAACGGTCTGAAAAAGAGGAGGAGTATGAAGTGGTGTTGAAAATCATGAAGAGCCTGAAAAGGTGTGAAAAATATGAAAAGCTTCAAAAGATATGAAAAATATGAAGAGCCTCAACAGGTGTCAAAAATATGAGGAGCATGAAACGATCTGAAAAATAGGAGGAGCATGAAGCGGTGTTCAAAAACACGAAGAGCCTGAAAAGTTGTGAAAAATATGCAGAGCTTCAAAAGGTGTCAAAAATATGAGGAGCATGAAACGGTCTGAAAAATAGAAGGAGCATGAAGTGGTTGTGAAAAACATGAAGAGCTTGAAAAGGTGTGCAAAATATGAAGAGCTTCAAAAGGTGTGAAATACATGGGGAGCATGAAACGGTCTGAAACAAAGGAGGAGCATGAAGCGGTGTTCAAAAAAATGCAGAAACTGAAAATGTGTGAAAAATATGAAGAGCTTCAAAACGTGTAAAAAATAGGAGGAGCATGAAATGGTTTGAAAAAGAGGATGAGCATGAACCGCTGTTCAAAATCATGAAGAGCATGAAAAGGTGTGAAAAATATGAAGAGCTTCAAAAGGTGTCAAAAATATGAGGAGCATGAAACGGTCTGAAAAAAACGAGGAGAATGAAACGGTATTCAAAAACTTGAAGAGCCTGAAAAGGCGTGAAAATTATGAAGAGCTTCTAAAGGTGTGAAATACACGAGGAGCATTAAACGGTTTGAAATATAGGAGGAGCATGAAGCGGTGTTCAAAAACATGAAGAGCATGAGAAGGTATGAAAATTATGAAGAGCTTCAAAAAGTGTCAAAAATGAGGAGCATGAAACGGTTTGATAAATAGGAGGAGCATGAAACGGTGTTAAAAACATGAAGAGCCTGAAAACGTGTGAAAAATATGAAGAGCTTCAAAAGCTTTGAAAAATATCAAGAGCTTCAACAGGTGTCAAAATGAGATGAGCATGAACCGGTCTGAAAAATAGGAGGAGCATGAAGCAGTGTTGAAAATAATGAAAAGCCTGAAAAGGTGTGAAATATATGAAGAGCTTCAAAAGTTGTCAAAAATATGAGGAGAATGAAACGGTCTGCAAAATATGAGGAGCATGAAATGGTGTTCAAAAACATGAAGAGCCTGAAAAGGTGTGAAAAATATGAAGCGCTTCAAAAGGTGTGAAATACATGAGGAGCATGAAATGGTCTGAAAAATAGGAGGAGCATGAAGCGGTGTTGAAAAACATGAAGAACCTGAAAACGTGTGAAAAATATGAATAGCTTCAAAAGGTGTGAATAATATGAAGAGCTTCAAAAGGTGTCAAAAATTAGATGAGCTTGAAACGGTCTGAAAAATAGGAGGAGCATGAATTGGTGTTGAAAAACATGAACAGCCTGAAAAGGTGTGAAAAATATGAAGAGCTTCAAAAGGTGTGAAAAATATGAGGAGCATGAAACGGTCTGAAAAATAGAAGGAGCATGAAGCGGTGTTCAAAAATATGAAGAGCCTGAAAAGGTGTGAAAAATATGAAGAGCTTCAAAAAGTGTCAAAAATATGAGGAGCATGAAACGTCTGAAAAATACGAGGAGCATGAAGCGGTGTTGAAAATCATGAAGAGCCTGAAAAGGCGTGAAAAATATGAAGAGCTTCAAAAGATGTGAGAAATATTAAGAGCTTCAAAAGGTGTCAAAATGAGATGAGCATGAAACGGTCTGAAAAAGAGGAGGAGCATGAAGCGCTGTTGAAAAACATGAAGAGCCTGAAAAGGTGTGAAAAATATGAAGATCTTCTAAAGGTTTCAAAAATATGAGGAGCATGAAACGGTCTGAAAAAGAGGAGGAGTATGAAGTGGTGTTGAAAATCATGAAGAGCCTGAAAAGGTGTGAAAAATATGAAAAGCTTCAAAAGATATGAAAAATATGAAGAGCCTCAACAGGTGTCAAAAATATGAGGAGCATGAAACGATCTGAAAAATAGGAGGAGCATGAAGCGGTGTTCAAAAACACGAAGAGCCTGAAAAGTTGTGAAAAATATGCAGAGCTTCAAAAGGTGTCAAAAATATGAGGAGCATGAAACGGTCTGAAAAATAGAAGGAGCATGAAGTGGTTGTGAAAAACATGAAGAGCTTGAAAAGGTGTGCAAAATATGAAGAGCTTCAAAAGGTGTGAAATACATGGGGAGCATGAAACGGTCTGAAACAAAGGAGGAGCATGAAGCGGTGTTCAAAAAAATGCAGAAACTGAAAATGTGTGAAAAATATGAAGAGCTTCAAAACGTGTAAAAAATAGGAGGAGCATGAAATGGTTTTAAAAAGAGGATGAGCATGAACCGGTGTTCAAAATCATGAAGAGCATGAAAAGGTGTGAAAAATATGAAGAGCTTCAAAAGGTGTCAAAAATATGAGGAGCATGAAACGGTCTGAAAAAAACGAGGAGAATGAAACGGTATTCAAAAACTTGAAGAGCCTGAAAAGGCGTGAAAATTATGAAGAGCTTCTAAAGGTGTGAAATACACGAGGAGCATTAAACGGTTTGAAATATAGGAGGAGCATGAAGCGGTGTTCAAAAACATGAAGAGCATGAGAAGGTATGAAAATTATGAAGAGCTTCAAAAAGTGTCAAAAATGAGGAGCATGAAACGGTTTGATAAATAGGAGGAGCATGAAACGGTGTTAAAAACATGAAGAGCCTGAAAACGTGTGAAAAATATGAAGAGCTTCAAAAGCTTTGAAAAATATCAAGAGCTTCAACAGGTGTCAAAATGAGATGAGCATGAAACGGTCTGAAAAATAGGAGGAGCATGAAGCAGTGTTGAAAATAATGAAAAGCCTGAAAAGGTGTGAAATATATGAAGAGCTTCAAAAGTTGTCAAAAATATGAGGAGAATGAAACGGTCTGCAAAATATGAGGAGCATGAAATGGTGTTCAAAAACATGAAGAGCCTGAAAAGGTGTGAAAAATATGAAGCGCTTCAAAAGGTGTGAAATACATGAGGAGCATGAAATGGTCTGAAAAATAGGAGGAGCATGAAGCGGTGTTGAAAAACATGAAGAACCTGAAAACGTGTGAAAAATATGAATAGCTTCAAAAGGTGTGAATAATATGAAGAGCTTCAAAAGGTGTCAAAAATTAGATGAGCTTGAAACGGTCTGAAAAATAGGAGGAGCATGAATTGGTGTTGAAAAACATGAACAGCCTGAAAAGGTGTGAAAAATATGAAGAGCTTCAAAAGGTGTGAAAAATATGAGGAGCATGAAACGGTCTGAAAAATAGAAGGAGCATGAAGCGGTGTTCAAAAATATGAAGAGCCTGAAAAGGTGTGAAAAATATGAGGAGCATGATACGGTCTGAAAAACAGGAGGAGCATGAAGCGGCATTCAAAAACATGAAGAGGCTGAAATGTGTGAAAAATATGAAAAGCTTCAAAAGGTGTGAAAAATATGAAGAGCTTCGAAAGTTGTCAAAAATGAGATGAGCATGAAACGGTCTGAAAAATAGGAGGAGCATGAAATGGTGTTCAAAACATGAAGAGCCGGAAAAGGTGTGCAAAATATGAAGAGCTTCAAAAGATGTGAAATACATGAGGAGCATGAAACGGTCTGAAAAATAGGAGGAGCATGAAACGGTGTTCAAAAACATGAAGAGACTGAAAAGTTGTGAAAAATATCAAAAGCTTCAAAAGGTGTCAAAAATATGAGGAGCATGAAACGGTCTGAAAAATAGGAGGAGCATGAAGCGGTGTTCAAAAACATGAAGAGCCTGAAAAGTTGTGAAAAATATCAAAAGCTTCAAATGGTGTCAAAAATATGAGGAGCATGAAACGGTCTGAAAAATAGGAGGAGCATGAAGCGGTGTTCAAAAACATGAAGAGCCTGAAAAGGTGTGAAAAAATATGAAGAATTTCAAACGGTGTCAAAAATATGAGGAGCATGAAACGGTCTGAAAAATAGAAGGAGCTTGAAGCGGTGTTCAAAAACATGAAGAGCTTGAAAAGGTGTGAAAAATATGAAGAGCTTCAAAAGTTGTCAAAAATATGAGGAGCATGAAACGGTCTGAAAAATAGGAGAAGCATGAAGTGGTGTTCAAAAACATGAAGAGCCTGAAAAGGTGTGAAAAATATGAAAAGCCTCAAAACCTGTCAAAAATATGAGGAGCATGAAACGGTCTGAAAAATAGGAGGATCATGAAGCGGTGTTGCAAAACATTAAGAGTCTGAAAACGCTTGAAAATACGAAGAGCTTCAAAAATATGAAAAATATGAAGAGCTTGAAAAGGTGTGAAAAATAAGAAAAGCTTCAAAAGATGTCAAAAATGAGATGAGCATGAATCGGTCTGAAAAATACGAGGAGCATGAAGAGGTGTTGAAAATCATGAAGAGCCTGAAAAGGTGTGAAAAATATGAAGAGCTTCAAAAGATTTGAAAAATATTAAGAGCTTCAAAAGGTGTCAAAATGAGATGAGAACGAAACGGGCTGAAAAGGAGGAGGAGCATGAAGCGGTGTTGAAAAATATGAAGAGCCTGAAAAGGTGTGAAAAATATGAAGAGCTTCTAAAGGTTTCAAAAATATGAGGAGCATGAAACGGTCTGAAAAAGAGGAGGAGCATGAAGCCGTGTTGAAAATCATGAAGAGCCTGAAAAGGTGTGAAAAATATGAAAAGCTTCAAAAGATACGAAAAATATGAAGAGCTTCAACAGGTGTCAAAATGAGATGAGCATGAAACGGTCTGAAAAATAGGAGGAGCATGAAGTGGTGTTGAAAATAATGAAAAGCCTGAAAAGGTGTGAAATATATGAAGAGCTTCAAAAGTTGTCAAAAATATGAGGAGAATGAAATGGTCTGCAAAATATGAGGTGCATGAAATGTTGTTCAAAAACATGAAGAGCCTGAAAAGGTGTGAAAAATATGAAGCGCTTCAAAAGGTGTGAAATACATGAGGAGCATGAAAAGGTCTGAAAAATAGGAGGAGCATGAAGCGGTGTTGAAAAACATGAAGAGCCTGAAACGGTGTGAAAAATATGAATAGCTTCAAAAGGTGTCAAAAATTAGATGAGCTTGAAACGGTCTGAAAAATAGGAGGAGCATGAATTGGTGTTGAAAAACATAAACAGCCTGAAAAGGTGTGAAAAATATGAAGAGCTTCAAAAGGTGTGAAAAATATGAGGAGCATGAAACGGTCTGAAAAATAGAAGGAGCATGAAGCGGTGTTCAAAAATATGAAGAGCCTGAAAAGGTGTGAAAAATATGAAGAGCTTCAAAAGGTGTCAAAAATATGAGGAGCATGAAACGTCTGAAAAATACGAGCAGCATGAAGCGGTGTTGAAAATCATGAAGAGCCTGAAAAGGCGTGAAAAATATGAAGAGCTTCAAATGATGTGAGAAATATTAAGAGCTTCAAAAGGTGTCAAAATGAGATGAGCATGAAACTGTCTGAAAAAGAGGAGGAGCATGAAGCGGTGTTGAAAAACATGAAGAGCCTGAAAAGGTGTGAAAAATATGAAGAGCTTCTAATGGTTTCAAAAATATGAGGAGCATGTAACGGTCTGAAAAAGAGGAGGAGCATGAAGTGGTGTTGAAAATCATGAAGAGCCTGAAAAGGTGTGAAAAATATGAAAAGCTTCAAAAGATACGAAAAATATGAAGAGCTTCAACAGGTGTCAAAAATATGAGGAGCATGAAACGATCTGAAAAATAGGAGGAGCATGAAGCGGTGTTCAAAAACACGAAGAGCCTGAAAAGGTGTGAAAAATATGAAGAGCTTCAAAAGGTGTCAAAAATATGAGGAGCATGAAACGGTCTGAAAAATAGAAGGAGCATGAAGTGGTTGTGAAAAACATGAAGAGCTTGAAAAGGTGTGCAAAATATGAAGAGCTTCAAAAGGTGTGAAATACATGGGGAGCATGAAACGGTCTGAAATAAAGGAGGAGCATGAAGCGGTGTTCAAAAAAATGCAGAAACTGAAAATGTGTGAAAAATATGAAGAGCTTCAAAAGGTGTAAAAAATAGGAGGAGCATGAAACGGTTTGAAAAATAGGATGAGCATGAACCGTTGTTCAAAATCATGAAGAGCATGAAAAGGTTTGAAAAATATGAAGAGCTTCAAAAGGTGTCAAAAATATGAGGAGCATGAAACGGTCTGAAAAAAACGAGGAGAATGAAACGGTATTCAAAAACTTGAAGAGCCTGAAAAGGCGTGAAAATTATGAAGAGCTTCAAAACGTGTGAAATACACGAGGAGCATTAAACGGTTTGAAAAATAGGAGGAGCATGAAGCGGTGTTCAAAAACATGAAGAGCATGAGAAGGTATGAAAATTATGAAGAGCTTCAAAAAGTGTCAAAAATGAGGAGCATGAAACGGTTTGATAAATAGGAGGAGCATGAAACGGTGTTAAAAACATGAAGAGCCTGAAAACGTGTGAAAAATATGAAGAGCTTCAAAAGCTTTGAAAAATATGAAGAGCTACAACAGGTGTCAAAATGAGATGAGCATGAAACGGTCTGAAAAATAGGAGAAGCATGAAGTGGTGTTGAAAATAATGAAAAGCCTGAAAAGGTGTGAAAAATATGAAGAGCTTCAAAAGGTGTGAAAAATATGAGGAGCATGAAACGGTCTGAAAAATAGAAGGAGCATGAAGCGGTGTTCAAAAATATGAAGAGCCAGAAAAGGTGTGAAAAATATGAAGAGCTTCAAAAGGTGTGAAAAATATGAGGAGCATGATACGTTCTGAAAAACAGGAGGAGCATGAAGCGGCATTCAAAAACATGAAGAGGCTGAAATGTGTGAAAAATATGAAAAGCTTCAAAAGGTGTGAAAAATATGAAGAGCTTCGAAAGTTGTCAAAAATGAGATGAGCATGAAACGGTCTGAAAAATAGGAGGAGCATGAAATGGTGTTCAAAACATGAAGAGCCTGAAAAGGTGTGCAAAATATGAAGAGCTTCAAAAGATGTGAAATACATGAGGAGCATGAAACGGTCTGAAAAATAGGAGGAGCATGAAACGGTGTTCAAAAACATGTAGAGCCTGAAAAGTTGTGAAAAATATCAAAAGCTTCAAAAGGTGTCAAAAATATGAGGAGCATGAAACGGTCTGAAAAATAGGAGGAGCATGAAGCGGTGTTCAAAAACATGAAGAGCCTGAAAATGTGTGAAAAATATCAAAAGCTTCAAAAGGTGTCAAAAATATGAGGAGCATGAAACGGTCTGAAAAATAGGAGGAGCATGAAGCGGTGTTCAAAAACATGAAGAGCCTGAAAAGGTGTGAAAAAATATGAAGAATTTCAAACGGTGTCAAAAATATGAGGAGCATGAAACGGTCTGAAAAATAGAAGGAGCATGAAGCGGTGTTCAAAAACATGAAGAGCTTGAAAAGGTGTGAAAAATATGAAGAGCTTCAAAAGTTGTCAAAAATATGAGGAGCATGAAACGGTCGAAAAATAGGAGAAGCATGAAGCGGTGTTCAAAACATGAAGAGCCTGAAAAGGTGTGAAAAATATGAAAAGCCTCAAAACCTGTCAAAAATATGAGGAGCATGAAACGGTCTGAAAAATAGCAGGATCATGAAGCGGTGTTGCAAAACATTAAGAGTCTGAAAACGCTTGAAAATACGAAGAGCTTCAAAAACATGAAAAATATGAAGAACTTCAAAAGGTGTGAAAAATAAGAAAAGCTTCAAAAGATGTCAAAAATGAGATGAGCATGAATCGGTCTGAAAAATATGAGGAGCATGAAGAGGTGTTGAAAATCATGAAGAGCCTGAAAAGGTGTGAAAAATATGAAGAGCTTCAAAAGATTTGAAAAATATTAAGAGCTTCAAAAGGTGTCAAAATGATATGAGCACGAAACGGTCTGAAAAGGAGGAGGAGCATGAAGTGGTGTTGAAAAACATGAAGAGCCTGAAAAGGTGTGAAAAATATGAAGAGCTTCAAAAGGTCTCAAAAATATGATGAGTATGAAACGATCTGAAAAATAGAAGGAGCATGAAGCGGTGTTCAAAAATATGAAGAGCCTGAAAAGGTGTGAAAAATATGAAGAGCTTCAAAAGGTGTCAAAAATATGAGGAGCATGAAACGTCTGAAAAATACGAGGAGCATGAAGCGGTGTTGAAAATCATGAAGAGCCTGAAAAGGCGTGAAAAATATGAAGAGCTTCAAATGATGTGAGAAATATTAAGAGCTTCAAAAGGTGTCAAAATGAGATGAGCATGAAACGGTCTGAAAAAGAGGAGGAGCATGAAGCTGTGTTGAAAAACATGAAGAGCCTGAAAAGGTGTGAAAAATATGAAGAGCTTCTAATGGTTTCAAAAATATGAGGAGCATGTAACGGTCTGAAAAAGAGGAGGAGCATGAAGCGGTGTTGAAAATCATGAAGAGCCTGAAAAGGTGTGAAAAATATGAAAAGCTTCAAAAGATACGAAAAATATGAAGAGCTTCAACAGGTGTCAAAAATATGAGGAGCATGAAACGATTTGAAAAATAGGAGGAGCATGAAGCGGTGTTCAAAAACACGAAGAGCCTGAAAAGGTGTGAAAAATATGAAGAGCTTCAAAAGGTGTCAAAAACATGAGGAGCATGAAACGGTCTGAAAAATAGAAGGAGCATGAAGTGGTTGTGAAAAACATGAAGAGCTTGAAAAGGTGTGCAAAATATGAAGAGCTTCAAAAGGTGTGAAATACATGGGGAGCATGAAACGGTCTGAAATAAAGGAGGAGCATGAGGCGGTGTTCAAAAAAATGCAGAAACTGAAAATGTGTGAAAAATATGAAGAGCTTCAAAAGGTGTAAAAAATAGGAGGAGCATGAAACGGTTTGAAAAATAGGATGAGCATGAACCGTTGTTCAAAATCATGAAGAGCATGAAAAGGTTTGAAAAATATGAAGAGCTTCAAAAGGTGTCAAAAATATGAGGAGCATGAAACGGTCTGAAAAAAACGAGGAGAATGAAACGGTATTCAAAAACTTGAAGAGCCTGAAAAGGCGTGAAAATTATGAAGAGCTTCAAAACGTGTGAAATACACGAGGAGCATTAAACGGTTTGAAAAATAGGAGGAGCATGAAGCGGTGTTCAAAAACATGAAGAGCATGAGAAGGTATGAAAATTATGAAGAGCTTCAAAAAGTGTCAAAAATGAGGAGCATGAAACGGTTTGATAAATAGGAGGAGCATGAAACGGTGTTAAAAACATGAAGAGCCTGAAAACGTGTGAAAAATATGAAGAGCTTCAAAAGCTTTGAAAAATATGAAGAGCTACAACAGGTGTCAAAATGAGATGAGCATGAAACGGTCTGAAAAATAGGAGGAGCATGAAGTGGTGTTGAAAATAATGAAAAGCCTGAAAAGGTGTGAAAAATATGAAGAGCTTCAAAAGGTGTGAAAAATATGAGGAGCATGATACGTTCTGAAAAACAGGAGGAGCATGAAGCGGCATTCAAAAACATGAAGAGGCTGAAATGTGTGAAAAATATGAAAAGCTTCAAAAGGTGTGAAAAATATGAAGAGCTTCGAAAGTTGTCAAAAATGAGATGAGCATGAAACGGTCTGAAAAATAGGAGGAGCATGAAATGGTGTTCAAAACATGAAGAGCCGGAAAAGGTGTGCAAAATATGAAGAGCTTCAAAAGATGTGAAATACATGAGGAGCATGAAACGGTCTGAAAAATAGGAGGAGCATGAAACGGTGTTCAAAAACATGAAGAGCCTGAAAAGTTGTGAAAAATATCAAAAGCTTCAAAAGGTGTCAAAAATATGAGGAGCATGAAACGGTCTGAAAAATAGGAGGAGCATGAAGCGGTGTTCAAAAACATGAAGAGCCTGAAAATGTGTGAAAAATATCAAAAGCTTCAAAAGGTGTCAAAAATATGAGGAGCATGAAACGGTCTGAAAAATAGGAGGAGCATGAAGCGGTGTTGAAAAACATGAAGAGCCTGAAACGGTGTGAAAAATATGAATAGCTTCAAAAGGTGTGAATAATATGAAGAGCTTCAAAAGGTGTCAAAAATTAGATGAGCTTGAAACGGTCTGAAAAATAGGAGGAGCATGAATTGGTGTTGAAAAACATGAACAGCCTGAAAAGGTGTGAAAAATATGAAGAGCTTCAAAAGATGTGAGAAATATTAAGAGCTTCAAAAGGTGTCAAAATGAGATGAGCATGAAACGGTCTGAAAAAGAGGAGGAGCATGAAGTGGTGTTGAAAAACATGAAGAGCCTGAAAAGGTGTGAAAAATATGAAGAGCTTCTAAACGTTTTAAAAATATGAGGAGGATGTAACGGTCTGAAAAAGAGGAGGAGCATGAAGCGGTGTTGAAAATCATGAAGAGCCTGAAAAGGTGTGAAAAATATGAAAAGCTTCAAAAGATACGAAAAATATGAAGAGCTTCAACAGGTGTGAGAAATATTAAGAGCTTCAAAAGGTGTCAAAATGAGATGAGCATGAAACGGTCTGAAAAAGAGGAGGAGCATGAATTGGTGTTGAAAAACATGAAGAACCTGAAAACGTGTGAAAAATATAAAGAGCTACAAAAGTGTCAAAATTATGAGGAGCCTGAAACGGTCTGAAAAATAGGAGGAGCATGAAGTGGTGTTGAAAAACATGAAGAGCCTGAAAACGTGTGAAAAATATAAAGAGCTTCAAAAGATTGCAAAAATGAGATGAGCAAGAAACGGTCTGAAAAATAGGAGGAGCATGAAGTCTTGTTCAAAGACATGAAGATCCTGAAAAGGTGTGAAAAATATGAAGAGCTTCAAAAGGTATCAAAAATATGAGGAGCCTGAAACGGTCGGAAAAATAGTAGGAGCATGAAGCGGAGTCGTAAAACATGAAGAGCCTGAAAAGGTGTGAAAAATATGAAGAGCTTCAAAAGGTCTCAAAAATATGATGAGTATGAAACGATCTGAAAAATAGGAGGAGCATGAAGCGGTGTTCAAAAACATGAAGAGCCTGAAAACGTGTGAAAAATATTAAGAGCTTCAAACGGTGTCAAAAATATGAAGAGCTTCAAAAGATGTCAAAAATATGAGGAGCATGAAACGATCTGAAAAATAGGAGGAGCATGAAGCGGTGTTCAAAAACATGAAGAGCCTGAAAAGGTGTGAAAAATATGAAGAGCTTCAAAAAGTGTCAAAAATATGAGGAGCATGAAACGGTATGAAAAATAGAAGGAGCATGAAATGGTTGTGAAAAACATGAAGAGCCTGAAAAGGTGTGCAAAATATGAAGAGCTACAAAAGGTGTGAAAAATATGAGGAGCATGAAACGGTCTGAAAAATAGGAGGAGCATGAAGCGGTGTTGAAAAACATGAAGAGCCTGAAAAGGTGTGAAAATTATGAAGAGCTTCAAAAGGTGTCAAAAATATTAGGAGTATGAAAAGGTGTGAAAAATAGGAGCATGAAACGGTGTTTAAAAACATGAATAGCCTGAAAAGGTGTGAAAAATATGAAGAGCCTCAAAACGTGTCAAAAATATGAAGAGCATGAAACGGTCTGAAAAATAGGAGGATCATGAAGTTGTGTCCAAAAACATGAGAGCCTGAAAAGGTGTGAAAGATATGAAGAGCTTCCAAAGGTGTGAAATACATGAGGAGCAAGAAACGGTCTGAAAAATAGGAGTAGCATGAAACGGTCTGAAAAATAGGAGGAGCATGAAACGGTGTTCAAAAACATGAAGAGCCTGAAAAGGTGTGAAAAATAAGAACAGCTTCAAAAGGTGTCAAAAATATGAGGACCATGAAACGGTCTGAAAAATAGGAGGAGCATGAAACGGTCTGAAAAATAGGAGGAGCATGAAACGGTGTTCAGAAACATGAAGAGCCTGAAAAGGTGTGAAAAATATGAACAGCTTCAAAATGTGTCAAAAATATGAGGACCATGAAACGGTCTGAAAAATAGGAGGAGCGTGAAAAGGTCTGAAAAATAGGAGCAGCATGAAGCGGTGTTCAAAAACATGAAGAGCCTGAAAAGGTGTGAGAAATATGAAGAGCTTCAAAAGCTGTCAAAAATATGAGGAGCATGAAACGGTCTGAAAAATAGGAGGAGAATGAAGAGGTCTGAAAAAGATGCAGAGCCTGAAAAGGTGTGAAAAATATGAAGAGCTTCAAAAGGTGTGAAATACATGAGGAGCATGAAACTCTCTGCAAAATACGAGCAGCATGAAGCGGTGTTCAAAAACATGAAGAGACTGAAAAGGTGTGAAAAATGTGAATATCTTCAAAACGTGTGAAAAATATGAGGAGCATGAAACAGTCTTAAAAATAGGAGGAGCAAGAAGCAGTGTTGAAAAACATGAAGAGCTTGAAAAGGTGTGAAAAATATGAAGAGCTTCAAAAGGTGTCAAAAATATGAGGAGCATGAAACAGTCTGAAAAATAGGAGGAGCATGAAGTGTTGTTGAAAACATGAAGAGATTCAAAAGGTGTGAAAAATATGAAGAGCTTCAAAAGGTGTCAAATATATGAGGAGCATGAAACGGTCTGAAAAATAGGAGGATCATGAAGTGGTGTTGAAAAATAAGAAGAGCCTGAAAAGGTGTTAAAAATACAAAGAGCTGCAAAAGGTGTCAAAAATATGAGGAGCATGAAACGATCTGAAAAATATTAGGAGCTTGAAACTGTGTTGACACACATGAAGAGCCTGAAAAGGTGTGAAAAATATGAAGAGCTTCTTAAGGTGTCAAACATAAGAGGAGCATGAAACAGTCTGAAAAACAGGATGAGCATGAAACGGTTTTGAAAAAGATGAAGAGCATGAAAAGGTGTGAAAAATATTAAGACTTTCAAAAGGTGTCAAATATATGAGGAGCATGAAACGTTCTGAAAAATAGGAGGAGCAAGAAGAGGTGTTCAAAACATGAAGAGCCTGAAAAGTTGTGAAAAATATGAAAAGTTTCAAAAGGTGTCAATAATATGAGGAGTATGAAACAGTCTGAAAAATCGGAGGAGCATGAAACGGTATTCAAAAACATGATGAGCCTGAAAAGGTGTTAAAAATATGAAGAGCATCAAAAGGTGTCAAATACAGGAGGAGCATTAAACGGTCTGAAAAATAGGAGGAGCATGAAGCGGTGTTCAAAAACATGGAGAACCTGAAAAGGTGTGAAAAATATGAAGAGCTTCAAAAAGTGTCAAAAATGTGAGGAGCATGAAACAGTCTGAAAAATAGGAAGAACATGAAGTGGTGTTGAAAAACATGAAGAGCCTGAAAAGGTGTGAAAAATATGAAGAGCTTAAAAAGGTGTGAAATACATGAGGAACATGAAACGGTCTGAAAAATAGGAGGAGCATGAAGCTCTGTTCAAAAACATGAAGAGCCTGAAAAGGTGTGAAAAATATGAAGAGCTTCAAAGAGTGTGAAATACATGAGGAGCATGAAACGGTCTGAAAAATAGGAAGAGCATGAAGCTGGGCTCAAACACATGAAGAGCCTGAAAAGCTGTGAAAAATATGAAGAGCTTCAAAAGGTGTCAAAAATAAGAGGAGCATGAAACGGTCTGAAAAATAGGAGGAGCATGAAGCGGTGTTGAAAAACATGAAGAGCCTGAAAAGGTGTGAAAAATATGAACAGCTTCAAAAATATGAAAAATATGAAGAGCTTCAAAAGTAGTGAAAAATATGAAGAGCTTCAAAAGGTGTCAAAAAAGAGATGAGCATGAAACGGTCTGAAAAATATGAGGAGCATGAAGCGGTGTTGAAAATCATGAAGAGTCTGAAAACGTGTGAAAATATGAAGAGCTTCAAAAATATGAAAAATATGAAGAGCTGCAAAAGTAGTGAAAAATATGAAGAGTTTCAAAAGGGGTCAAAATGAGATGAGCATGAAGCGGTCTAAAAAATAGGAGGAGCATGAAGTGGTGTTGACAAAAATGAAAAGCATGAAAAAGTGTGAAATATATCAAGACCTTCAAAAGCTGTCCAAAATATGAGGAGAATGAAACGGTTTCCAACATAGGAGGAGCATGAAATGGTGTTCAAAAACATGAAGAGCCTGAAAAGGTGTGAAAAATATGAAGAGCTTCAAAAGGTGTGAAATACATAAGGAGGATTAAACGGTCTGAAAAATAGGAGGGGCATGAAGCGGTGTTGAGAAAATTGAAGAGCCTGAAAACGTGTGAAAAATATGAAGAACTTCAAAGGTGTGAAAATATGAAGAGCTTCAAAATGTGTCAAAAATATGAAAAGCATGAAACGGTCTGAAATATAGGAGGATCATGAAGCGGTGTTCACAAACATGAAGAGCCTGAAAAGATTTGAAAGATATGAAGAGCTTCAAAAGGTGTCATAAATATGAGGAGCATGAAACGGTCTGAAAAATAGGAGGAGCATGAAACGGTGATCAAAAACATGAAGAGCCTGAAAAGGTGTGAAAAATATGAAGAGCTTCAAAAGGTGTGAAATACATGAGGAGCATGAAACGGTCTGAAAAATATGAGATGCATGAAGTTCTGTGGAAAAACATGAAGAGACTGAAAAGGTGTGAAAAATATGAAGAGCTTCAAAAGGTGTGAAATACATGAGGAGCTTGAAACTCTCTGAAAAATAGGAGGAGAATGAAGTGGTATTCAAAAACATGAAGAGCGTGAAAAGTTGTGAAAAATACGAAGAGCTTCAAAAGGTGTGAAATACGGTCAGAAAAAAGGGGGAGCATGAAGCGGTGTTGCAAAACATGAAGAGCCTGAAAAGGTGTGAAAAATATGAACAGCTTCAAAAGGTGTCAAAAATATGAGGACCATGAAACGGTCTGAAAAATAGGAGGAGCATGAAACGGTCTGAAAAATAGGAGGAGCATGAAACGGTGTTCAAAAACATGAAGAGCCTGAAAAGGTGTGAAAAATATGAACAGCTTCAAAAGGTGGCAAAATATGAGAACCATGAAACGGTCTGAAAAATAGGAGGAGCATGAAACGGTCTGAAAAATAGGAGGAGCATGAAATGGTGTTGAAAAACATGAAGAGCCTGAAAAGGTGTGAAAAATATGAAGAGCTTCAAAAGGTGTTAAAAATATGAGGACCATGAAACGGTTTGAAAAATAGGAGGAGCATGAAAAGGTCTGAAAAATAGGAGGAGCATGAAACGATCTGAAAAATAGGAGGAGCATGAAACGGTGTTCAAAAACATGAAGAGCCTGAAAAGGTGTGAAAAATAAGAACAGCTTCAAAAGGTGTCAAAAATATGAGGACCATGAAACGGTCTGAAAAATAGGAGGAGGATGAAACGGTCTGAAAAATAGGAGGAGCATGAAACGGTGTTCAAAAACATGAAGAGCCTGAAAAGGTGTGAAAAATATGAACAGCTTCAAAATGTGTCAAAAATATGAGGACCATGAAACGGTCTGAAAAATAGGAGGAGCGTGAAAAGTTCTGAAAAATAGGAGGAGCATGAAGCGGTGTTCAAAAACATGAAGTGCTTGAAAAGGTGTGAGAAATATGAAGAGCTTCAAAAGCTGTCAAAAATATGAGGAGCATGAAACGGTCTGAAAAATAGGAGGAGAATGAAGAGGTCTGAAAAAGATGAAGAGACTGAAAAGGTGTGAAAAATATGAAGAGCTTCAAAAGGTGTGAAATACATGAGGAGCATGAAACTCTCTGCAAAATACGAGCAGCATGAAGCGGTGTTCAAAAACATGAAGAGACTGAAAAGGTGTGAAAAATGTGAATATCTTCAAAACGTGTGAAAAATATGAGGAGCATGAAACAGTCTTAAAAATAGGAGGAGCAAGAAGCAGTGTTGAAAAACATGAAGAGCTTGAAAAGGTGTGAAAAATATGAAGAGCTTCAAAAGGTGTCAAAAATATGAGGAGCATGAAACACTCTGAAAAATAGGAGGAGCATGAGGCGGTGATGTAAAACATGAAGAGCCTGAAAAGGTGTGAAAAATATGAAGAGCTTCAAAAGGTGTCAAAAATATGAGGAGCATGAAACAGTCTGAAAAATAGGAGGAGCATGAAGCGTTGTTGAAAAACATGAAGAGCCTGAAAAGGTGTGAAAAATATGAAGAGCTTCAAAAGATGTGAAATACATGAGGAGCATTAAACGGTCTGAAAAATTGGAGGAGCATGAAGTGGTGTTCAAATACATGAAGAGACTGAAAAGGTGTGAAAAACATGAAGAGATTCAAAAGGTGTGAAAATTATGAGGAGCAGGAAACAATCTGAAAAATAGAAGGAGCATAAAGCGATGTTGAAAAACATGAAGAGCTTGAGAAGGTGTGAAAAATATGAAGAGCTTCAGAAGGTGTCAAACTAATGAGGATCATGAAACAGTCTGAAAAATCCGAGGAGAATGATGCGTTGTTGTAAAACATGAACAATCTGAAAAGGTGTGAAAAATATGAATAGCTTCAAAAGGTGTCAAAAATATGAGGAGCATGAAACGGTCTGAAAAATAGGAGGAACTTGAAACGGTGTTGAATAACATGAAGAGCCTGAAAAGTTGTGAAAAATATGAAGAGCTTCAGAGGGTGTGAAATACATGAGGAGAATGAAACGGTCTGTAAAATAGGATTAGCATGAAGCGGTGTTCAAAAACATGAAGAGCCTGGAAAGGTGTGAAAAATATGAAGAGCTTCAAAAGATGTGAAAAATATGAGGAGCATGAAAAGGTCTGAAAAATTGGAGGAGCATGAAGCGGTGTTGAAAAACATGAAGAGCCTGAAAACGTGAGAAAAATATGAAGAGCTTAAAAATGTGAAAAATAGGAAAAGCTTCAAAAGGTGTCAAAAATATGAGGAGCTTGAAACGGTATGAAAAAAAAAGAGGAGCATGAAGCGGTCTGAAAAATAAGAGGAGCATGAAGCAGTGTTGAAAAACATGAAGAGCCTGAAAAGGTGTGAAAAATATGAAGAGCTTCAAATGGTGTGAAAAATATGACGAGCATGAAACGGTCTGTAAAATAAGAGGAGCATGAAGCGGTGTTCAAAAGCATGGAGAACCTGAAAACGTGTGAAAAATATGAAGAGCTTCAAAAAGTGTCAAAAATGTGAGGAGCATGAAACAGTCTGAAAAATAGGAGGAGCATGAAGCAGTGTTGAAAAACATGAAAAACCTGATAAGCTTTCAAATATATGAAGAGCTTCATAAGGTGTGAAAAATATGAAGAGCATGAAACGGTCTGAAAATAGGAGGAGCATGAAGCGGTGTTAAAAACATGAAGAGCCTCAAAAGATGTGAAAAATATGAAGAGCTTTAAAATGTTTAAAAAATATGTGGAGCATGAAACTGTCTGAAAAGTAGAAGGAGCATGAAACGGTGTTGAAAAATAAGAGGAGCATGAAACGATCTGAAAAATAGGAGGAGCATGAAACGTTGTTGAAAAACATGAAGAGACTGAAAATGTGGAAAAATATGAAGAGCTTCAAAAGGTGTGAAAAATATGAAGAGCTTCAAACGAGGTCAAAAACATAAGGAGCAAGAAACGGTCTGAAAAATAGGAGGATTATGAAGCGGTGTTGAAAAACATGAAGAGCCTGAAAAGGTGTGATATATATGAAGAGGTTTAAAAGGTGTCAAAATATGAGGAGCATGAAACGGTCTCAAAAATAGGAGGAGCATGAAGTGGTGTTCAAAAACATGAAGAGCCTGAAAAGGTGTGAAAAATATGAAGAGATTCAAAAGGTGTCAAATATTTGAGGAGGAGGAAACGGTCTGAAAAATAGGAGGAGCATGAAACGGTGTTCAAAAACATGAAGAGCCTGAAAATGTGTGAAAAATATGAAGAGCTTCAAAAGTTTTCAAAAATATGAAGAGCATGAAACGGTCTGAAATTTAGGAGGAGCATCAAGTGTTGTTGAAAAGCATGAAGAGACTTAAAAGGTGTTAAAAATATGAACAGTTTCAAAAGGTATGAAAAATATGAAGATCATGAAACGGTCTGAAAAATAGGAGGAGCATGATGCAGTGTTGAAAAACATGAAGAGCCTGAAAAGGTGGGAAAAATATGAAGAGCTTCAAAAGGTATGAAAAATATGAGGAGCACGATACGGTCTGAAATATAAAAGGAGCCTGAAACAGTGTTCAAAAACATGAAGAGCCTGAAAAGGTGTGAAAAATATGAAGAGCTTCAAAAGGTGTCAAAAATATGAAGAGCTTCAAAAGGTGTCAAAAATACAACGAGCATGAAATGGTCTGAAAAATAGGAGGAGCATGAAAAGGTGTTGAAAAACATGAAGAGTCTGAAAAGGTGTGAAAAAATATGAGGAGCTTCAAAACGTGTGAAAAATATGAAGAGCTTCTAAAGGTGTCATAAATATGAGGAGCATGAAACGGTCAGAAAAATAAGAGAAGCATGAAACGTTGTTAAATACATGAAGAGCCTGAAAAGGTGAGAAAAATATGAAGAGCTTCAAAAGGTGTCAAAAATATGAGGAGCATGAAACGGTCTGAAAAACAGGAGGAGCATGAAACGGTGTTCAAAAACATGAAGAGCCTGAAAAGTTGTGAAAAATATGAGGAGCCTGAAAAGGTGTGCAAAATATGAAGAGCTTCAAAAGGTGTCAAAAATATGAAGAGCTTCAAAAGGTGTCAAAATATGAGGAGCATGACACGGTCTGAAAATACGAGGAACATCATACGGTGTTCAAAAACATGAAGAGCATGAAAAGGTGTGAAATATATGAAGAGCTTCAAAATGTGTCAAAAATATGAGGAGCATGAAACAATGTGAAAGATACTAGGAGCATGAAACGGTGTTGAAAAACATGAAGAGTCTGAAAAGGTGTGAAAAATATGAAGAGCTTCAAAAGGTGTCAAAAATATGAAGAGCATGAAAAGGTATGAAAAATAGGAGTAGCATGAAGCGGTGTTGAAAATCATGAAGAGTCTGAAAAGGTGTGGAAAATATGAAGAGCTTCAAAAGGTGTCAAAAATATGAGGAGCATGAAACTGTCTGAAAAAGAGGTGGAACATGAAACGGTGTTGAAAAACACGAAGAGCCTGAAAATTTGTGAGAAATATGAAGAGCTTCAAAAGGTGTGAAAAATATGAGGAGCGTGAAACGGTCTGAAAAATAGGAGAAGCATGAAACGTTGTTGAAAAACATGAAGAGCCTGAAAAGGTTTGAAATATATGAAGAGCTTCAAAAGGTGTCAAAAATATGAAGAGCATGGAACGGTCTGAAAGAGAGGAGGAGGATTAATTGGTGTTGAAAATCATGAAGAGCCGGAAAAGGTGTGAAAAATATGAAGAGCTTCAAAAGGTGTCCAAAATATGAGTAGCTAGTAACGGTCTGAAAAATATGAGGAGCATGAAGCGGTGTTGAAAAACATGAAGAGCCTTAAAAGGTGTGAAAAATATGAAGAGCTTCAACAGGTGTCAAATATATGAAGAGCATAAAACAGTCTGAAAAATAGGAGGAGCATGAAGTGGTGTTGAAAACATGAAGAGCCTTAAAATGTGTGAAAAATATTAAGAGGTTCAAATGGAGTGAAAATATGAGGAGCATGAAACGGTCTGAAAAATAAGAGGAGCATGAAACTTTGTTGAAAAACATGAAGAGCCTGAAATTGTGTAAAAAATATGAAGAGCTTCAACAGGTGTCAAAAATATGAGGAGCATGAAACGCTCTGAAAAATAGAAGGAGAATGAAGTTTTGTTGAAAAACATGAAGAGCCTTAAAAGTTGTGAAAAATATGAGCAGCTTGAAAAGGTGTGAAAAATATGAAGAGCTTCAAAAGGTGTCAAAAATATGAGGAGCATGAAACGTTCTGAAAAAAAGGAGGATCATGAAACAGTGTTGAAAACATGAAGAGCCTGAAAAGGTGTGAAAAATATGAAGAGCTTCAAAAAGTGTTAAAAATATGAGGAGCATGAAACGGTCTGAAAAATAAGAGGAGGATGAAACGGTGTTCAAAAACATGAAAATCCTGAAAAGGTGTGAAAAATATGAAGAGCTTCAAAAGGTGACCAAAATATGAGTAGCTAGTAACGGTCTGAAAAATATGAGGAGCATGAAACAGTGTTGAAACCATGAAGAGCATGAAAAGGTGTGAAAAATATGAAGAGCTTTCTAAGGTGTCAGAAGTATGAGGAGCATGAAACGGTCTGAAAAATAGGAGGAGCATGAAGAGGTGTTGAAAAACATGAAGAGCCTGAAAACGGGTGAAAAATATGAAGAGCTTCAAAAGGTGTCAAAAGTATGAGGAGCATGACACGGTCTGAAAAAAAAGGATGAGCATGAAGAGGTGTTGAAAACATGAAGAGCCTGAAATGGTGTGAAAAATATGAAGAGCTTCAAAAACTGTCAAAAATATGAAGAGCTTCAAAAGGTGTCAAAAATATGAGGAGCATGAAGGAGTCTGAAAAATAGCAGGAGAGTGAAGCGCTGTTAAAAACATGGAGAGCCTGAAAAGGTGTGAAAAATATGAAGAGCTTCAAAAGGTGTCAAAAATATGAGGAGCATGAAGGAGTCTGAAAAATAGCAGGAGAGTGAAGCGCTGTTAAAAACATGGAGAGCCTGAAAAGGTGTGAAAAATATGAAGAGCTTCAAAACGTGTCAAAAATATGAGGAGCATGAAACCATCTGATAAATAGGGGGAGCATGAAACGGTGTTGAAAAACCTGAAGAACATGAAAACGTGTGGAGAATATGAAGAGCTTCAAATGGTGTGAAAATATGAGGAGCATGAAACGGTCTGAAAAATAAGAGGAGCATGAAACGTTGTTGAAAAACATGAAGAGCCTGAAAAATTCTGAAAAATATGAAGAGCTTCAAGAGGTGTCAAAATTATGAGGAGCATGAAACGTTCTGAAAAATAGGAGGAGCATGAAACGGTGTTCAAAAACATGAAGAGGCTGAAAAGGTGTGAAAAACATGAAGAGCTTCAAAAGGTATCCAAAATATGAGGAGCAAGAAACGGTCTGAAAAATAGGAGGAGCTTGAAACGGTGTTGAAAACATTAAGAGCATGAAAAGGTGTGAAAAATATGAAGAGCTTCAAAAGGTATCAAAAGTATGAGGAGAATGAAACGGTCTGAAAAATAAGAGGAGCATGAAGTGGTGTTGAAAACATGAAGAGCCTGAAAAGGTGTGAAAAATATGAAGAGCTTCAAAAGGTGTCAAAAAAAGGAGGAGCATGAAACGGTCTGAAAAATAGGAGGAGCATGAAGTGGTGTTGAAAACATGAAGAGCCTGAAAAGGTGTGAAAAATATGAAGAGGTTCAAAAGGTGTCAAAAAAAGGAGGAGCATGAAACGGTCTGAAAAATAGGAGGAGCATGAAACGGTGATCAAAAACGTGAAGAGCCTGAAAAGGTGTGAAATATATCAAGAGCTTCAAAAGGTGTCATAAATATGAGGAGCATGAAACGGTCTGAAAAATAGGAGGAGCATGAAACTGTGTTCAAAAACATGAAGAGCCTGAAAACGTGTGAAAAATATGAAGAGCTTCAAAATGTGTCAAACATATGAAGAGCTTCAAATGGTGTCAAAAATATGAGGAGCATGAAACAGACTGAAAAATAGGAGGAGCATGAAACTGTGTTCAAAAACATGAAGAGCCTGAAAAGCTGTGAAAAATATGAAGAGCTTCAGAAGGTGTCAAAAATATGAGGAGCCTGATTTGGTCTGAGAAATAGGAGGAGAATGAAACGGTGTTGAAAAATATGAAGAGCTTGAAAAGGTGTGAAAATTATGAAGAGCTTCAAAAGGTGTCAAAAATATGAGGAGCATGGAACGGTCTGAAAAATAGGAGGAGAATGAAGCGGTGTTTAAAAACATAAAGAGCCTGGAAAGGTGTGAAAAATAGGAAGAGCTTCAAAACGTGTCAAAATTATTAGGAGCATGAAACGGTCTGAAAAATAGGAGCAGCATGAAGCGGTGGTCAAAAATATTAAGAGCCTGAAAAGGTGTGAAAAATATGAAGAGCTTCAAAAGGTGTGAAAAATATGAGGAGCATGAAAGAGAATGAAAAATAGGAGGAGAGTGAAGCGGTGTTTAAAAATATGGAGAGCCTGAAAAGGTGTGAAAAATATGAAGAGCTTCAAAACGTGTCAAAAATACGAGGAGCATGAAGCGGTGGTCAAAAACATGAAGAGCCTGAAAAGGTGTCAAAAATATGAAGAGCTTCAAAAGGTGTCAAAAATATGTGGAGCATGAAAGTTTCTGAAAATGAGTAGCATGAAACGGTGTTCAAAAACATAAAGAGCCTGGAAAGGTGTGAAAAATATGAAGAGCTTCAAAAGGTGTAAAAATGAGATGAGCATGAAACGGTCTGAAAAATAGGAGGAGCATGAAACGGTCTCAAAAGTAGGAGGAGCATTAAACGGTCTTTAAAATAGGAGGACCATGAAACGGTGTTGAAAAACCTGAAGAGCCTGAAAAGGTGTGAAAAATATGAAGAGCTTCAAAAGGTGTAAAAATGAGATGAGCATGAAACGGTCTGAAAAATAGGAGGAGCATGAAACGGTCTCAAAAGTAGGAGGAGCATTAAACGGTCTTTAAAATAGGAGGACCGTGAAACGGTGTTGAAAAACATGAAGAGCCTGAAAAGGTGTGAAATATATAAAGAGCTTCAAAACGTGTAAAAATGAGATGAGCATGAAACGGTCTGAAAAATAGGAGGAGCATGAAACGGTCTCAAAAGTAGGAGGAGCATTAAACGGTGTTTAAAATAGGAGGACCATGAAACGGTGTTGAAAAACCTGAAGAGCCTGAAAAGGTGTGAAAAATATGAAGAGCTTCAAAAGGTGTAAAAATGAGATGAGCATGAAACGGTCTGAAAAATAGGAGGAGCATGAAACGGTCTCAAAAGTAGGAGGAGCATTAAACGGTCTTTAAAATAGGAGGACCATGAAACGGTGTTGAAAAACCTGAAGAGCCTGAAAAGGTGTGAAAAATATGAAGAGCTTCAAAAGGTGTAAAAATGAGATGAGCATGAAACGGTCTGAAAAATAGGAGGAGCATGAAACGGTCTCAAAAGTAGGAGGAGCATTAAACGGTCTTTAAAATAGGAGGACCATGAAACGGTGTTGAAAAACATGAAGAGCCTGAAAAGGTGTGAAATATATGAAGAGCTTCAAAACGTGTAAAAATTAAGATGAATATGAAACGGTCTGAAAAATAGGAGGAGCATGAAACGGTCTCAAAAGTAGGAGGAGCATTAAACGGTCTTTAATATGGGAGGACCATGAAATGGTGTTGAAAAACATGAAGAGCCTGAAAAGCTGTGAAATATATGAAGAGCTTCAAAAGGTGTCAAAAATATGAGGAGAAAGAAACGGTCTGAAAAATATGAGGAGCATGAACCGGTGTTGAAAAACATGAAGAGCCTGAAAAGGTGTGAAAAATATGAAGAGCTTCAAAAGTTGTCAAAATATGAGGAGCATGAAACAGTCTGAAAAATAGGAGGAGCAGGAAGCGGTGTTGAAAAACATGAAGAGCCTGAAAACGTGTGAAAAATATGAAGAGCTTCAAAAGCTGTGAGAAATATGAAGAGCTTCAAAAGGTGTAAAAAATGAGATGAGCATGAAACGGTCTGAAAAATAGGAGGAGCATGAAGCGGTGTTGAAAAAGATGAAGAGCTTCAAAAGATTTTAAATATGTGAGGAGCATGAAACTGTCTGAAAAATATGAGGAGAATGAAGCGGTGTTCAAAAACATGAAGAGTGAAAAGGTGTGAAAATTTTGAAGAGCTTCAAAAGCTGTCAAATATATGAGGAGCCTGAAACAGTTTCAAAAATAGGAGGAGATTGATCGGTCAGAAAAATAGGAGGAGCATGAAGCGGTGTTGAAAAACTTGAAGAGCCTGAAAAGTTGTGAAAAATATGAAGAGCTTCAAAAGGTGTCAAAAATATGAGGAGCATGAAACGGTATGAAAAATAGGAGGAGCATGTAGCATTGTTCAAAAACATGGAGAACATGAAAAGGTGTGAAAAATATGAAGAGCTTCAAAAGGTGTCAAAAATATGAGGAACATGAAACAGTCTGAAAAATAGGATGAGCATGAAACGGTTTCTAAAAAGATGAACAGCAAGGAAAGGTGTGAAATATATGTAGAGGTTCAAAATTTGTCAAAATTATGAGAAGCATTAAACGGTCTGAAAAATAGGAGGGGCATGAAGCGGTGTTTAAAAACATTAAGAGCCTGAAAAGGTGTGAAAAATATGAAGAGATTCAAAAGGTGTAAAATATACGAGGAGCATGAAATGGTATGAAAAATAGGAGGAGCATGAAGCGGTGGTCAAAACATGAAGAGCCTGAAATGGTGTGAAAAATATGAAGAGCTTCAAAAGGTGTCAAAAACATGAGGAGCATGAAACGGTGTGAAAAATAAAAGGAGCATGAAGCGGTATTCAAAACATGAAGAGCCTGAAAAGGTGTGAAATTATGAAGAGCTTCAAAGGTGTAAAATATATGAGGAGCATGAAATGGTCTGAAAAATAGGAGGAGCATGAAGCGGTGGTCAAAACATGAAGAGCCTGAAAAGGTGTGAAAAATATGAAGAGCTTCAAAATGTTTCAAAATGATGAGGAGCATGAAACGGTCTGAAAAATAAAAGGAGCATGAATCGGTGGTCAAAAACATGAAGAGCCTGAAAAGGTGTGAAAAATATGAAGAGCTTCAAAAGGTGTCATAAATATGAGTAGCATGAAGCGGTCTGAAAAATAGGAGCAGCATGAAGCAGTGCTCAAAAATATTAACAGTTTGAAAAGGTGTTAAAAATACGAAGAGCTTCAAAAGGTGTGAAAAATGTGAGGAGCATGAAACAGTCTGAAAAATATGAGGAGAGTGAAGCTGTGTTTAAAAACATGGAGAGCCTGAAAAGGTGTGAAAAATATGAAGAGCTTCAAAACGTGTCAAAAATATGAGGAGCATAAAACGGTCTGAAAAATAGGAGCAGCATGAAGCGGTGTTGAAAAACATGAAGAGCCTGAAAAGGGGCGAAAAATATGAAGAGCTTCAAAAGGTGACAAAAATATGAGGAGCATAAAACAGTCTGAAAAATAGGAGGAGCATGAAGCAGAGTTAAAAAACATGAAGAGCCTGAAAAGGAGTGAAAAATATGAAGATCTTCAAAAGGTGTCAAAAATATGAGAAGCATGAAACGGTCTGAAAAATAGCAGGAGCAAGAAGCGGTGTTTAAAAACATGAAGATCCTGAAAAGGTTTGAAAAATATGAAGAGCTTCAAACGGTTTCAAAAATATGAGGAGCATGAAACGGTATGAAAAATAGGAGGCGCATGACGCGGTGGTCAATACATGAAGAGCCTGAAAAGATGTGAAAAATATGAAGAGCTTCAAAAGGTCTCAAAAATATGAGAAGCATGCAATGGTCTGAAAAATAGGAGGCGCATGACGCGGTGGTCAAAACATGAAGAGCCTGAAAAGGTGTGAAAAATATGAAGAGCTTCAAAAGGCGTCAAAAACATGAGGAGCATGAAACGCTCTGAAAAATTGGAGGAGCATGAAGTGGTGATGAAAAACATGAAGAGCCTGAAAAGCTGTGAAAAATATGAAGAGATTTAAAAGGTTTCAAAAATATGAGAAGCATGAAACGACTGAAAAATAGGAGGAGCGTGAAGTGGTCTTGAAAAACATGAAGAGCCTGAAAATGTGTGAAAAATATGAAGAGCTTCAAAAGTTATCAAATATATGAGGAGCTTGAAACAGGCTGAAAATTAGGATGAGAATGAAACGGTTTTGAAAAAGATGAAGAGCCTGAAAGGGTGTGAAAAATATGAAGCGCTTCAAAATTTGTCAAAAATATGAGAAGCATGAAACGGTCTGAAGAATAGGAGGAGCATGAAGCGGTGGTCAAAAACAAGAAGAGCCTGAAAAGGTGTGAAAAATATGAATAGATTCAAAAGTTGTCAAAAATATGAGAAGCATGAAACGGTCTGAAAAATAGGAGGAGCATGAAGCTGTGTTGAAAAACATGAAGAGCCTGAAAAGGTGTGAAATATATGAAGAGCTTCAAAAGGTGTCAAAAATATGAGGAGCATGCAACGGTCTGAAAAATAGCAGAGCAAGGAACTGTGTTTAAAAACATGAAGATCCTGAAAATGTTTGAAAAATATGAAGATTTTCAAACGGTGTCAAAAATATGAGGAGCATGAAACGGTCTGAAAAATAGGAGGAGCATGAAACGGTCTGAAAAATAGGAGGAGCATGAAACGGTGTTGAAAAACATGAAGAGCCTGAAAAGGTGTGAAAATATGAAGAGCTTCAAAAGGTTTCAAAAGTATGAGGAGCATGAAACGGTCTCAAAAATAGGAGGAACATGAAGCATTGTTGAAAAACATGAAGAGCCTGAAAAGGTGTGGAAAATATGAAGAGCTTCAAAATGTGTCAAAAATATGAGGAGCATGAAACAGTCTGAAAAGTAGGAGGAGCACAAAACTGTCTGAAAATAGGAGGAGGATGAAACGGTGTTGAAAAACATGAAGAGCCTGAAAACGTGTGAAAAATAGGAGGAGCTTGAAAAGGTTTCAAAAATATGAGGAGTATGAAACGGTCTGAAAAATAGGAGGAGCATGAAGCGTTGTTGAAAAACATGAAGAGCCTGAAAAGGTGTGAAAAATATGAAGAGCTTCAAAAGTTGTCAAATATATGAGGAGCATGAAACAGTCTGAAAAATAGGATGAGCAAGAAACGGTTTTTAAAAAGATGAACAGCAAGGCAAGGTGTGAAATATATGTAGAGGTTCAAAATTTGTCAAAATTATGAGAAGCATTAAACGGTCTGAAAAATAGGAGGGGCCTGAAGCGGTGTTTAAAAACATTAAGAGCCTGAAAAGGTGTGAAAAATATGAAGAGCTTCAAAAGGTGTCAAATATATGAGGAGCATGAAATGGTATGAAAAATAGGAGGAGCATGAAGCGGTGGTCAAAACATGAAGAGCCTGAAAAGGTGTGAAAAATATGAAGAGCTTCAAAAGGTGTCAAAAACATGAGGAGCATGAAACGGTCTGAAAAATAAAAGGAGCATGAAACGGTGTTGAAACCCATGAAGAGCATGAAAAGGTGTGAAATATATGAAGAGCCTCAAAATGTGTGAAAAATATGAAGAGTTTCAAAACGTGTGAAAAATATGAGGAGCATGAAGCGGTGTTCAAAATTTGAAGATACTGAAAAGATGTGAAAAATATGAAGAGCTTCAAAATTTCTCAAAAATATGAGGAGCATGAAACAGTCTGATAAATAGGAGGAGCATGAAGCGGAGTTGAAAAACATGAAGAGCCTGAGAAGGTGTGAAAAATATGAAGAGCTTCAAAAGGTGTCAAAAATATGAGGAGCATTAAACGGTCTGAAATATAGGAGGATCATGATGTGGTGTTGAAAAACATGAAGAGCCTGAAAAGGTGTGAAAAATATGAAGAGCTTCAAAAGGTGTGAAAAATATGAGGAGCATGAAACGGTCTGAAAAAGAGGAGGAGCATGAAGCGGTGTTCAAAATTGAAGAGCCTGAAAAGGTGAGAAAAATATGAAAATCTTCAAAAGTGTCAAAAATATGAGGAGCATGAAACGGTCTGAAAAATAGGAGGAGCAAAGTGGTGTTGAAAAACATGAAGAGCCTGAAAAGGTGTGAAAAATATGAAGAGCTTCAAAATGTGTCAAAAATATGAAGAGCATGAAACGGCCTGAAAAATAGGAGGAGCATGAAACGGTGTTGAAAATCATGAAGAGTGTTTTGCCTATGTTCTCCTCTAGGAGTTTTATAGTTTAGTGTTACAGTTAGATCTTTAATCGATTTTGAGTTTATTTTTGTGTATGGTGTTAGAAAGTGTTCTAGTTTCATTCTTTTACAAGTGGTTGACCAGTTTTCCCAGCACCACTTGTTAAAGAGGTTGTCTTTTTTCCATTGTATATCCTTGCCTCCTTTGTCAAAGATAAGGTTTCCATAGGTTCGTGGATTTATCTCTGGGCTTTCTATTCTGTTCCATTGATCTATATTTCTGTCTTTGTGCCAGTACCATACTGTCTTGATGACTGTGGCTTTGTAGTAGAGTCTGAAGTCAGGCAGGTTGATTCCTCCAGTTCCATTCTTCTTTCTCAAGATTACTTTGGCTATTCGAGGTTTTTTTTATTTCCATACAAATTGTGAAATTCTTTGGTCTAGTTCTGTGAAAAATACCGTTGGTAGCTTGATAGGGATTGCATTGAATCTATAGACTGCTTTGGGTAGAATAGCCATTTTGACAATATTAATTCTTCCAATCCACGAACACGGTATGTTTCTCCATCTGTTTGTGTCCTCTTTGATTTCTTTCATCAGTGTTTTATAGTTTTCTATGTATAGGTCCTTTGTTTCTTTAGGTAGATATACTCCTAAGTATTTTATTCTTTTTGTTGCAATGGTGGATGATATTGTTTCCTTAATTTCTCTGTCTGTTTTTTCATTGTTAGTATATAGGAATGCAAGGGATTTCTGTGTGTTAATTTTATATCCTGCAACTTTACTATATTCATTGATTAGCTCTAGTAATTTTCTGGTAGAGTCTTTAGGGTTTTCTATGTAGAGGATCATGTCATCTGCAACCAGTGAGAGTTTTACTTCTTCTTTTCCTATCTGGATTCCATTTACTTCTTTTTCTGCTCTGATTGCTGTGGCCAGAACTTCCAACACTATGTTGAATAGTAGTGGTGAGAGTGGGCACCCTTGTCTTGTTCCTGATTTCAGGGGAAATGCCTTCAATTTTTCACCATTTAGGGTGATGCTTGCTGTGGGTTTGTCGTATATAGCTTTGATTATTTTGAGGTATGTTCCTTCTATTCCTGCTTTTTGGAGAGTTTTAATCATAAATGAGTGTTGAGTTTTGTCAAAGGCTTTCTCTGCATCTATTGAGATAATCATATGGTTTTTATCTTTCAATTTGTTAATGTGGTGTATTACATTGATTGATTTGCGGATATTAAAGAATCCTTGCATTCCTGGGATAAAGCCCACTTGGTCATGGTGTATGATTTTTTTAATATGTTGTTGGATTCTGTTTGCTAGAATTTTGTTAAGGATTTTTGCATCTATGTTCATCAGTGATATTGGCCTGGAGTTTTCTTTTTTTGTGGCATCTTTGTCTGATTTTGGAATTAGGGTGATGGTGGCCTCATAGAATGAGTTTGGAAGCTTACCTTCTTCTGCAATTTTCTGGAAGAGTTTGAGTAAGATAGGTGTTAGCTCTTCTCTAAATTTTTGGTAGAATTCAGCTGTGAAGCCATCTGGTCCTGGGCTTTTGTTTGCTGGAAGATTTTTGATGACAGTTTCGATTTCCTTGCTTGTGATGGGTCTGTTAAGATCTTCTATTTCTTCCTGGTTCAGTTTTGGAAAGTTATACTTTTCTAAGAATTTGTCCATTTCATCCAAGTTGTCCATTTTATTGGCATAGAGCTGCTGGTAGTAGTCTCTTATGATCCTTTGTATTTCAGTGTTGTCTGTTGTGATCTCTCCATTTTCATTTCTAATTTTGTTAATTTGGTTTTTCTCTCTTTGTTTCTTAATGAGTCTTGCTAATGGTTTGTCAATTTTGTTTATTTTTTCAAAAAACCAGCTTTTAGCTTTGTTGATTTTTGCTATGGTCTCTTTAGTTTCTTTTGCATTTATTTCTGCCCTGATTTTTAAGATTTCTTTCCTTCTGCTAACTCTGGGGTTCTTCATTTCTTCCTTCTCTAATTGCTTTAGGTGTAGAGTTAGGTTATTTAATTGTTTTTTTCCTGTTTCTTGATGTAAGCCTGTAATGCTATGAACCTTCCCCTTAGCACTGCTTAAAGATCTAAATGTAAGACCAGAAACTATAAAACTCCTAGAGGAGAACATAGGCAAAACACTCTCCGACATAAATCACAGCAAGATCCTCTATGACCCACCTCCCAGAATATTGGAAATAAAAGCAAAACTAAAAAATGGAACCTAATGAAACTTAAAAGCTTTTGCACTACAAAGGAAACTATAAGTAAGGTGAAAAGACAGCCCTCAGATTGGGAGAAAATAATAGCAAATGAAGAAACAGACAAAGGATTAATCTCAAAAATATACAAGCAACTCCTGCAGCTCAATTCCAGAAAAATAAATGACCCAATCAAAAAATGGGCCAAAGAACTAAACAGACATTTCTCCAAAGAAGACATACAGATGGCTAACAAACACATGAAAAGATGCTCAACATCACTCATTATTAGAGAAATGCAAATCAAAACCACAATGAGGTACCATTACACGCCAGCCAGGATGGCTGCTATCCAAAAGTCTACAAACAATAAATGCTGGAGAGGGTGTGGAGAAAAGGGAACCCTCTTACACTGTTGGTGGGAATGCAAACTAGTACAGCCGCTATGGAAAACAGTGTGGAGATTTCTTAAAAAACTGGAAATAGAACTGCCATATGACCCAGCAATCCCACTTCTGGGCATACACACTGAGGAAACCAGATCTGAAAGAGACACGTGCACCCCAATGTTCATCGCAGCACTGTTTATAATAGCCAGGACATGGAAGCAACCTAGATGCCCATCAGCAGATGAATGGATAAGGAAGCTGTGGTACATATACACCATGGAATATTACTCAGCCATGAAAAAGAATTCATTTGAACCAGTCCTAATGAGATGGATGAAGCTGGAGCCCATTATACAGAGTGAAGTAAGCCAGAAAGATAAAGAACATTACAGCATACTGACACATGTATATGGAATTTAGAAAGGTGATAACGATAACCCTATATGCAGAACAGAAAAAGAGACACAGAAATACAGAACAGACTTTTGAACTTTGTGGGAGAATGTGAGGGTGGGATATTTCAAAAGAATAGCATGTATACTATCTATGGTGAAACAGATCACCAGCCCAGGTGGGATGCACGAGACAAGTGCTCCGGCCTGGTGCACTGGGAAGACCCAGAGGATTCGGGTGGAGAGGGAGGTGGGAGGGGGGATCGGGACTGGGAATACATGTAAATCCATGGCTGATTCATATCAATGTATGACAAAACCCACTGGAAAAAAAATAATAATAATAAAAATTAAAAAAAAACAAACAAACAAACAAAAAAAAAAAAACATGAAGAGCCTGAAAAGTAGTGAAAAATATGAAGAGCTTCAAAAGGTGTCAAAAATATGAGGAGCATGAAACGTTCTGAAAAATAGGAAGAGCATGAACTTGTGTTGAAAAACATGAAGAGCATGAAAAGGTGTGAAAATTATGAAGAGCTTCAAAATTTCTAAAAAATATGAGGAGCATGAAACAGTCTGATAAATAGGAGGAGCATGAAGCGGAGTTGAAAAACATGAAGAACCTGAGAAGGTGTGAAAAATATGGAGAGCTTCAAAAGGTGTCAAAAATATGAGGAGCATGAAACAGTCTGATAAAAAGGAAAAGCATGAAGCGGAGTTGAAAAACATGAAGAGCCTGAGAAGGTGTGAAAAATATGAAGAGCTTCAAAAGGTGTCAAATATATGAGGAGCATGAAACGGTCTGAAAAATTGGAGGAGTATGAAGCGGTGTTGAGAAAATGAAGAGCCTGAAAAGGTGTGAAAAATATGAGGAGCATGAAACGGTCTGAAAAAGTGGAGGAGCATGAAGCGGTGTTCAAAAACATGAAGAGCCTGAAAATGTGTGAAAATTATGAAGAGCTTCAAAAGGTTTCAAAAATATGAGGGCCATTAAATGGTCTGAAAATGGAGGAGCATGAAGCAGTGTTGAAAACATGAAGAGCCAGAAAAGGTGTGAAATATATGAAGAGTTTCAAAAGGTGTTAAATATATGAAGAGCTTCAAAAGTTGTCAAAAATATGAGGATCAAGTAACGGTCTGAAAAATAGGTGGAGCAGAAAGTGGTGTTGAAAAACATGAAGAGCCTGAAAAGTTGTGAAAAATATGAAGAGCTTCAAAAGGTGTCAACCATATGAGGAGCATGAAACAGTCTGAAAAATAGGAGGAGCATGAAACGGTGTTGAAAAACATGAAGTAATTAAAAGGTGTGAAAAATATGAAGAGCTTCAAAAGGTGTCAAAAATATGAGGAGCATGAAACGGTCTGAAAAATAGGTGGAACATGAAGTGGTGTTGAAAAACATGAAGAGCCTGAAAAGGTGTGAGATATATGAAGAGATTCAAAACGTGTCAAAAATAGAAGTAGCAGGAAACGGTGTTCAAAAACATGAAGAGCCTGAATATGTGTGAAAAATATGAAGAGCTTCAAAAGGTGTGAAAAATATGAGGAGCATGAAACGGTCTGAAAAAATAGGTGGAACAGGAAGCAGTGTTAAAAAACATGAAGAGCCTGAAAAAGTGTGAAAAATATGAAGAGCTTCAAAAGGTGGTAAAAATATGAAGAGCTTCAAAAGTTGTCAAAAATATGAGGATCAAGTAACGGTCTGAAAAATAGGTGGAGCAGGAAGTGGTGTTGAAAATCATGAAGAGCCTTAAAAGGTGTGAAAAATATGAAGACCTTCAAAAGGTGTCAAAAATATGAGGAACATGAAACGGTCTAAAAATAGGAGGAGAATCAAGCGGTATTGAAAAACATGAAGAGCCTGAAAAGGTGTGACCAACATAAAGAGCTTTAAAAGGTGTCAAAAACATGAGGAGAATGAAACGGTCTGAAAAAAAGCAGGAGCATGAAACGACGTTGAAATACATGAAGAGCCTGAAAATTTGTGAAATATATGAGGAGCTTCAAAAGGTGTCAAAAATATGAGGGGCAAGAAACTGTCTGAAAAATAAGGTGGACATGAAGTGGTGTGAAAAACATGAAGAGACTGAAAAGGTGTGAAAAACATAAAGAGCTTCAAAAGATGTCAAAAATATGAGGAGCATGAAACGGTCTGAAAAATAGGAGGAGCATGAAGTGGTGATGAAAAACATGAAGAGCAAGAAAAGGCGTGAGATATATGAAGAGCTTCAAAACGTGTCAAAAATATGAGGAGCATGAAACAGTCTGAAAAATAGGAGGAGCATGAAACGGTGTTGAAAAACATGAAGTGCATGAAAAGGTGTGAAAAATATGAAGAGCTTCAAAAGGTGTCAAAAATATGAGGAGCATGAAACGGAGAGAAAAATAGGAGGAGAATGAAGTGGTGTTGAAAAACATGAAGAGCCTGAAAAGGTGTGAAAAATATGAAGAGGTTCAAAAGGTGTGAAAAATACCAGGAGCATGAAACGGTCTGAAAAAGAGGAGGAGCATGAAGCAGTGTTCAAAAACATGAAGAGCCTGAAAAGTAGTGAAAGATATGAAAGCTTCAAAAGGGGTCAAAAATATGAGGAGCATGAAATGGTCTGAAAAACAGGAGCAGCATGAAATGGTGTTCAAAAACATGAAGAGCCTGAAAAGTAGTGAAAAATATGAAAGCTTCAAAGGGGTCAAAAATATGAGGAACATGAAACGTTCTAAAAAATAGGAGGAGCATGAAGTTGTGTTGAAAAACATGAAGAGCCTGAAAAGGTGTGAAAATTATGAATAGCTTCAAAATTTCTCAAAAATATGAGGAGCATGAAACAGTCTGATAAATAGGAGGTGCATGAAGCGGAGTTGAAAAACATGAAGAGCCTGAAGAGAAGTGAAAAATATGAAGAGCTTCAAAATTTCTCAAAATATGAGGAGCATGAAACAGTCTGATAAATAGGAGGAGAATGAAGCGGTGTTCAAAAACATGAAGAACCTGAAAAGGTGTGGAAAATATGAAGGGCTTCAAAAATGTCAAAAATATGAGGAGCATGAAATGGTCTGAAAAATAGGAGGAGCAAGAAGTGGTGTTGAAAAACATGAAGAGCCTGAAAAGGTGTGAAAAATATGAAGAGCTTCAAAACGTGTCAAAAATATGAGGAGCATGAAACGGTCTGAAAAATAGGTGGAACATGAAGTGGTGTTGAAAAACATGAAGAGCCTGAAAAGGTGTGAGATATATGAAGAGATTCAAAACGTGTCAAAAATAGAAGTAGCAGGAAACGGTGTTCAAAAACATGAAGAGCCTGAATATGTGTGAAAAATATGAAGAGCTTCAAAAGGTGTGAAAAATATGAGGAGCATGAAACGGTCTGAAAAAATAGGTGGAACAGGAAGCAGTGTTAAAAAACATGAAGAGCCTGAAAAAGTGTGAAAAATATGAAGAGCTTCAAAAGGTGGTAAAAATATGAAGAGCTTCAAAAGTTGTCAAAAATATGAGGATCAAGTAACGGTCTGAAAAATAGGTGGAGCAGGAAGTGGTGTTGAAAATCATGAAGAGCCTTAAAAGGTGTGAAAAATATGAAGAGCTTCAAAAGGTGTCAAAAATATGAGGAACATGAAACGGTCTAAAAATAGGAGGAGAATCAAGCGGTATTGAAAAACATGAAGAGCCTGAAAAGGTGTGACCAACATAAAGAGCTTTAAAAGGTGTCAAAAACATGAGGAGAATGAAACGGTCTGAAAAAAAGCAGGAGCATGAAACGACGTTGAAATACATGAAGAGCCTGAAAATTTGTGAAATATATGAGGAGCTTCAAAAGGTGTCAAAAATATGAGGGGCAAGAAACTGTCTGAAAAATAAGGTGGAGCATGAAGTGGTGTGAAAAACATGAAGAGACTGAAAAGGTGTGAAAAACATAAAGAGCTTCAAAAGATGTCAAAAATATGAGGAGCATGAAACGGTCTGAAAAATAGGAGGAGCATGAAGTGGTGATGAAAAACATGAAGAGCAAGAAAAGGCGTGAGATATATGAAGAGCTTCAAAAATGTCAAAAATATGAGGAGCATGAAATGGTCTGATAAATAGGAGGAGCATGAAGCGGTGTTCAAAAACATGAAGAACCTGAAAAGGTGTGAAAAATATGAAGAGCTTCAAAAATGTCAAAAATATGAGGAGCATGAAATGGTCTGAAAAATAGGAGGAGCAAGAAGTGGTGTTGAAAAACATGAAGAGCCTGAAAAGGTGTGAAAAATATGAAGAGCTTCAAAACGTGTCAAAAATATGAGGAGCATGAAACGGTCTGAAAAATAGGAGGAGCATGAAACGGTGTTCAAAAACATGAAGAGCCTGAAAAGAAGTGAAAAATATGAAGAGCTTCAAAAGGAGTCAAAAATATGAGGATCATGAAACGTTCTGAAATATAGGAGGAGCATGAAGTTGTGTTGAAAAACATGAAGTGCCTGAAAATGTGTGAAAATTATGAAGAGCTTCAAAATTTTTCTAAAATATGAGGAGCATGAAACAGTCTGACAAATAGGAGGACAATTAAGCGGAGTTGAAAAACATGAAGAGCCTGAAAAGGTGTGAAATATTTGAAGAGCTTCAAAAGTTGTCAAAAATATGAGGTGGATGAAACAGTCTATAAAATTGGAGGAGCGTGAAACGGTCTTGAAAAACATGAAGTGCATGAAAAGGTGTGAAAAATATGAAGAGCTTCAAAAGGTGTCAAAAATATGAGGAATTTGAAAAGTCTGAAGAATCGGAGGAGCATGAAGTGGTGTTGAAAACAAGAAGAGCATGAAAAGGTTTGAAAAATATGAAGAGCTTCAAAAATTGTGAAAAATATGAGGAGCATGAAACGGTCTAAAAATTAGGAAGAGCATGAAGTGGTGATGAATAACTGAAGAGCCTGAAAAGGTGTGAAAAATATGAGGAGCATGAAATGGTCTGAAAAATAGCAGGAGCATGAAACGGTATTGAAAAACATGAAGAGCATGAAAATGTGTGAAAAATATGAAGAGCTTCAAAAGGTGTCAAAAATATGAGGTGCATGAAACAGTCTGAAAACTAGGAGGAACATGAAGTGTTGTTGAAAAACATGAAGAGCCTGAAAATGTGTGAAAAATATCAAGAGCTTCAAAAGGTGTCAATAATATGAGGAGCATGAAATGGTCTGAAAAATAGGAGGAGCATGAAGCGGTGATCAAAAACATGAAGAGCCTGAAAAGCAGTGAAATATATGAAGAGCTTCAAAAGGTGTCAAAAATATGAGGAGCATGAAACGGTCTGAAAAATAGGAGGAGCATGAACCGGTGTTGAAAAACATGAAGAGCCTGAAAGGTGTGAAATATATGAAGAGCTTCAAAAGGTGTCAAAAAACGAGGAGAATGAAACGGTCTGAAAAATAGGAGGAGCATGAAGAGGTGTTGAAAAACATGAGTAGCCTGAAAACGTGTGAAATATATGAAGAGCTTCAAAAGGTGTGAAAATATGAAGAGCTTCAAAAGGTGTCAAATATGAGATGAGCATGAAACGGTCTGAAAAATAGGAGGAGCATGAAACGGTGTTCAAAAACATGAAGAACCTGAAAAGGTGTGAAACATATGAAGAGCTTCAAAAGGTGTAAAAAATATGAGGAGCATGAAACGGTCTGAAAAATAGGAGGAGCATGAAGCGGTGTTGAAAAACATGAAGAGCCTGAAAAGGTGTGAAAAATATGAAGAGCTATAAAAGGTGTGAAAAATATTTGGAGCATGAAACGTTCTGAAGAATATGAGGATCATGAAGGGGTGTTGAGAAACATGAAGAGCCTGAAAAGGTGTGAAAAATATGAAGAGATTCAAAATGTGTCAAAAATATGAGGAGCATGACACGGTCTGAAAAATAGGAGGAGCCCGAAGCGGTGTTGAAAAACATGAAGAGCCTGAAAAGGTGTGAAAAATATGAAGAGCTTCAAAGGGTGTGAAATACATGAGGAGAATGAAACGGTCTGAAAAATATGACGAGCATGAAACTGGGCTCAAAAACACCAAGAGCCTTAAAAGGTGTGAAAAATATGCAGAGCTTCAAAAGGTGTCAAAATTATGAGGAGCATGAAACGGTCTGAAAAATAAGAGGAGCATGAAGTGGTGATGAAAAATATGAAGAGCCAGAAAAGGCGTGAGATATATGAAGAGCTTCAAAACGTGTCAAAAATATGAGGAGCATGAAACAGTCTGAAAAATAGGAGGAGCATGAAACGGTGTTGAAAAACATGAAGTGCATGAAAAGGTGTGAAAAATATGAAGAGCTTCAAAAGGTGTCAAAAACATGAGGAGCATGAAACGGTCTGAAAAATAAAAGGAGCATGAAACGGTGTTGAAACCCATGAAGAGCGTGAAAAGGTGTGAAATATATGAAGAGCCTCAAAATGTGTGAAAAATATGAAGAGTTTCAAAACGTGTGAAAAATATGAGGAGCATGAAGCGGTGTTCAAAATTTGAAGATACTGAAAAGATGTGAAAAATATGAAGAGCTTCAAAATTTCTCAAAAATATGAGGAGCATGAAACAGTCTGATAAATAGGAGGAGCATGAAGTGGAGTTGAAAAACATGAAGAACCTGAGAAGGTGTGAAAAATATGAAGAGCTTCAAAAGGTGTCAAAAATATGAGGAGCATGAAACAGTCTGATAAATAGGAAAAGCATGAAGCGGAGTTGAAAAACATGAAGAGCCTGAGAAGGTGTGAAAAATATGAAGAGCTTCAAAAGGTGTCAAAAATATGAGGAGCATTAAACTGTCTGAAATATAGGAGGATCATGATGTGGTGTTGAAAAACATGAAGAGCCTGAAAAGGTGTGAAAAATATGAAGAGCTTCAAAAGGTGTGAAAAATATGAGGAGCATGAAACGGTCTGAAAAAGAGGAGGAGCATGAAGCGGTGTTCAAAACATGAAGAGCCTGAAAAGGTGAGAAAAATATGAAAATCTTCAAAAGTGTCAAAAATATGAGGAGCATGAAACGGTCTGAAAAATAGGAGGAGCAAAGTGGTGTTGAAAAACATGAAGAGCCTGAAAAGGTGTGAAAAATATGAAGAGCTTCAAAAGGTGTCAAAAATATGAGGAACTTGAAAAGTCTGAAGAATCGGAGGAGCATGAAGTGGTGTTGAAAACAAGAAGAGCATGAAAAGGTTTGAAAAATATGAAGAGCTTCAAAAATTGTGAAAAATATGAGGAGCATGAAACGGTCTAAAAATTAGGAAGAGCATGAAGTGGTGATGAAAAACTGAAGAGCCTGAAAAGGTGTGAAAAATATGAGGAGCATGAAACGGTCTGAAAAATAGCAGGAGCATGAAACGGTATTGAAAAACATGAAGAGCATGAAAATGTGTGAAAAATATGAAGAGCTTCAAAAGGTGTCAAAAATATGAGGTGCATGAAACAGTCTGAAAACTAGGAGGAACATGAAGTGTTGTTGAAAAACATGAAGAGCCTGAAAATGTGTGAAAAATATCAAGAGCTTCAAAAGGTGTCAATAATATGAGGAGCATGAAATGGTCTGAAAAATAGGAGGAGCATGAAGCGGTGATCAAAAACATGAAGAGCCTGAAAAGCAGTGAAATATATGAAGAGCTTCAAAAGGTGTCAAAAATATGAGGAGCATGAAACGGTCTGAAAAATAGGAGGAGCATGAACCGGTGTTGAAAAACATGAAGAGCCTGAAAGGTGTGAAATATATGAAGAGCTTCAAAAGGTGTCAAAAAATGAGGAGCATGAAACGGTCTGAAAAATAGGAGGAGCATGAAGCGGTGTTGAAAAACATGAGTAGCCTGAAAACGTGTGAAATATATGAAGAGCTTCAAAAGGTGTGAAAATATGAAGAGCTTCAAAAGGTGTCAAATATGAGATGAGCATGAAACGGTCTGAAAAATAGGAGGAGCATGAAACGGTGTTCAAAAACATGAAGAACCTGAAAAGGTGTGAAACATATGAAGAGCTTCAAAAGGTGTAAAAAATATGAGGAGCATGAAACGGTCTGAAAAAAAGGAGGAGCATGAAGCAGTGTTGAAAAACATGAAGAGCCTGAAAAGGTGTGAAAAATATGAAGAGCTATAAAAGGTGTGAAAAATATTTGGAGCATGAAACGATCTGAAGAATATGAGGATCATGAAGGGGTGTTGAAAAACATGAAGAGCCTGAAAAGGTGTGAAAAATATGAAGAGCTTCAAAATGTGACAAAAATATGAGGAGCATGACACGGTCTGAAGAATAGGAGGAGCATGAAGCGGTGTTGAAAAACATGAAGAGCCTGAAAAGGTGTGAAAAATATGAAGAGCTTCAAAGGGTGTGAAATACATGAGGAGCATGAAACGGTCTGAAAAATTTGACGAGCATGAAGCTGGGCTCAAAAACACCAAGAGCCTTAAAAGGTGTGAAAAATATGCAGAGCTTCAAAAGGTGTCAAAATTATGAGGAGCATGAAACGGTCTGAAAAATAAGAGGAGCATGAAGTGGTGATGAAAAACATGAAGAGCCAGAAAAGGCGTGAGATATATGAAGAGCTTCAAAACGTGTCAAAAATATGAGGAGCATGAAACAGTCTGAAAAATAGGAGGAGTATGAAACGGTGTTGAAAAACATGAAGTGCATGAAAAGGTGTGAAAAATATGAAGAGCTTCAAAAGGTGTCAAAAACATGAGGAGCATGAAACGGTCTGAAAAATAAAAGGAGCATGAAACGATGTTGAAACCCATGAAGAGCGTGAAAAGGTGTGAAATATATGAAGAGCCTCAAAATGTGTGAAAAATGTGAAGAGTTTCAAAACGTGTGAAAAATATGAGGAGCATGAATCGGTGTTCAAAATTTGAAGATACAGAAAAGATGTGAAAAATATGAAGAGCTTCAAAATTTCTCAAAAATATGAGGAGCATGAAACAGTCTGATAAATAGGAGGAGCATGAAGCGGAGTTGAAAAACATGAAGAACCTGAGAAGGTGTGAAAAATATGAAGAGCTTCAAAAGGTGTCAAAAATATGAGGAGCATGAAACAGTCTGATAAATAGGAAAAGCATGAAGCGGAGTTGAAAAACATGGAGAGCCTGAGAAGGTGTGAAAAATATGAAGAGCTTCAAAAGGTGTCAAAAATATGAGGAGCATTAAACGGTCTGAAATATAGGAGGATCATGATGTGGTGTTGAAAAACATGAAGAGCCTGAAAAGGTGTGAAAAATATGAAGAGCTTCAAAAGGTGTGAAAAATATGAGGAGCATGAAACGGTCTGAAAAAGAGGAGGAGCATGAAGCGGTGTTCAAAACATGAAGAGCCTGAAAAGGTGAGAAAAATATGAAAATCTTCAAAAGTGTCAAAAATATGAGGAGCATGAAACGGTCTGAAAAATAGGAGGAGCAAAGTGGTGTTGAAAAACATGAAGAGCCTGAAAAGGTGTGAAAAATATGAAGAGCTTCAAAATGTGTCAAAAATATGAAGAGCATGAAACGGCCTGAAAAATAGGAGGAGCATGAAACGGTGTTCAAAAACATGAAGAGTGTTTTGCCTATGTTCTCCTCTAGGAGTTTTATAGTTTAGTGTTACAGTTAGATCTTTAATCGATTTTGAGTTTATTTTTGTGTATGGTGTTAGAAAGTGTTCTAGTTTCATTCTTTTACAAGTGGTTGACCAGTTTTCCCAGCACCACTTGTTAAAGAGGTTGTCTTTTTTCCATTGTATATCCTTGCCTCCTTTGTCAAAGATAAGGTTTCCATAGGTTCGTGGATTTATCTCTGGGCTTTCTATTCTGTTCCATTGATCTATATTTCTGTCTTTGTGCCAGTACCATACTGTCTTGATGACTGTGGCTTTGTAGTAGAGTCTGAAGTCAGGCAGGTTGATTCCTCCAGTTCCATTCTTCTTTCTCAAGATTACTTTGGCTATTCGAGGTTTTTTTTTATTTCCATACAAATTGTGAAATTCTTTGGTCTAGTTCTGTGAAAAATACCGTTGGTAGCTTGATAGGGATTGCATTGAATCTATAGACTGCTTTGGGTAGAATAGCCATTTTGACAATATTAATTCTTCCAATCCACGAACACGGTATGTTTCTCCATCTGTTTGTGTCCTCTTTGATTTCTTTCATCAGTGTTTTATAGTTTTCTATGTATAGGTCCTTTGTTTCTTTAGGTAGATATACTCCTAAGTATTTTATTCTTTTTGTTGCAATGGTGAATGATATTGTTTCCTTAATTTCTCTGTCTGTTTTTTCATTGTTAGTATATAGGAATGCAAGGGATTTCTGTGTGTTAATTTTATATCCTGCAACTTTACTATATTCATTGATTAGCTCTAGTAATTTTCTGGTAGAGTCTTTAGGGTTTTCTATGTAGAGGATCATGTCATCTGCAACCAGTGAGAGTTTTACTTCTTCTTTTCCTATCTGGATTCCATTTACTTCTTTTTCTGCTCTGATTGCTGTGGCCAGAACTTCCAACACTATGTTGAATAGTAGTGGTGAGAGTGGGCACCCTTGTCTTGTTCCTGATTTCAGGGGAAATGCCTTCAATTTTTCACCATTTAGGGTGATGCTTGCTGTGGGTTTGTCATATATAGCTTTGATTATTTTGAGGTATGTTCCTTCTATTCCTGCTTTTTGGAGAGTTTTAATCATAAATGAGTGTTGAGTTTTGTCAAAGGCTTTCTCTGCATCTATTGAGATAATCATATGGTTTTTATCTTTCAATTTGTTAATGTGGTGTATTACATTGATTGATTTGCGGATATTAAAGAATCCTTGCATTCCTGGGATAAAGCCCACTTGGTCATGGTGTATGATTTTTTTAATATGTTGTTGGATTCTGTTTGCTAGAATTTTGTTAAGGATTTTTGCATCTATGTTCATCAGTGATATTGGCCTGGAGTTTTCTTTTTTTGTGGCATCTTTGTCTGATTTTGGAATTAGGGTGATGGTGGCCTCATAGAATGAGTTTGGAAGCTTACCTTCTTCTGCAATTTTCTGGAAGAGTTTGAGTAAGATAGGTGTTAGCTCTTCTCTAAATTTTTGGTAGAATTCAGCTGTGAAGCCATCTGGTCCTGGGCTTTTGTTTGCTGGAAGATTTTTGATGACAGTTTCGATTTCCTTGCTTGTGATGGGTCTGTTAAGATCTTCTATTTCTTCCTGGTTCAGTTTTGGAAAGTTATACTTTTCTAAGAATTTGTCCATTTCATCCAAGTTGTCCATTTTATTGGCATAGAGCTGCTGGTAGTAGTCTCTTATGATCCTTTGTATTTCAGTGTTGTCTGTTGTGATCTCTCCATTTTCATTTCTAATTTTGTTAATTTGATTTTTCTCTCTTTGTTTCTTAATGAGTCTTGCTAATGGTTTGTCAATTTTGTTTATTTTTTCAAAAAACCAGCTTTTAGCTTTGTTGATTTTTGCTATGGTCTCTTTAGTTTCTTTTGCATTTATTTCTGCCCTGATTTTTAAGATTTCTTTCCTTCTGCTAACTCTGGGGTTCTTCATTTCTTCCTTCTCTAATTGCTTTAGGTGTAGAGTTAGGTTATTTAATTGTTTTTTTCCTGTTTCTTGATGTAAGCCTGTAATGCTATGAACCTTCCCCTTAGCACTGCTTAAAGATCTAAATGTAAGACCAGAAACTATAAAACTCCTAGAGGAGAACATAGGCAAAACACTCTCCGACATAAATCACAGCAAGATCCTCTATGACCCACCTCCCAGAATATTGGAAATAAAAGCAAAACTAAAAAATGGGACCTAATGAAACTTAAAAGCTTTTGCACTACAAAGGAAACTATAAGTAAGGTGAAAAGACAGCCCTCAGATTGGGAGAAAATAATAGCAAATGAAGAAACAGACAAAGGATTAATCTCAAAAATATACAAGCAACTCCTGCAGCTCAATTCCAGAAAAATAAATGACCCAATCAAAAAATGGGCCAAAGAACTAAACAGACATTTCTCCAAAGAAGACATACAGATGGCTAACAAACACATGAAAAGATGCTCAACATCACTCATTATTAGAGAAATGCAAATCAAAACCACAATGAGGTACCATTATACGCCAGTCAGGATGGCTGCTATCCAAAAGTCTACAAGCAATAAATGCTGGAGAGGGTGTGGAGAAAAGGGAACCCTCTTACACTGTTGGTGGGAATGCAAACTAGTCCAGCCGCTATGGAAAACAGTGTGGAGATTTCTTAAAAACTGGAAATAGAATTGCCATATGACCCAGCAATCCCACTTCTGGGCATACACACTAAGGAAACCAGATCTGAAAGAGACACGTGTACCCCAATGTTCATCGCAGCACTGTTTATAATAGCCAGGACATGGAAGCAACCTAGATGCCCATCAGCAGATGAATGGATAAGGAAGCTGTGGTACATATACACCATGGAATATTACTCAGCCATGAAAAAGAATTCATTTGAACCAGTCCTAATGAGATGGATGAAGCTGGAGCCCATTATACAGAGTAAAGTAAGCCAGAAAGATAAAGAACATTACAGCATACTGACACATGTATATGGAATTTAGAAAGGTGATAACGATAACCCTATATGCAGAACAGAAAAAGAGACACAGAAATACAGAACAGACTTTTGAACTTTGTGGGAGAATGTGAGGGTGGGATTTTTCAAAATAACAGCATGTATACTATCTATGGTGAAACAGATCACCAGCCCAGGTGGGATGCACGAGACAAGTGCTCCGGCCTGGTGCACTGGGAAGACCCAGAGGAATCGGGTGGAGAGGGAGGTGGGAGGGGGGATCGGGACTGGGAATACATGTAAATCCATGGCTGATTCATATCAATGTATGACAAAACCCACTGGAAAAAAAATAATAATAATAAAAATTAAAAAAAAACAAACAAACAAACAAAAAAAAAAAAACATGAAGAGCCTGAAAAGTAGTGAAAAATATGAAGAGCTTCAAAAGGTGTAAAAATATGAGGAGCATGAAACGTTCTGAAAAATAGGAGGAGCATGAACTTGTGTTGAAAAACATGAAGAGCATGAAAAGGTGTGAAAATTATGAAGAGCTTCAAAATTTCTAAAAAATATGAGGAGCATGAAACAGTCTGATAAATAGGAGGAGCATGAAGCGGAGTTGAAAAACATGAAGAGCCTGAAAAGGTGTGAAATATATGTAGAGCTTCAAAAGGTGTCAAATATATGAGGAGCATGAAACGGTCTGAAAAATTAGAGGAGTATGAAGCGGTGTTGAGAAAATGAAGAGCCTGAAAAGGTGTGAAAAATATGAAGAGCTTCAAAAGGTGTGAAAAATATGAGGAGCATGAAACGGTCTGAAAAAGTGGAGGAGCATGAAGCGGTGTTCAAAAACATGAAAAGCCTGAAAATGTGTGAAAATTCTGAAGAGCTTCAAAAGGTGTCAAAAATATGAGGGCCATTAAATGGTCTGAAAATGGAGGAGCATGAAGCAGTGTTGAAAACATGAAGAGCCAGAAAAGGTGTGAAATATATGAAGAGCTTCAAAAGGTGTTAAATATATGAAGAGCTTCAAAAGTTGTCAAAAATATGAGGATCAAGTAACGGTCTGAAAAATAGGTGGAGCAGAAAGTGGTGTTGAAAAACATGAAGAGCCTGAAAAGTTGTGAAAAATATGAAGAGCTTCAAAAGGTGTCAACCATATGAGGAGCATGAAACAGTCTGAAAAATAGGAGGAGCATGAAACGGTGTTGAAAAACATGAAGTAATTAAAAGGGGTGAAAAATATGAAGAGCTTCAAAAGGTGTCAAAAATATGAGGAGCATGAAACGGTCTGAAAAATAGGTGGAACATGAAGTGGTGTTGAAAAACATGAAGAGCCTGAAAAGGTGTGAGATATATGAAGAGATTCAAAACGTGTCAAAAATAGAAGTAGCAGGAAACGGTGTTCAAAAACATGCAGAGCCTGAATATGTGTGAAAAATATGAAGAGCTTCAAAAGGTGTGAAAAATATGAGGAGCATGAAACGGTCTGAAAAAATAGGTGGAACATGAAGCAGTGTTAAAAAACATGAAGAGCCTGAAAAAGTGTGAAAAATATGAAGAGCTTCAAAAGGTGGTAAAAATATGAAGAGCTTCAAAAGTTGTCAAAAATATGAGGATCAAGTAACGGTCTGAAAAATAGGTGGAGCAGGAAGTGGCGTTGAAAATCATGAAGAGCCTTAAAAGGTGTGAAAAATATGAAGAGCTTCAAAAGGTGTCAAAAATATGAGGAACATGAAACGGTCTAAAAATAGGAGGAGAATCAAGCGGTATTGAAAAACATGAAGAGCCTGAAAAGGTGTGACCAACATAAAGAGCTTTAAAAGGTGTCAAAAACATGAGGAGAATGAAACGGTCTGAAAAAAAGCAGGAGCATGAAACGACGTTGAAATACATGAAGAGCCTGAAAATTTGTGAAATATATGAGGAGCTTCAAAAGGTGTCAAAAATATGAGGGGCAAGAAACTGTCTGAAAAATAAGGTGGAGCAAGAAGTGGTGTGAAAAACATGAAGAGACTGAAAAGGTGTGAAAAATATGAAGGGCTTCAAAAGGTGTCAAAAATATGAGGAGCATGAAACGGAGAGAAAAATAGGAGGAGAATGAAGTGGTGTTGAAAAACATGAAGAGCCTGAAAAGGTGTGAAAAATATGAAGAGGTTCAAAAGGTGTGAAAAATACCAGGAGCATGAAACGGTCTGAAAAAGAGGAGGAGCATGAAGCAGTGTTCAAAAACATGAAGAGCCTGAAAAGTAGTGAAAGATATGAAAGCTTCAAAAGGGGTCAAAAATATGAGGAGCATGAAACGGTCTGAAAAACAGGAGCAGCATGAAATGGTGTTCAAAAACATGAAGAGCCTGAAAAGTAGTGAAAAATATGAAAGCTTCAAAGGGGTCAAAAATATGAGGAACATGAAACGTTCTAAAAAATAGGAGGAGCATGAAGTTGTGTTGAAAAACATGAAGAGCCTGAAAAGGTGTGAAAATTATGAAGAGCTTCAAAATTTCTCAAAAATATGAGGAGCATGAAACAGTCTGATAAATAGGAGGTGCATGAAGCGGAGTTGAAAAACATGAAGAGCCTGAAGAGAAGTGAAAAATATGAAGAGCTTCAAAATTTCTCAAAAATATGAGGATCATGAAACAGTCTGATAAATAGGAGGAGCATGAAGCGGTGTTCAAAAACATGAAGAACCTGAAAAGGTGTGAAAAATATGAAGAGCTTCAAAAATGTCAAAAATATGAGGAGCATGAAATGGTCTGAAAAATAGGAGGAGCAAGAAGTGGTGTTGAAAAACATGAAGAGCCTGAAAAGGTGTGAAAAATATGAAGAGCTTCAAAACGTGTCAAAAATATGAGGAGCATGAAACGGTCTGAAAAATAGGAGGAGCATGAAACGGTGTTCAAAAACATGAAGAGCCTGAAAAGAAGTGAAAAATATGAAGAGCTTCAAAAGGAGTCAAAAATATGAGGATCATGAAACGTTCTGAAATATAGGAGGAGCATGAAGTTGTGTTGAAAAACATGAAGTGCCTGAAAATGTGTGAAAATTATGAAGAGCTTCAAAATTTTTCTAAAATATGAGGAGCATGAAACAGTCTGACAAATAGGAGGACAATTAAGCGGAGTTGAAAAACATGAAGAGCCTGAAAAGGTGTGAAATATTTGAAGAGCTTCAAAAGTTGTCAAAAATATGAGGTGGATGAAACAGTCTATAAAATTGGAGGAGCGTGAAACGGTCTTGAAAAACATGAAGTGCATGAAAAGGTGTGAAAAATATGAAGAGCTTTAAAAGGTGTCAAAAATATGAGGAATTTGAAAAGTCTGAAGAATCGGAGGAGCATGAAGTGGTGTTGAAAACAAGAAGAGCATGAAAAGATTTGAAAAATATGAAGAGCTTCAAAAATTGTGAAAAATATGAGGAGCATGAAACGGTCTAAAAATTAGGAAGAGCATGAAGTGGTGATGAAAAACTGAAGAGCCGGAAAAGGTGTGAAAAATATGAGGAGCATGAAGTGGTCTGAAAAATAGAAGGAGCATGAAACGGTATTGAAAAACATGAAGAGCATGAAAATGTGTGAAAAATATGAAGAGCTTCAAAAGGTGTCAAAAATATGAGGTGCATGAAACAGTCTGAAAACTAGGAGGAACATGAAGTGTTGTTGAAAAACATGAAGAGCCTGAAAATGTGTGAAAAATATCAAGAGCTTCAAAAGGTGTCAATAATATGAGGAGCATGAAATGGTCTGAAAAATAGGAGGAGCATGAAGCGGTGATCAAAAACATGAAGAGCCTGAAAAGCAGTGAAATATATGAAGAACTTCAAAAGGTGTCAAAAATATGAGGAGCATGAAACGGTCTGAAAAATAGGAGGAGCATGAACCGGTGTTGAAAAACATGAAGAGCCTGAAAGGTGTGAAATATATGAAGAGCTTCAAAAGGTGTCAAAAAATGAGGAGCATGAAACGGTCTGAAAAATAGGAGGAGCATGAAGCGGTGTTGAAAAACATGAGTAGCCTGAAAACGTGTGAAATATATGAAGAGCTTCAAAAGGTGTGAAAATATGAAGAGCTTCAAAAGGTGTCAAATATGAGATGAGCATGAAACGGTCTGAAAAATAGGAGGAGCATGAAACGGTGTTCAAAAACATGAAGAACCTGAAAAGGTGTGAAACATATGAAGAGCTTCAAAAGGTGTAAAAAATATGAGGAGCATGAAACGGTCTGAAAAATAGGAGGAGCATGAAGCGGTGTTGAAAAACATGAAGAGCCTGAAAAGGTGTGAAAAATATGAAGAGCTATAAAAGGTGTGAAAAATATTTGGAGCATGAAACGTTCTGAAGAATATGAGGATCATGAAGGGGTGTTGAGAAACATGAAGAGCCTGAAAAGGTGTGAAAAAATATGAAGAGCTTCAAAATGTGTCAAAAATATGAGGAGCATGACACGGTCTGAAAAATAGGAGGAGCATGAAACTGGGCTCAAAAACACCAAGAGCCTTAAAAGGTGTGAAAAATATGCAGAGCTTCAAAAGGTGTCAAAATTATGAGGAGCATGAAACGGTCTGAAAAATAAGAGGTGCATGAAGTGGTGATGAAAAACATGAAGAGCCAGAAAAGGCGTGAGATATATGAAGAGCTTCAAAACGTGTCAAAAATATGAGGAGCATGAAACAGTCTGAAAAATAGGAGGAGCATGAAACGGTGTTGAAAAACATGAAGTGCATGAAAAGGTGTTGAAAAATATGAAGAGCTTCAAAAGGTGTGAAAATCATGAGGAGCATGAAACGGTCTGAAAAATAAAAGGAGCATGAAACGGTTTTGAAACCCATGAAGAGCGTGAAAAGGTGTGAAATATATGAAGAGCCTCAAAATGTGTGAAAAATATGAAGAGTTTCAAAACGTGTGAAAAATATGAGGAGCATGAAGCAGTGTTCAAAATTTGAAGATACTGAAAAGATGTGAAAAATATGAAGAGCTTCAAAATTTCTCAAAAATATGAGGAGCATGAAACAGTCTGATAAATAGGAGGAGCATGAAGCGGAGTTGAAAAACATGAAGAACCTGAGAAGGTGTGAAAAATATGAAGAGCTTCAAAAGGTGTCAAAAATATGAGGAGCATGAAACAGTCTGATAAATAGGAAAAGCATGAAGCGGAGTTGAATAACATGAAGAGCCTGAGAAGGTGTGAAAAATATGAAGAGCTTCAAAAGGTGTCAAAAATATGAGGAGCATTAAACTGTCTGAAATATAGGAGGATCATGATGTGGTGTTGAAAAACATGAAGAGCCTGAAAAGGTGTGAAAAATATGAAGAGCTTCAAAAGGTGTGAAAAATATGAGGAGCATGAAACGGTCTGAAAAAGAGGAGGAGCATGAAGCGGTGTTCAAAACATGAAGAGCCTGAAAAGGTGAGAAAAATATGAAAATCTTCAAAAGTGTCAAAAATATGAGGAGCATGAAACGGTCTGAAAAATAGGAGGAGCAAAGTGGTGTTGAAAAACATGAAGAGCCTGAAAAGGTGTGAAAAATATGAAGAGCTTCAAAATGTGTCAAAAATATGAAGAGCATGAAACGGCCTGAAAAATAGGAGGAGCATGAAACGGTGTTCAAAAACATGAAGAGTGTTTTGCCTATGTTCTCCTTTAGGAGTTTTATAGTTTAGTGTTACATTTAGATCTTTAATCGATTTTGAGTTTATTTTTGTGTATGGTGTTAGAAAGTGTTCTAGTTTCATTCTTTTACAAGTGGTTGACCAGTTTTCCCAGCACCACTTGTTAAAGAGGTTGTCTTTTTTCCATTGTATATCCTTGCCTCCCTTGTCAAAGATAAGGTTTCCATAGGTTCGTGGATTTATCTCTGGGCTTTCTATTCTGTTCCATTGATCTATATTTCTGTCTTTGTGCCAGTACCATACTGTCTTGATGACTGTGGCTTTGTAGTAGAGTCTGAAGTCAGGCAGGTTGATTCCTCCAGTTCCATTCTTCTTTCTCAAGATTACTTTGGCTATTCGAGGTTTTTTTTATTTCCATACAAATTGTGAAATTCTTTGGTCTAGTTCTGTGAAAAATACCGTTGGTAGCTTGATAGGGATTGCATTGAATCTATAGACTGCTTTGGGTAGAATAGCCATTTTGACAATATTAATTCTTCCAATCCACGAACACGGTATGTTTCTCCATCTGTTTGTGTCCTCTTTGATTTCTTTCATCAGTGTTTTATAGTTTTCTATGTATAGGTCCTTTGTTTCTTTAGGTAGATATACTCCTAAGTATTTTATTCTTTTTGTTGCAATGGTGAATGATATTGTTTCCTTAATTTCTCTGTCTGTTTTTTCATTGTTAGTATATAGGAATGCAAGGGATTTCTGTGTGTTAATTTTATATCCTGCAACTTTACTATATTCATTGATTAGCTCTAGTAATTTTCTGGTAGAGTCTTTAGGGTTTTCTATGTAGAGGATCATGTCATCTGCAACCAGTGAGAGTTTTACTTCTTCTTTTCCTATCTGGATTCCATTTACTTCTTTTTCTGCTCTGATTGCTGTGGCCAGAACTTCCAACACTATGTTGAATAGTAGTGGTGAGAGTGGGCACCCTTGTCTTGTTCCTGATTTCAGGGGAAATGCCTTCAATTTTTCACCATTTAGGGTGATGCTTGCTGTGGGTTTGTCATATATAGCTTTGATTATTTTGAGGTATGTTCCTTCTATTCCTGCTTTTTGGAGAGTTTTAATCATAAATGAGTGTTGAATTTTGTCAAAGGCTTTCTCTGCATCTATTGAGATAATCATATGGTTTTTATCTTTCAATTTGTTAATGTGGTGTATTACATTGATTGATTTGCGGATATTAAAGAATCCTTGCATTCCTGGGATAAAGCCCACTTGGTCATGGTGTATGATTTTTTTAATATGTTGTTGGATTCTGTTTGCTAGAATTTTGTTAAGGATTTTTGCATCTATGTTCATCAGTGATATTGGCCTGGAGTTTTCTTTTTTTGTGGCATCTTTGTCTGATTTTGGAATTAGGGTGATGGTGGCCTCATAGAATGAGTTTGGAAGCTTACCTTCTTCTGCAATTTTCTGGAAGAGTTTGAGTAAGATAGGTGTTAGCTCTTCTCTAAATTTTTGGTAGAATTCAGCTGTGAAGCCATCTGGTCCTGGGCTTTTGTTTGCTGGAAGATTTTTGATGACAGTTTCGATTTCCTTGCTTGTGATGGGTCTGTTAAGATCTTCTATTTCTTCCTGGTTCAGTTTTGGAAAGTTATACTTTTCTAAGAATTTGTCCATTTCATCCAAGTTGTCCATTTTATTGGCATAGAGCTGCTGGTAGTAGTCTCTTATGATCCTTTGTATTTCAGTGTTGTCTGTTGTGATCTCTCCATTTTCATTTCTAATTTTGTTAATTTGGTTTTTCTCTCTTTGTTTCTTAATGAGTCTTGCTAATGGTTTGTCAATTTTGTTTATTTTTTCAAAAAACCAGCTTTTAGCTTTGTTGATTTTTGCTATGGTCTCTTTAGTTTCTTTTGCATTTATTTCTGCCCTGATTTTTAAGATTTCTTTCCTTCTGCTAACTCTGGGGTTCTTCATTTCTTCCTTCTCTAATTGCTTTAGGTGTAGAGTTAGGTTATTTAATTGTTTTTTTCCTGTTTCTTGATGTAAGCCTGTAATGCTATGAACCTTCCCCTTAGCACTGCTTAAAGATCTAAATGTAAGACCAGAAACTATAAAACTCCTAGAGGAGAACATAGGCAAAACACTCTCCGACATAAATCACAGCAAGATCCTCTATGACCCACCTCCCAGAATATTGGAAATAAAAGCAAAACTAAAAAATGGGACCTAATGAAACTTAAAAGCTTTTGCACTACAAAGGAAACTATAAGTAAGGTGAAAAGACAGCCCTCTGATTGGGAGAAAATAATAGCAAATGAAGAAACAGACAAAGGATTAATCTCAAAAATATACAAGCAACTCCTGCAGCTCAATTCCAGAAAAATAAATGACCCAATCAAAAAATGGGCCAAAGAACTAAACAGACATTTCTCCAAAGAAGACATACAGATGGCTAACAAACACATGAAAAGATGCTCAACATCACTCATTATTAGAGAAATGCAAATCAAAACCACAATGAGGTACCATTATACGCCAGTCAGGATGGCTGCTATCCAAAAGTCTACAAGCAATAAATGCTGGAGAGGGTGTGGAGAAAAGGGAACACTCTTACACTGTTGGTGGGAATGCAAACTAGTCCAGCCGCTATGGAAAACAGTGTGGAGATTTCTTAAAAACTGGAAATAGAATTGCCATATGACCCAGCAATCCCACTTCTGGGCATACACACTGAGGAAACCAGAACTGAAAGAGACACGTGCACCCCAATGTTCATCGCAGCACTGTTTATAATAGCCAGGACATGGAAGCAACCTAGATGCCCATCAGCAGATGAATGGATAAGGAAGCTGTGGTACATATACACCATGGAATATTACTCAGCCATGAAAAAGAATTCATTTGAACCAGTCCTAATGAGATGGATGAAGCTGGAGCCCATTATACAGAGTAAAGTAAGCCAGAAAGATAAAGAACATTACAGCATACTGACACATGTATATGGAATTTAGAAAGGTGATAACGATAACCCTATATGCAGAACAGAAAAAGAGACACAGAAATACAGAACAGACTTTTGAACTTTGTGGGAGAATGTGAGGGTGGGATTTTTCAAAATAACAGCATGTATACTATCTATGGTGAAACAGATCACCAGCCCAGGTGGGATGCACGAGACAAGTGCTCCGGCCTGGTGCACTGGGAAGACCCAGAGGAATCGGGTGGAGAGGGAGGTGGGAGGGGGGATCGGGACTGGGAATACATGTAAATCCATGGCTGATTCATATCAATGTATGACAAAACCCACTGGAAAAAAAATAATAATAATAAAAATTTAAAACAAACAAAAAAAAAAAAAAAAAAAAAACATGAAGAGCCTGAAAAGTAGTGAAAAATATGAAGAGCTTCAAAAGGTGTCAAAAATATGAGGAGCATGAAACGTTCTGAAAAATAGGAGGAGCATGAACTTGTGTTGAAAAACATGAAGAGCATGAAAAGGTGTGAAAATTATGAAGAGCTTCAAAATTTCTAAAAAATATGAGGAGCATGAAACAGTCTGATAAATAGGAGGAGCATGAAGCGGAGTTGAAAAACATGAAGAGCCTGAAAAGGTGTGAAATATATGAAGAGCTTCAAAAGGTGTCAAAAATATGAGGAGCATGAAACGGTCTGAAAAATTGGAGGAGTATGAAGCGGTGTTGAGAAAATGAAGAGCCTGAAAAGGTGTGAAAAATATGAAGAGCTTCAAAAGGTGTGAAAAATATGAGGAGCATGAAACGGTCTGAAAAAGTGGAGGAGCATGAAGCAGTGTTCAAAAACATGAAGAGCCTGAAAATGTGTGAAAATTATGAAGAGCTTCAAAAGGTGTCAAAAATATGAGGGCCATTAAATGGTCTGAAAATGGAGGAGCAGGAAGCAGTGTTGAAAACATGAAGAGCCAGAAAAGGTGTGAAATATATGAAGAGCTTCAAAGGTGTTAAAAATATGAAGAGCTTCATAAGTTGTCAAAAATATGAGGATCAAGTAACGGTCTGAAAAATGGGTGGAGCAGAAAGTGGTGTTGAAAAACATGAAGAGCCTGAAAAGTTGTGAAAAATATGAAGAGCTTCAAAAGGTGTCAACCATATGAGGAGCATGAAACAGTCTGAAAAATAGGAGGAGCATGAAAGGGTGTTGAAAAACATGAAGTAATTAAAAGGTGTGAAAAATATGAAGAGCTTCAAAAGGTGTCAAAAATATGAGGAGCATGAAACGGTCTAAAAAATAGGTGGAACATGAAGCAGTGTTAAAAAACATGAAGAGCTTGAAAAAGTGTGCAAAATATGAAGAGCTTCAAAAGGTGGTAAAAATATGAAGAGCTTCAAAAGTTGTCAAAAATATGAGGATCAAGTAACGGTCTGAAAAATAGGTGGAGCAGGAAGTGGTGTTGAAAATCATGAAGTGCCTTAAAAGGTGTGAAAAATATGAAGAGCTTCAAAAGGTGTCAAAAATATGAGGAACATGAAACGGTCTAAAAATAGGAGGAGAATCAAGCGGTATTGAAAAACATGAAGAGCCTGAAAAGGTGTGACCAACATAAAGAGCTTTAAAAGGTGTCAAAAACATGAGGAGAATGAAACGGTCTGAAAAAAAGCAGGAGCATGAAACGACGTTGAAATACAAGAAGAGCCTGAAAAATGTGTGAAATATATGAGGAGCTTCAAAAGGTGTCAAAAATATGAGGGGCAAGAAACTGTCTGAAAAATAAGGTGGAGCATGAAGTGGTGTGAAAAACATGAAGAGACTGAAAAGGTGTGAAAAACATGAAGAGCTTCAAAAGATGTCAAAAATATGAGGAGCATGAAACGGTCTGAAAAATAGGAGGAGCATGAAGTGGTGATGAAAAACATGAAGAGCCAGAAAAGGCGTGAGATATATGAAGAGCTTCAAAACGTGTCAAAAATATGAGGAGCATGAAACAGTCTGAAAAATAGGAGGAGCATGAAACGGTGTTGAAAAACATGAAGTGCATGAAAAGGTGTGAAAAATATGAAAGCTTCAAAATGGGTCAAAAATATGAGGAGCATGAAACGGTCTGAAAAACAGGAGGAGCATGAAATGGTGTTCAAAAAATGAAGAGCCTGAAAAGTAGTGAAAAATATAAAAGCTTCAAAGGGGTCAAAAATATGAGGAACATGAAACGTTCTAAAAAATAGGAGGAGCATGAAGTTGTGTTGAAAAACATGAAGAGCCTGAAAAGGTGTGAATTTATGAAGAGCTTCAAAATTTCTCAAAAATATGAGGAGCATGAAACAGTCTGATAAATAGGAGGTGGATGAAGCGGAGTTGAAAAACATGAAGAGCCGGAAAAAATGTGAAAAATATGAAGAGCTTCAAAATTTCTAAAAAATATGAGGAGCATAAAACAGTCTGATAAATAGGAGGAGCATGAAGCGGTGTTCAAAAACATGAAGAACCTGAAAAGGTGTGAAAAATATGAAGGGCTTCAAAAATGTCAAAAATATGAGGAGCATGAAATGGTCTGAAAAATAGGAGGAGCAAGAAGTGGTGTTGAAAAACATGAAGAGCCTGAAAAGGTGTGAAAAATATGAAGAGCTTCAAAACGTGTCAAAAATATGAGGAGCATGAAACGGTCTGAAAAATAGGAGGAGCATGAAACGGTGTTCAAAAACATGTAGAGCCTGAAAAGAAGTGAAAAATATGAAGAGCTTCAAAAGGAGTCAAAAATATGAGGATCATGAAACGTTCTGAAATATAGGAGGAGCATGAAGTTGTGTTGAAAAACATGAAGTGCCTGAAAATGTGTGAAAATTATGAAGAGCTTCAAAATTTTTCTAAAATATGAGGAGCATGAAACAGTCTGATAAATAGGAGGACAATTAAGCGGAGTTGAAAAACATGAAGAGCCTGAAAAGGTGTGAAATATTTGAAGAGCTTCAAAAGTTGTCAAAAATATGAGGTGGATGAAACAGTCTATAAAATTGGAGGAGCGTGAAACGGTCTTGAAAAACATGAAGTGCATGAAAAGGTGTGAAAAATATGAAGAGCTTCAAAAGGTGTCAAAAATATGAGGAACTTGAAAAGTCTGAAGAATCGGAGGAGCATGAAGTGGTGTTGAAAACAAGAAGAGCATGAAAAGGTTTGAAAAATATGAAGAGCTTCAAAAATTGTGAAAAATATGAGGAGCATGAAACGGTCTAAAAATTAGGAAGAGCATGAAGTGGTGATGAAAAACTGAAGAGCCTGAAAAGGTGTGAAAAATATGAGGAGCATGAAACGGTCTGAAAAATAGCAGGAGCATGAAACGGTATTGAAAAACATGAAGAGCATGAAAATGTGTGAAAAATATGAAGAGCTTCAAAAGGTGTCAAAAATATGAGGTGCATGAAACAGTCTGAAAACTAGGAGGAACATGAAGTGTTGTTGAAAAACATGAAGAGCCTGAAAATGTGTGAAAAATATCAAGAGCTTCAAAAGGTGTCAATAATATGAGGAGCATGAAATGGTCTGAAAAATAGGAGGAGCATGAAGCGGTGATCAAAAACATGAAGAGCCTGAAAAGCAGTGAAATATATGAAGAGCTTCAAAAGGTGTCAAAAATATGAGGAGCATGAAACGGTCTGAAAAATAGGAGGAGCATGAACCGGTGTTGAAAAACATGAAGAGCCTGAAAGGTGTGAAATATATGAAGAGCTTCAAAAGGTGTCAAAAAATGAGGAGCATGAAACGGTCTGAAAAATAGGAGGAGCATGAAGCGGTGTTGAAAAACATGAGTAGCCTGAAAACGTGTGAAATATATGAAGAGCTTCAAAAGGTGTGAAAATATGAAGAGCTTCAAAAGGTGTCAAATATGAGATGAGCATGAAACGGTCTGAAAAATAGGAGGAGCATGAAACGGTGTTCAAAAACATGAAGAACCGGAAAAGGTGTGAAACATATGAAGAGCTTCAAAAGGTGTAAAAAATATGAGGAGCATGAAACGGTCTGAAAAATAGGAGGAGCATGAAGCAGTGTTGAAAAACATGAAGAGCCTGAAAAGGTGTGAAAAATATGAAGAGCTATAAAAGGTGTGAAAAATATTTGGAGCATGAAACGATCTGAAGAATATGAGGATCATGAAGGGGTGTTGAAAAACATGAAGAGCCTGAAAAGGTGTGAAAAATATGAAGAGCTTCAAAATGTGACAAAAATATGAGGAGCATGACACGGTCTGAAGAATAGGAGGAGCATGAAGCGGTGTTGAAAAACATGAAGAGCCTGAAAAGGTGTGAAAAATATGAAGAGCTTCAAAGGGTGTGAAATACATGAGGAGCATGAAACGGTCTGAAAAATTTGACGAGCATGAAGCTGGGCTCAAAAACACCAAGAGCCTTAAAAGGTGTGAAAAATATGCAGAGCTTCAAAAGGTGTCAAAATTATGAGGAGCATGAAACGGTCTGAAAAATAAGAGGAGCATGAAGTGGTGATGAAAAACATGAAGAGCCAGAAAAGGCGTGAGATATATGAAGAGCTTCAAAACGTGTCAAAAATATGAGGAGCATGAAACAGTCTGAAAAATAGGAGGAGTATGAAACGGTGTTGAAAAACATGAAGTGCATGAAAAGGTGTGAAAAATATGAAGAGCTTCAAAAGGTGTCAAAAACATGAGGAGCATGAAACGGTCTGAAAAATAAAAGGAGCATGAAACGATGTTGAAACCCATGAAGAGCGTGAAAAGGTGTGAAATATATGAAGAGCCTCAAAATGTGTGAAAAATGTGAAGAGTTTCAAAACGTGTGAAAAATATGAGGAGCATGAATCGGTGTTCAAAATTTGAAGATACAGAAAAGATGTGAAAAATATGAAGAGCTTCAAAATTTCTCAAAAATATGAGGAGCATGAAACAGTCTGATAAATAGGAGGAGCATGAAGCGGAGTTGAAAAACATGAAGAACCTGAGAAGGTGTGAAAAATATGAAGAGCTTCAAAAGGTGTCAAAAATATGAGGAGCATGAAACAGTCTGATAAATAGGAAAAGCATGAAGCGGAGTTGAAAAACATGGAGAGCCTGAGAAGGTGTGAAAAATATGAAGAGCTTCAAAAGGTGTCAAAAATATGAGGAGCATTAAACGGTCTGAAATATAGGAGGATCATGATGTGGTGTTGAAAAACATGAAGAGCCTGAAAAGGTGTGAAAAATATGAAGAGCTTCAAAAGGTGTGAAAAATATGAGGAGCATGAAACGGTCTGAAAAAGAGGAGGAGCATGAAGCGGTGTTCAAAACATGAAGAGCCTGAAAAGGTGAGAAAAATATGAAAATCTTCAAAAGTGTCAAAAATATGAGGAGCATGAAACGGTCTGAAAAATAGGAGGAGCAAAGTGGTGTTGAAAAACATGAAGAGCCTGAAAAGGTGTGAAAAATATGAAGAGCTTCAAAATGTGTCAAAAATATGAAGAGCATGAAACGGCCTGAAAAATAGGAGGAGCATGAAACGGTGTTCAAAAACATGAAGAGTGTTTTGCCTATGTTCTCCTCTAGGAGTTTTATAGTTTAGTGTTACAGTTAGATCTTTAATCGATTTTGAGTTTATTTTTGTGTATGGTGTTAGAAAGTGTTCTAGTTTCATTCTTTTACAAGTGGTTGACCAGTTTTCCCAGCACCACTTGTTAAAGAGGTTGTCTTTTTTCCATTGTATATCCTTGCCTCCTTTGTCAAAGATAAGGTTTCCATAGGTTCGTGGATTTATCTCTGGGCTTTCTATTCTGTTCCATTGATCTATATTTCTGTCTTTGTGCCAGTACCATACTGTCTTGATGACTGTGGCTTTGTAGTAGAGTCTGAAGTCAGGCAGGTTGATTCCTCCAGTTCCATTCTTCTTTCTCAAGATTACTTTGGCTATTCGAGGTTTTTTTTTATTTCCATACAAATTGTGAAATTCTTTGGTCTAGTTCTGTGAAAAATACCGTTGGTAGCTTGATAGGGATTGCATTGAATCTATAGACTGCTTTGGGTAGAATAGCCATTTTGACAATATTAATTCTTCCAATCCACGAACACGGTATGTTTCTCCATCTGTTTGTGTCCTCTTTGATTTCTTTCATCAGTGTTTTATAGTTTTCTATGTATAGGTCCTTTGTTTCTTTAGGTAGATATACTCCTAAGTATTTTATTCTTTTTGTTGCAATGGTGAATGATATTGTTTCCTTAATTTCTCTGTCTGTTTTTTCATTGTTAGTATATAGGAATGCAAGGGATTTCTGTGTGTTAATTTTATATCCTGCAACTTTACTATATTCATTGATTAGCTCTAGTAATTTTCTGGTAGAGTCTTTAGGGTTTTCTATGTAGAGGATCATGTCATCTGCAACCAGTGAGAGTTTTACTTCTTCTTTTCCTATCTGGATTCCATTTACTTCTTTTTCTGCTCTGATTGCTGTGGCCAGAACTTCCAACACTATGTTGAATAGTAGTGGTGAGAGTGGGCACCCTTGTCTTGTTCCTGATTTCAGGGGAAATGCCTTCAATTTTTCACCATTTAGGGTGATGCTTGCTGTGGGTTTGTCATATATAGCTTTGATTATTTTGAGGTATGTTCCTTCTATTCCTGCTTTTTGGAGAGTTTTAATCATAAATGAGTGTTGAATTTTGTCAAAGGCTTTCTCTGCATCTATTGAGATAATCATATGGTTTTTATCTTTCAATTTGTTAATGTGGTGTATTACATTGATTGATTTGCGGATATTAAAGAATCCTTGCATTCCTGGGATAAAGCCCACTTGGTCATGGTGTATGATTTTTTTAATATGTTGTTGGATTCTGTTTGCTAGAATTTTGTTAAGGATTTTTGCATCTATGTTCATCAGTGATATTGGCCTGGAGTTTTCTTTTTTTGTGGCATCTTTGTCTGATTTTGGAATTAGGGTGATGGTGGCCTCATAGAATGAGTTTGGAAGCTTACCTTCTTCTGCAATTTTCTGGAAGAGTTTGAGTAAGATAGGTGTTAGCTCTTCTCTAAATTTTTGGTAGAATTCAGCTGTGAAGCCATCTGGTCCTGGGCTTTTGTTTGCTGGAAGATTTTTGATGACAGTTTCGATTTCCTTGCTTGTGATGGGTCTGTTAAGATCTTCTATTTCTTCCTGGTTCAGTTTTGGAAAGTTATACTTTTCTAAGAATTTGTCCATTTCATCCAAGTTGTCCATTTTATTGGCATAGAGCTGCTGGTAGTAGTCTCTTATGATCCTTTGTATTTCAGTGTTGTCTGTTGTGATCTCTCCATTTTCATTTCTAATTTTGTTAATTTGATTTTTCTCTCTTTGTTTCTTAATGAGTCTTGCTAATGGTTTGTCAATTTTGTTTATTTTTTCAAAAAACCAGCTTTTAGCTTTGTTGATTTTTGCTATGGTCTCTTTAGTTTCTTTTGCATTTATTTCTGCCCTGATTTTTAAGATTTCTTTCCTTCTGCTAACTCTGGGGTTCTTCATTTCTTCCTTCTCTAATTGCTTTAGGTGTAGAGTTAGGTTATTTAATTGTTTTTTTCCTGTTTCTTGATGTAAGCCTGTAATGCTATGAACCTTCCCCTTAGCACTGCTTAAAGATCTAAATGTAAGACCAGAAACTATAAAACTCCTAGAGGAGAACATAGGCAAAACACTCTCCGACATAAATCACAGCAAGATCCTCTATGACCCACCTCCCAGAATATTGGAAATAAAAGCAAAACTAAAAAATGGGACCTAATGAAACTTAAAAGCTTTTGCACTACAAAGGAAACTATAAGTAAGGTGAAAAGACAGCCCTCAGATTGGGAGAAAATAATAGCAAATGAAGAAACAGACAAAGGATTAATCTCAAAAATATACAAGCAACTCCTGCAGCTCAATTCCAGAAAAATAAATGACCCAATCAAAAAATGGGCCAAAGAACTAAACAGACATTTCTCCAAAGAAGACATACAGATGGCTAACAAACACATGAAAAGATGCTCAACATCACTCATTATTAGAGAAATGCAAATCAAAACCACAATGAGGTACCATTACACGCCAGCCAGGATGGCTGCTATCCAAAAGTCTACAAGCAATAAATGCTGGAGAGGGTGTGGAGAAAAGGGAACCCTCTTACACTGTTGGTGGGAATGCAAACTAGTACAGCCGCTATGGAAAACAGTGTGGAGATTTCTTAAAAAACTGGAAATAGAACTGCCATATGACCCAGCAATCCCACTTCTGGGCATACACACTGAGGAAACCAGATCTGAAAGAGACACGTGCACCCCAATGTTCATCGCAGCACTGTTTATAATAGCCAGGACATGGAAGCAACCTAGATGCCCATCAGCAGATGAATGGATAAGGAAGCTGTGGTACATATACACCATGGAATATTACTCAGCCATTAAAAAGAATTCATTTGAACCAGTCCTAATGAGATGGATGAAGCTGGAGCCCATTATACAGAGTGAAGTAAGACAGAAAGATAAAGAACATTACAGCATACTGACACATGTATATGGAATTTAGAAAGGTGATAACGATAACCCTATATGCAGAACAGAAAAAGAGACACAGAAATACAGAACAGACTTTTGAACTTTGTGGGAGAATGTGAGGGTGGGATTTTTCAAAATAACAGCATGTATACTATCTATGGTGAAACAGATCACCAGCCCAGGTGGGATGCACGAGACAAGTGCTCCGGCCTGGTGCACTGGGAAGACCCAGAGGAATCGGGTGGAGAGGGAGGTGGGAGGGGGGATCGGGACTGGGAATACATGTAAATCCATGGCTGATTCATATCAATGTATGACAAAACCCACTGGAAAAAAAATAATAATAATAAAAATTTAAAACAAACAAACAAACAACAAAAAAAAAAAAACATGAAGAGCCTGAAAAGTAGTGAAAAATATGAAGAGCTTCAAAAGGTGTCAAAAATATGAGGAGCATGAAACGTTCTGAAAAATAGGAGGAGCATGAACTTGTGTTGAAAAACATGAAGAGCATGAAAAGGTGTGAAAATTATGAAGAGCTTCAAAATTTCTAAAAAATATGAGGAGGATGAAACAGTCTGATAAATAGGAGGAGCATGAAGCGGAGTTGAAAAACATGAAGAGCCTGAAAAGGTGTGAAATATATGAAGAGCTTCAAAAGGTGTCAAAAATATGAGGAGCATGAAACGGTCTGAAAAATTGGAGGAGTATGAAGCGGTGTTGAGAAAATGAAGAGCCTGAAAAGGTGTGAAAAATATGAAGAGCTTCAAAAGGTGTGAAAAATATGAGGAGCATGAAACGGTCTGAAAAAGTGGAGGAGCTTGAAGCAGTGTTCAAAAACATGAAGAGCCTGAAAATGTGTGAAAATTATGAAGAGCTTCAAAAGGTGTCAAAAATATGAGGGCCATTAAATGGTCTGAAAATGGAGGAGCAGGAAGCAGTGTTGAAAACATGAAGAGCCAGAAAAGGTGTGAAATATATGAAGAGCTTCAAAGGTGTTAAAAATATGAAGAGCTTCATAAGTTGTCAAAAATATGAGGATCAAGTAACGGTCTGAAAAATAGGTGGAGCAGAAAGTGGTGTTGAAAAACATGAAGAGCCTGAAAAGTTGTGAAAAATATGAAGAGCTTCAAAAGGTGTCAACCATATGAGGAGCATGAAACAGTCTGAAAAATAGGAGGAGCATGAAACGGTGTTGAAAAACATGAAGTAATTAAAAGGTGTGAAAAATATGAAGAGCTTCAAAAGGTGTCAAAAATATGAGGAGCATGAAACGGTCTGAAAAAATAGGTGGAACATGAAGCAGTGTTAAAAAACATGAAGAGCTTGAAAAAGTGTGAAAAATATGAAGAGCTTCAAAAGGTGGTAAAAATATGAAGAGCTTCAAAAGTTGTCAAAAATATGAGGATCAAGTAACGGTCTGAAAAATAGGTGGAGCAGGAAGTGGTGTTGAAAATCATGAAGTGCCTTAAAAGGTGTGAAAAATATGAAGAGCTTCAAAAGGTGTCAAAAATATGAGGAACATGAAACGGTCTAAAAATAGGAGGAGAATCAAGCGGTATTGAAAAACATGAAGAGCCTGAAAAGGTGTGACCAACATAAAGAGCTTTAAAAGGTGTCAAAAACATGAGGAGAATGAAACGGTCTGAAAAAAAGCAGGAGCATGAAACGACGTTGAAATACAAGAAGAGCCTGAAAAATGTGTGAAATATATGAGGAGCTTCAAAAGGTGTCAAAAATATGAGGGGCAAGAAACTGTCTGAAAAATAAGGTGGAGCATGAAGTGGTGTGAAAAACATGAAGAGACTGAAAAGGTGTGAAAAACATGAAGAGCTTCAAAAGATGTCAAAAATATGAGGAGCATGAAACGGTCTGAAAAATAGGAGGAGCATGAAGTGGTGATGAAAAACATGAAGAGCCAGAAAAGGCGTGAGATATATGAAGAGCTTCAAAACGTGTCAAAAATATGAGGAGCATGAAACAGTCTGAAAAATAGGAGGAGCATGAAACGGTGTTGAAAAACATGAAGTGCATGAAAAGGTGTGAAAAATATGAAAGCTTCAAAATGGGTCAAAAATATGAGGAGCATGAAACGGTCTGAAAAACAGGAGGAGCATGAAATGGTGTTCAAAAAAATGAAGAGCCTGAAAAGTAGTGAAAAATATAAAAGCTTCAAAGGGGTCAAAAATATGAGGAACATGAAACGTTCTAAAAAATAGGAGGAGCATGAAGTTGTGTTGAAAAACATGAAGAGCCTGAAAAGGTGTGAAAATTATGAAGAGCTTCAAAATTTCTCAAAAATATGAGGAGCATGAAACAGTCTGATAAATAGGAGGTGGATGAAGCGGAGTTGAAAAACATGAAGAGCCGGAAAAAATGTGAAAAATATGAAGAGCTTCAAAATTTCTAAAAAATATGAGGAGCATAAAACAGTCTGATAAATAGGAGGAGCATGAAGCGGTGTTCAAAAACATGAAGAACCTGAAAAGGTGTGAAAAATATGAAGGGCTTCAAAAATGTCAAAAATATGAGGAGCATGAAATGGTCTGAAAAATAGGAGGAGCAAGAAGTGGTGTTGAAAAACATGAAGAGCCTGAAAAGGTGTGAAAAATATGAAGAGCTTCAAAACGTGTCAAAAATATGAGGAGCATGAAACGGTCTGAAAAATAGGAGGAGCATGAAACGGTGTTCAAAAACATGAAGAGCCTGAAAAGAAGTGAAAAATATGAAGAGCTTCAAAAGGAGTCAAAAATATGAGGATCATGAAACGTTCTGAAATATAGGAGGAGCATGAAGTTGTGTTGAAAAACATGAAGTGCCTGAAAATGTGTGAAAATTATGAAGAGCTTCAAAATTTTTCTAAAATATGAGGAGCATGAAACAGTCTGATAAATAGGAGGACAATTAAGCGGAGTTGAAAAACATGAAGAGCCTGAAAAGGTGTGAAATATTTGAAGAGCTTCAAAAGTTGTCAAAAATATGAGGTGGATGAAACAGTCTATAAAATTGGAGGAGCGTGAAACGGTCTTGAAAAACATGAAGTGCATGAAAAGGTGTGAAAAATATGAAGAGCTTCAAAAGGTGTCAAAAATATGAGGAACTTGAAAAGTCTGAAGAATCGGAGGAGCATGAAGTGGTGTTGAAAACAAGAAGAGCATGAAAAGGTTTGAAAAATATGAAGAGCTTCAAAAATTGTGAAAAATATGAGGAGCATGAAACGGTCTAAAAATTAGGAAGAGCATGAAGTGGTGATGAAAAACTGAAGAGCCTGAAAAGGTGTGAAAAATATGAGGAGCATGAAATGGTCTGAAAAATAGCAGGAGCATGAAACGGTATTGAAAAACATGAAGAGCATGAAAATGTGTGAAAAATATGAAGAGCTTCAAAAGGTGTCAAAAATATGAGGTGCATGAAACAGTCTGAAAACTAGGAGGAACATGAAGTGTTGTTGAAAAACATGAAGAGCCTGAAAATGTGTGAAAAATATCAAGAGCTTCAAAAGGTGTCAATAATATGAGGAGCATGAAATGGTCTGAAAAATAGGAGGAGCATGAAGCGGTGATCAAAAACATGAAGAGCCTGAAAAGCAGTGAAATATATGAAGAGCTTCAAAAGGTGTCAAAAATATGAGGAGCATGAAACGGTCTGAAAAATAGGAGGAGCATGAACCGGTGTTGAAAAACATGAAGAGCCTGAAAGGTGTGAAATATATGAAGAGCTTCAAAAGGTGTCAAAAAATGAGGAGCATGAAACGGTCTGAAAAATAGGAGGAGCATGAAGCGGTGTTGAAAAACATGAGTAGCCTGAAAACGTGTGAAATATATGAAGAGCTTCAAAAGGTGTGAAAATATGAAGAGCTTCAAAAGGTGTCAAATATGAGATGAGCATGAAACGGTCTGAAAAATAGGAGGAGCATGAAACGGTGTTCAAAAACATGAAGAACCTGAAAAGGTGTGAAACATATGAAGAGCTTCAAAAGGTGTAAAAAATATGAGGAGCATGAAACGGTCTGAAAAATAGGAGGAGCATGAAGCAGTGTTGAAAAACATGAAGAGCCTGAAAAGGTGTGAAAAATATGAAGAGCTATAAAAGGTGTGAAAAATATTTGGAGCATGAAACGATCTGAAGAATATGAGGATCATGAAGGGGTGTTGAAAAACATGAAGAGCCTGAAAAGGTGTGAAAAATATGAAGAGCTTCAAAATGTGACAAAAATATGAGGAGCATGACACGGTCTGAAGAATAGGAGGAGCATGAAGCGGTGTTGAAAAACATGAAGAGCCTGAAAAGGTGTGAAAAATATGAAGAGCTTCAAAGGGTGTGTAATACATGAGGAGCATGAAACGGTCTGAAAAATTTGACGAGCATGAAGCTGGGCTCAAAAACACCAAGAGCCTTAAAAGGTGTGAAAAATATGCAGAGCTTCAAAAGGTGTCAAAATTATGAGGAGCATGAAACGGTCTGAAAAATAAGAGGAGCATGAAGTGGTGATGAAAAACATGAAGAGCCAGAAAAGGCGTGAGATATATGAAGAGCTTCAAAACGTGTCAAAAATATGAGGAGCATGAAACAGTCTGAAAAATAGGAGGAGTATGAAACGGTGTTGAAAAACATGAAGTGCATGAAAAGGTGTGAAAAATATGAAGAGCTTCAAAAGGTGTCAAAAACATGAGGAGCATGAAACGGTCTGAAAAATAAAAGGAGCATGAAACGATGTTGAAACCCATGAAGAGCGTGAAAAGGTGTGAAATATATGAAGAGCCTCAAAATGTGTGAAAAATGTGAAGAGTTTCAAAACGTGTGAAAAATATGAGGAGCATGAATCGGTTTTCAAAATTTGAAGATACAGAAAAGATGTGAAAAATATGAAGAGCTTCAAAATTTCTCAAAAATATGAGGAGCATGAAACAGTCTGATAAATAGGAGGAGCATGAAGCGGAGTTGAAAAACATGAAGAACCTGAGAAGGTGTGAAAAATATGAAGAGCTTCAAAAGGTGTCAAAAATATGAGGAGCATGAAACAGTCTGATAAATAGGAAAAGCATGAAGCGGAGTTGAAAAACATGGAGAGCCTGAGAAGGTGTGAAAAATATGAAGAGCTTCAAAAGGTGTCAAAAATATGAGGAGCATTAAACGGTCTGAAATATAGGAGGATCATGATGTGGTGTTGAAAAACATGAAGAGCCTGAAAAGGTGTGAAAAATATGAAGAGCTTCAAAAGGTGTGAAAAATATGAGGAGCATGAAACGGTCTGAAAAAGAGGAGGAGCATGAAGCGGTGTTCAAAACATGAAGAGCCTGAAAAGGTGAGAAAAATATGAAAATCTTCAAAAGTGTCAAAAATATGAGGAGCATGAAACGGTCTGAAAAATAGGAGGAGCAAAGTGGTGTTGAAAAACATGAAGAGCCTGAAAAGGTGTGAAAAATATGAAGAGCTTCAAAATGTGTCAAAAATATGAAGAGCATGAAACGGCCTGAAAAATAGGAGGAGCATGAAACGGTGTTCAAAAACATGAAGAGTGTTTTGCCTATGTTCTCCTCTAGGAGTTTTATAGTTTAGTGTTACAGTTAGATCTTTAATCGATTTTGAGTTTATTTTTGTGTATGGTGTTAGAAAGTGTTCTAGTTTCATTCTTTTACAAGTGGTTGACCAGTTTTCCCAGCACCACTTGTTAAAGAGGTTGTCTTTTTTCCATTGTATATCCTTGCCTCCTTTGTCAAAGATAAGGTTTCCATAGGTTCGTGGATTTATCTCTGGGCTTTCTATTCTGTTCCATTGATCTATATTTCTGTCTTTGTGCCAGTACCATACTGTCTTGATGACTGTGGCTTTGTAGTAGAGTCTGAAGTCAGGCAGGTTGATTCCTCCAGTTCCATTCTTCTTTCTCAAGATTACTTTGGCTATTCGAGGTTTTTTTTTATTTCCATACAAATTGTGAAATTCTTTGGTCTAGTTCTGTGAAAAATACCGTTGGTAGCTTGATAGGGATTGCATTGAATCTATAGACTGCTTTGGGTAGAATAGCCATTTTGACAATATTAATTCTTCCAATCCACGAACACGGTATGTTTCTCCATCTGTTTGTGTCCTCTTTGATTTCTTTCATCAGTGTTTTATAGTTTTCTATGTATAGGTCCTTTGTTTCTTTAGGTAGATATACTCCTAAGTATTTTATTCTTTTTGTTGCAATGGTGAATGATATTGTTTCCTTAATTTCTCTGTCTGTTTTTTCATTGTTAGTATATAGGAATGCAAGGGATTTCTGTGTGTTAATTTTATATCCTGCAACTTTACTATATTCATTGATTAGCTCTAGTAATTTTCTGGTAGAGTCTTTAGGGTTTTCTATGTAGAGGATCATGTCATCTGCAACCAGTGAGAGTTTTACTTCTTCTTTTCCTATCTGGATTCCATTTACTTCTTTTTCTGCTCTGATTGCTGTGGCCAGAACTTCCAACACTATGTTGAATAGTAGTGGTGAGAGTGGGCACCCTTGTCTTGTTCCTGATTTCAGGGGAAATGCCTTCAATTTTTCACCATTTAGGGTGATGCTTGCTGTGGGTTTGTCGTATATAGCTTTGATTATTTTGAGGTATGTTCCTTCTATTCCTGCTTTTTGGAGAGTTTTAATCATAAATGAGTGTTGAGTTTTGTCAAAGGCTTTCTCTGCATCTATTGAGATAATCATATGGTTTTTATCTTTCAATTTGTTAATGTGGTGTATTACATTGATTGATTTGCGGATATTAAAGAATCCTTGCATTCCTGGGATAAAGCCCACTTGGTCATGGTGTATGATTTTTTTAATATGTTGTTGGATTCTGTTTGCTAGAATTTTGTTAAGGATTTTTGCATCTATGTTCATCAGTGATATTGGCCTGGAGTTTTCTTTTTTTGTGGCATCTTTGTCTGATTTTGGAATTAGGGTGATGGTGGCCTCATAGAATGAGTTTGGAAGCTTACCTTCTTCTGCAATTTTCTGGAAGAGTTTGAGTAAGATAGGTGTTAGCTCTTCTCTAAATTTTTGGTAGAATTCAGCTGTGAAGCCATCTGGTCCTGGGCTTTTGTTTGCTGGAAGATTTTTGATGACAGTTTCGATTTCCTTGCTTGTGATGGGTCTGTTAAGATCTTCTATTTCTTCCTGGTTCAGTTTTGGAAAGTTATACTTTTCTAAGAATTTGTCCATTTCATCCAAGTTGTCCATTTTATTGGCATAGAGCTGCTGGTAGTAGTCTCTTATGATCCTTTGTATTTCAGTGTTGTCTGTTGTGATCTCTCCATTTTCATTTCTAATTTTGTTAATTTGGTTTTTCTCTCTTTGTTTCTTAATGAGTCTTGCTAATGGTTTGTCAATTTTGTTTATTTTTTCAAAAAACCAGCTTTTAGCTTTGTTGATTTTTGCTATGGTCTCTTTAGTTTCTTTTGCATTTATTTCTGCCCTGATTTTTAAGATTTCTTTCCTTCTGCTAACTCTGGGGTTCTTCATTTCTTCCTTCTCTAATTGCTTTAGGTGTAGAGTTAGGTTATTTAATTGTTTTTTTCCTGTTTCTTGATGTAAGCCTGTAATGCTATGAACCTTCCCCTTAGCACTGCTTAAAGATCTAAATGTAAGACCAGAAACTATAAAACTCCTAGAGGAGAACATAGGCAAAACACTCTCCGACATAAATCACAGCAAGATCCTCTATGACCCACCTCCCAGAATATTGGAAATAAAAGCAAAACTAAAAAATGGGACCTAATGAAACTTAAAAGCTTTTGCACTACAAAGGAAACTATAAGTAAGGTGAAAAGACAGCCCTCAGATTGGGAGAAAATAATAGCAAATGAAGAAACAGACAAAGGATTAATCTCAAAAATATACAAGCAACTCCTGCAGCTCAATTCCAGAAAAATAAATGACCCAATCAAAAAATGGGCCAAAGAACTAAACAGACATTTCTCCAAAGAAGACATACAGATGGCTAACAAACACATGAAAAGATGCTCAACATCACTCATTATTAGAGAAATGCAAATCAAAACCACAATGAGGTACCATTATACGCCAGTCAGGATGGCTGCTATCCAAAAGTCTACAAGCAATAAATGCTGGAGAGGGTGTGGAGAAAAGGGAACCCTCTTACACTGTTGGTGGGAATGCAAACTAGTCCAGCCGCTATGGAAAACAGTGTGGAGATTTCTTAAAAACTGGAAATAGAATTGCCATATGACCCAGCAATCCCACTTCTGGGCATACACACTGAGGAAACCAGATCTGAAAGAGACACGTGTACCCCAATGTTCATCGCAGCACTGTTTATAATAGCCAGGACATGGAAGCAACCTAGATGCCCATCAGCAGATGAATGGATAAGGAAGCTGTGGTACATATACACCATGGAATATTACTCAGCCATGAAAAAGAATTCATTTGAACCAGTCCTAATGAGATGGATGAAGCTGGAGCCCATTATACAGAGTAAAGTAAGCCAGAAAGATAAAGAACATTACAGCATACTGACACATGTATATGGAATTTAGAAAGGTGATAACGATAACCCTATATGCAGAACAGAAAAAGAGACACAGAAATACAGAACAGACTTTTGAACTTTGTGGGAGAATGTGAGGGTGGGATTTTTCAAAATAACAGCATGTATACTATCTATGGTGAAACAGATCACCAGCCCAGGTGGGATGCACGAGACAAGTGCTCCGGCCTGGTGCACTGGGAAGACCCAGAGGAATCGGGTGGAGAGGGAGGTGGGAGGGGGGATCGGGACTGGGAATACATGTAAATCCATGGCTGATTCATATCAATGTATGACAAAACCCACTGGAAAAAAAATAATAATAATAAAAATTAAAAAAAAACAAACAAACAAAAAAAAAAAAAAACATGAAGAGCCTGAAAAGTAGTGAAAAATATGAAGAGCTTCAAAAGGTGTCAAAAATATGAGGAGCATGAAACGTTCTGAAAAATAGGAGGAGCATGAACTTGTGTTGAAAAACATGAAGAGCATGAAAAGGTGTGAAAATTATGAAGAGCTTCAAAATTTCTAAAAAATATGAGGAGCATGAAACAGTCTGATAAATAGGAGGAGCATGAAGTCTTGTTGAAAAATATGAAGAACCTTAAAAGGTGTGAAAAATATGAAGAGCTATAAAAGGTGTGAAAATATTTGGAGCATGAAACGGTCTGAAGAATAGGAGGATCATGAAGCGGTGTTGAAAAACATGAAGAGCCTGAAAAGGTGTGAAAAATATTAAGAGCTTCAAAAGTTGTCAAAAATATGAGGAGCATGAAACGGTCTGAAAAATAGGAGGAGCATGAACCGGTATTCAAAAACATAAGAGCCTGATATTGTGTTAAAATATGAAGAGCTTCAAAAGCTGTCAAAAATATGACCAGCATGAAATGGTATGAAAAATAGGAGGAGCATGAAACGGTGTGCAAAAACATGAAGAGGCTGAAAAGGTGTGAAAAATATGAAGAGCTTCAAAACTGTCAAGTATATGAGGAGCATGAAACAGTCTGAAAAATTGGAGGAGCATGCAACGTCTGAAAAATAGGAGGGGCATGAAACGCTGTTGAAAAACATGAAGAGCCTGAAAAGGTGTGAAAAATAGGAGGAGCTTCAAAAGGTGTCAAAAATGTGAGGAGCATGAAACGGTTTGAAAAATAGAAGGAGCATGAAGCGGTGTTCAAAACATTAAGAGCTTGAAAAGGTGTGAAAAATATGAAGAGCCTCAAAAGTTGTGAAAAATATGAAGAGCTTCAAAAGGTGTGAAAAATATGAGGAGCATGAAACGGTCTGAAACATAGGAGGAGCATGAAGCGGTGTTGAAAAACATAAAGAGCCTAGAAAGGTGTGAAAAATATGAAGAGCTTCAAAAGCTGTCAAGTATATGAGGAGCATGAAACAGTCTGTAAAATAGGAGGAGCATGAAACGCTGTTGAAAAACATGAAGAGCCTGAAAAGGTGTGAAAAATATGAAGAGCTTCAAAACGTGTCAAAAATAAGAGAAGCATGAATGGTCTGAAAATTTGGAGGAGCATGAAGCGGTCTTGAAAAACATGAAGAGCCTGAAAAGGTGTGAAAAATATGAAGAGCTTCAAAATGTTTCAAAAATATGAGGAGGATGATCGGTCTGAAAAGTAGGAGGAGCAAGAAGTGGCGTTTAAAAACATGAAGAGCATGAAAAGGTGTGAAAAATGTGAAGAGCTTCAAAAGATGTGAAATAAATGACTAGCAATAAACGGTCTGAAAAATAGGAGGAGCATGAAGCTGTGTTCAAAAACATGAAGAGCCTGAAAAGGTGTGAAATATATGAAGAGCTTTAAAAGGTGTGAAAAATATGAAGAGCTTCAAAAGGTGTCAAAAATGAGATGAGCATGAAACGGTCTGAGAAATAGGAGGAGCATGAAGTGGTGTTGAAAAACATAAAGAACCTTAAAAGGTGTGAAAAATATGAAGAGCTATAAAAGGTGTGAAAATATTTGGAGCATGAAATGGTCTGAAGAATAGGAGGATCATGAAGCGGTGTTGAAAAACATGAAGAGCCTGTAAAGATGTGAAAAATATGAAGAGCTTCAAAAGGTGTCAAAAATATGGGAGCATGAAACGGTCTGAAAAATAGGAGGAGCATTTAACGTGTTGAAAAACTTGAAGAGCCTGAAAAGGTGTGAAAAATAGGAGGAGCTTCAAAAGGTGTCAAAAATGTGAGGAACATGAAACGGTCTGAAAAATAGAAGGAGCATGAAGCGGTGTTCAAAAACATGAAGAGCCTGGAAAGGTGTGAGAAATATGAAGAGCTTCAAAAGGTGTGAAAAATATGAGGATCATGAAACGGTCTGAAAAATACGAGGAGCATTAAACGCTGTTGAAAAACATGAAGAGCCTGAAAAGGTGTGAAAAATAGGAGGAGCTTCAAAAGGTGTCAAAAATGTGAGGAACATGAAACGATCTGAAAAATAGAAGGAGCATGAAGCGCTGTTCAAAACATGAAGAGCCTGAAATGGTGTGAAAAATACGAAGAGCCTCAAAAGGTGTGAAAATTATGAAGAGCTTCAAAAGTTGTAAAAAATGAGATGAGCATGAAACGGTGTGAAAAATAGGAGGAGCATGAAGCGGTGTTGAAAAGGATGAAGAGCCTGAAAAGGTGTGAAAAATATGAGAGCTTCAAAAGCTGTCAAGTAAATGAGGAGCATGAAACAGTCTAAAAAATTGGGGGAGCATGAAACGGTGTGAAAAATAGGAGGAACATGAAGCGGTGTTGAAAAGGATGAAGAGCCTGAAAAGATGTGAAAAATATGAAGAGCTTCAAAATGTGTGAAAAATATGAGGAACATGAAACGGTCTGAAAAATAGATGGAGCCAGAAGCGGTGTTGAAAAACAAGAAGAGCCTGAAAAGGTGTGAAAAATATGAAGAGCTTCAAAGGTGTGAAAATTATGAAGAGCTTCAAAAGTTGTGAAAAATATGAAGAGCTTCAAGAGGTGTCAAAAATGAGGTGAGCATGAAACCGTCTATAAAATAGGAGGAGCATGAAGTGGTGTTGAAAAACATGAAGAGCCTGAAAGGGTTTGAAAAATATGAACAGCTTCAAAAGGTGTCAAAAGTGTGATGTTCAAGAAAGAGACTGAAAAATAGGAGGAGGATGAAGCGGTGTTGAAAAACATGAAGAGCCTGAAAAGGTGTGAAAAATATCAAGAGCTTACAAAGGTGTCAAAAATATGAGGAGCATGAAACGGTCTGAAAAATAGAAGGAGCATGAAACGGTATGAAAAATAGGAAGAGCATGAAACATTGTTGAAAAACATGAAGAGCCTGAAAAGGTGTGAAAAATAGGAGGAGCTTCAAAATGTGTGAAAAATATGAGGAACATGTAACGGTCTGAAAAATGGAGGAGCATGAAGCGGTGTTCAAAAACATGAAGAGCCTGAAAAGGTGTGAAAAATATGAAGAGCTTCAAAAGGTGTGAAAAATATAAGGAGCAAGAAACGGTCTGAAAAATAGGAGGAGCATGAAGTGGTGTTCAAAACAGAAAGAGCCTGAAAAGGTGTGAAAAATATGAAGAGCATCAACAGGTGTGAAAAATATGAGGAGCATGAAACGGTCTGAAAAATAGGAGGAGCATGAAGTCGTGTTCAAAAACATGAAGAGCCTGAAAAGATGTGAAAAATATGAAGAGCTTCCAAAGGTGTGAAAAATATGAGGAGCATGAAACGGTCTGAAAAATATGAGGAGCATGAAACGGTGTTGAAAAACATGAAGAGCCTGAAAAGGTGTGAAAAATATGAAGAGCTTCAAAAAGCGTGAAATACATGAGGAGCAGGAAATTGTCTGAAAAATAGGAGGAGGATGAAGCTGTGCTCAAAAACATGAAGAGCCTGAGAAGGTGTGAAAAATATGAAGAGCTTCAAAAGATGTGAAATATATGAGGAACATGAAACGTTCTGCGAAATAGGAGGAGCATGAAGCGATGTTGAAAAACATGAAGAGCCTGAAAAGGTGTGAAAAATAGGAAGAGCTTCAAAAGGTGTCAAAAATATGAGGAGCATGAGACGGTCTCAAAAATAGGATGAGCGTGAATCGGTGTTGAAAAACATGAAGAGCCTGAATAGGTGTGAAAAATATGAAGAGCTTGAAAATGTGTCAAAAATATGAGGAGCATGAAACGATTTCAAAAATAGGACGAGCATAAAGCCGTTTTGAAAAACATGAAGAGCCTGAAAAGGTATGAAAAATGTGAAGAGCTTCAAAAGGTGTCAATAATAAGAGTTGCATGAAACAGTTAGAAAAATAGGAGGAGCATGAAACGATCTGAAAAATAGGAGGAACATGACGCGGTGTTGAAAAACATGAAGAGCCTGAAAAGGTGTGACAAATATAAAGAGCTTAAAGGTGTGAATAATATGAGGAGCATGAAACGGTCTGAAAAATAGAAGAAGCATGAAGCGGTGTTGAAAAACATGAAGAGCCTGATAAGGTTTGAAAAATATGAAGAGCTTCAAAAGGTGTGAAAAATATGAGGAGCATGAAACGGTCTGAAAAATAGCAGGAGCATGAAGCGCTGTTCAAAAACATGAAGAGCCTGAAAAGGTTTGATAGATATGGAGAGCTTCAACAGGTGTCAAAAATATGAGGAGCATAAAACGGTCTGAAAATTAGGAGGAGCATGAAGCGGTGTTCAAAAACATGAAGAGCCTGAAAAGGTTTGAAAGATATGGAGAGCTTCAAAAGGTGTGAAAAATATGAGGAATATGAAACGGTCTGAAAAATAGGAGGAGCATGAAGCAGTGTTCAAAAAGATGAAGAGCCTGAAAAGGTGTGAAAAATATGAAGAGCTTCAAAAGGTGTCAAAAATATGAGGAGCATGAAACGGTCTGAAAAAAGGGGGAGCATGAAGAGGTGTTCAAAAACATGAAGAGCCTGAAAAGGTGTGAAAAATATGAAGAGCTTCAAAAGTTGTGAAAAATATGAGGAGCATGAAATGGTCTGAAAAATAGGAGGAGCATGAAGAGGTGTTCAAAAACATGAAGAGCCTCAAACGGTGTAAAAAATATGAAGAGCTTCAAAACGTTTCAAAAATATGAGGAGCATGAAACGGTCTCAAAAATAAGAGGAGCATGAAGCCGTGTTCAAAAACTTGGAGAGCCTGAAAAAGTGTGAAAAATATGAAGAGCTTCAAAAGTTGTCAAAAATATGAGGAGCATGAAACGGTCTCAAAAATAGGAGGAGCGTGAAGTGGTGTTGAAAAACATAAGAGCCTGAAAACTTGAGGAAAAATATGATGAGCTTCATAAGATGTCAAAAATACGTGGGGAATGAAAGGGTCTCAAAAATAGGAGAAGCATGAAGCGGTGTTGAAAAACATGAAGAGCCGGAAAGGTGTGAAATATATGAAGAGCTTCAAAAGGTGTCAATAATAAGAGGTGCATGAAACAGTCTGAAAAATAGGAGGAGCCTGAAACGGTCTGAAAAATAGGAGGAGCATGAAGCAGTGTTGAAAAACATGAAGTGCCTGAAACGGTGTGACAAATATAAAGAGCTCTAAAAGGTGTCAATAATATGAGGAGCATGAAACGGTCTGAAAAATAATAGCAGCATGAAACGGTGTTGAAAAACAAGAAGAGAATGAAAAGGTGGAAAAATATGAAGAGCTTCAAAAGGTGTGAAATATATGAAGAGCTTCAAAAGGTGTCAAAAATGAGATGAGCATGAAACTGTCTGAAAAATAGGAGGAGCATGAAGTGGTGTTGAAAAACACGAAGAGCCTGAAAATGTGTGAAAAATATTAAGAGCTTCAAAAAGTGTCAAAAATATGAGGAGTATGAAACGGTCTCAAAAATAGGAGGAGCATGAAGCGGTGTTCAAAAACTTGGAGAGCCTGAAAACGTGTGAAAAATATGAAGAGCTCCAAAAGTTGTCAAAAATATGAGGAGCATGAAACGGTCTCAAAAATAGGAGGAGAGTGAAGCGGTGTTGAAAAACATGAAGAGCCTGAAAACGTGTGAAAAATATGAAGAGCTTCAAAAGGTGTGAAAAATATGAGGAGCATGAAACGGTCTGAAAAATAGGAGGAGCATGAAGCAGTGATCAAGAATATGAAGTGCCTGAAAAGGTGTGAAAAATATGAAGGGTTTCAAAGGTGTCAAAAACATGAGGAGCATGAAAAGGTCTGAAAAATACGAGGAGCATGAAGCGGTGTTCAAAACATGAATAGCCTGAAAAGGTGTGAAAAATATGAAGACCTTCAAAAGGTGTCAAAAATATGAGGAGCATGAAACGGTCTGAAAAATAGGAGGAGAATGAAGCGGTGTTGAAAAACATGAAGAGCCTGAAAATGTGTGAAAAATATGAAGAGCTTCAAAAGGTGTCAAAAATATGAGGAGCATGAAACGGTCTGAAAAATAGGAGGAGCATGAAGCGGTGTTCAAAACATGAATAGCCTGAAAAGGTGTGAAAAATAGGAAGACCTTCAAAAGGTGTCAAAAATATGAGGAGCATGAAACGGTCTGAAAAATAGGAGGAGAATGAAGCGGTGTTGAAAAACATGAAGAGCCTGAAAAGGTGTGAAAAATATGAAGACCTTCAAAAGGTGTCAAAAATATGAGGAGCATGAAACGGTCTGAAAAATAGGAGGAGCATGAAGCGGTGTTCAAAACATGAATAGCCTGAAAAGGTGTGAAAAATATGAAGACCTTCAAAAGGTGTCAATAATAAGAGTTGCATGAAACAGTTTGAAAAATAGGAGCAGCATGAAGCGGTGTTCAAAAATATGAAGAGCCTGAAAAGGTGTGAAAAATATGAAGACCTTCAAAAGGTGTCAAAAATGAGATGAGCAAGAAACGGTCTGAAACACAGAAGGAGGATGAAGTGGTGTTGATAAACATGTAGAGCCTGAAAAAGTGTGAAATATATGAAGAGCTTCAAAATGTGTGAAAAATATGAGGAGCATGAAACGGTCTCAAAAATAGGAGGAGCATGAAAGGCTGTTCAAAAACTTGGAGAGCCTGAAAAGGTGTGAAAAATATGAGTAGCTCCAAATGTTGTCAAAAATATGAGGAGTATGAAACGGTCTCAAAAATAGGAGGAGCGTGAATCGGTGTTGAAAAACATGAAGAGCCTTAAAAGGTGTGAAAATTATGAAGAGCTTCAAAAGGTGTCAAAAATATGAAGAGCATGAAACGAACTCAAATATAGGAGGAGCATAAAGCCGTGTTGAAAAACATGAAGAGCCTGAAAAGGTATGAAAAATATGAAGAGCTTCAAAAGGTGTCAATAATAAGAGTTGCATGAAACAGTTTGAAAAATAGGAGCAGCATGAAGCGGTGTTCAAATATATGAAGAGCCTGAAAAGGTGTGAAAAATATGAAGAGCTTCAAAAGGTGTGAAAAATATGAGGAGCAAGAAACGGTCTGAAAAATAGGAGGAGCATGAAGCGGTGTTCAAAACATGAAGAGCCTGAAAAGATGTGAAAAATATGAAGAGCTTTCAAAGGTGTGAAACATATGAGGAGCATGAAACGGTCTGAAAAATAGGAGGAGCATTAAGCGGTGTTGAAAAACATGAAGAGCCTGAAAAGGTGTGAAAAATATCAAGAGCTTACAAAGTTGTCAAAAATATGAGGAGCATGAAACGGTCTGAAATATAGGAGGAGCATGAAGCGGTGTTCAAAAAGATGCAGTGCTTGAAAAGGTGTGAAAAATATGAGGAGCATCAAAAGGTGTCAAAAATATGAGGAACTTGTAAAGGTGTTCAAAAACATGAAGAGCATGAAAAGGTGTGAAAAATATGAAGAGCTTCAAAAGGTGTCAAAAATATTAGGAGCATGAAACGGTGTTAAAAAACATGAAGACCCTGAAAAGGTGTGAAAAATATGAAGAGCTTCAAAAGGTGTCAAAAATATGAGGACCATGAAAAGTTGTTCAAAAACATGAAGAGCATGAAAAGGTCTGAAAAATATGAAGAGCTTCAAAAGGTGTCAAAACTATGAGGAGCATGAAACGGTCTAAAATATAGGAGGAGCATGAAGCGGTGTTGAAAAACATGAAGAGCCTGAAAAGTTGTGAAATATATGAAGAGTTTCAAAAGGTGTCAAAAATTTGAGGAGCAGAAACGGTCTGAAAAATAGGAGGACCATGAAGCGGTGTTCAGAAATATGAAGAGCCTGAAAATGTGTGAAAATTATGAAGAGGTTCAAAACGTGTCAAAGTATGAGGAGCATGAAACGGTCTGAAAAATATGAGGAGCATGAAGCAGTGTTGAAAAACATGAAGACCATGAAAAGGTGTGAAATATATGAAGAGCTTCAGAAGGTGTCAAAAATATGAGGAGGATGAATCGGTGTTCAAAAACATGAAGAGCCTGAAAAGGTGTGAAAAATATGAAGAGCTTCAAAAGGTGCGAAAAATATGAGGAGCATGAAGCGGTCTGAAAAATAGGAGGAGCATGCAACGGTGTTCAAAAATATGAAGAGCCTGAAAAGGTGTGAAAAATATGAAGAGCTTCAAAAGGTGTCAAAAAAATGAGGAGAATGAAATGGTCTGTAAAATTGGAGGAGCATGAGACTGTATTGAAAAACATGAAGAACAGGAAAAGGAGTGAAAAATATGATGAGCATCAAATGGTGTGAAGAATATGAGGAACATGAAGCGGTGTTCAAAAAGGTGAAGAGCTTGAAAAAGTGTGAAATATATGAAGAGCTTCACAAGGTGTGAAAAATAGGAGGAGCATGAAGCGGTGTTCAAAAACATGAAGAGCTTGAAAAGGTGTGAAATATAGGAAGAGCTTCAATAGGTGTGAAAAACAGGAGGAGCATGAAGCGTTGTTCAAAAACATGAAGAACATGAAGAGGTGTGAAATATATGAAGAGCTTCAAAAGGTGTCAAAAATATGAGGAGCATGAAACAGTCTGATAATAGGAGGAGCATGATACGGTGTTGAAAAACATGAAGAGCATGAAAAGGTGTGAAAAATATGAAGAGATTCAAAAGGTGTCAAAAATATGAGAAGCATGAAACGGGGTTCAAAAACATGAAGACCCTGAAAAAGTGTGAAAAATATGAAGAGCTTCAAAAGCTGTCAAAAGTATGAGGACCTTGAAAAAGTTTTCAAAAACATGAAGAGCATGAAAAGGTGTGAAAAATATGAAGAGCTTCAAAAGGTGTCAAAACTATGAGGAGCATGAAACGTTCTGAAAAATAGGAGGAGCATGAAACGGTGTTCAGAAACATGAAGAGCCTGAAAAGGTGTGAAAAAAATGAAGAGGTTCAAAACGTGTCAAAGTATGAGGAGCATGAAACGGTCTGAAAAATAGGATGAGCATGAAACGGTGTTGAAAAACATGAAGACATTGAAAAGGTGTGAAATATATGAAGAGCTTCAAAAGGCGTCAAAAATTTGAGGAGCATGAAACGGTCTGAAAAATAGGAGGACCATAAAGCGGTGTTGAAAAAGATGGAGAGCCTGAAAAGGTGTGAAAAATATGAAGAGCTTCAAAAGGTGTCAAAAATATGAGGAGCATGAAACGGTCTGAAAAATAGGAGGAACATGAAGCCGTGTTCAAAAACATGAAGAGCCTGAAAAGGTGTGAATTTTATGAAGAGCTTCAAAAGGTGTCAAAACTATGAGGAGCATGAAACAGCCTGAAAAATAGGAGGAGCATGAAGTGGTGTTGAAAAAAATGAAGAGCCAAAAAGGTGTGAACAATATGAAGAGCTTCAAAAGGTGTGAAAAATATGAAGAGCTTCAAAAGGTGTCAAATATATGAGGAGCATGAACCTGTCTGAAAAATAGGAGGAGCATGAAAGGTGTTGAAAAACATGAAGAGCCTGAAAAGGTGTGAAAAAGATGAAGAGCTTCAAACGGTGTCAGAAATAAGAGGAGCATGGAACGGTCTCAAAAATAGGAGGAGCATGAAACGTTTTTGAAAAACATGAAGAAAAGGAAAATGTGTGAAAAATATGAAGAGTGTCAAAATGTGTGAAAAATATGAGGAGCATGAAACGTTCTGAAATATAAGAGGAGCATGAAGCGGTGTTCAAAAAGACGCAGTACTTGAAAAGGTGTGAAAAATATGAAGAGCATCAAAAGGTGTCAAAAATATGAGGAACTTGAAAAGGTGTTCAGACATGAAGAGCATGAAAAGGTGTGAAAAATATGAAGAGCTTCAAAAGGTGTGAAAAATATGAGGAGCATGAAGCGGTGTCCAAAAACATGAAGAACCTGAAAAGGTGTGAAAAATATGAAGAGCTTCAAAAGATGTCAAAATATGAGGAGCATGGAACAGTCTGAAAAATAGGAGGAGCATGAAACGGTGTTCAAAAACATGAAGTGCCTGAAAAGGTGTGAAAAATATGAAGAGCTTCAAAAGGTGTCAAGAATATGAGTTGCATGAAACGGTCTGAAAAATAGGATGAGCATGAAACGGTGTTCAAAAATATGAAGAGCCTGAAATGGTATGAAAGATATGAAGAGCTTCAAAAGGTGTCAAAAATATGAGGAGCATGAAATGGTCTGAAAATTTGGAGGATCATGAAACGGTATTGAAAAACATGAAGAACAGGAAAAGGAGTGAAAAATATAATGAGGTTCAAAAGGTGTGAAGAATATGAGGAACTTGAAGCGGTGTTCAAAAACATGAAGAGCTTGAAAAGGTGTGAAATATATGAAGAGCTTCAAAAGGTGTGAAAAATAGAAGGAGCATGAAGCGGTGTTCAAAAACATGAAGAGCTTGAAAAGGTGTGAAATATATGAAGAGCTTGAATAGGTGTGAAAAATAGGAGGAGCATGAAACAGTCTGAAAATAGGAGGAGAATGAAACGGTGTTGAAAAACATGAAGAGCATGAAAAGGTGTGAAAAATATGAAGAGCTTCAAAAGGTGTCAAAAATATGAGGAGCATGAAACGGTGTTAAAAAACATGAAGAGCCTGAAAAGGTGTGAACAATATGAAGAGCTTCAAAGGGTGTCAAAAATATGAGGACCTTGAAAAGGTGTTCAAAAACATGAAGAGCATGAAAAGATCTGAAAAATATGAAGAGCTTCAAAAGGTGTCAAAAATATGAGGAGCATGAAACGGTCTAAAATATAGGAGGAGCATGAAGCGGTGTTGAAAAACATGTAGAGCCTGAAAAGGTGTGAAATATATGAAGAGTTTCAAAAGGTGTCAAAATTATGAGGAGCATGATACGGTCTGAAAAAAAGGAGGAGCATGAACCGGTGTTCAGAAACATGAAGAGCCTGAAAATGTGTGAAAAATATGAAGAGGTTGAAAACGTGTCAAAGTATGAGGAGCATGAAACGGTCTGAAAAATAGGAGGAGCATGTAGCAGTGTGGAAAAACATATAGACCATGAAAAGTTGTGAAATATATGAAGAGCTTCAAAAGGCATCAAAAATTTGAGGAGCATGAAACGGTCTGAAAAATAGGAGGAACATGAAGCGGTGTTGAAAAAGATGACGAGCCTGAAAAGGTGTGAAAAATATGAAGAGCTTCAAAAGGAGTCAAATATATGAGGAGCATGAAACGGTCTGAAAAATAGGAGCATGAAGCGGTGTTGAAAAAGATGAAGAGCCTGAAAAGGTGTGAAAAATATGAAGAGCTTCAAAAGATGTCAAATATATGAGGAGCATGAATCGGTCTGAAAAATAGGAGAAGCATGAAGTGGTGTTGAAAAACAGAAAGTGCCTGAAAAGGTGTGAAAAATATGAAGAGCTTCAAAATGTGTCAAAAATATGACGAGCATTAAATGATCTGAAAACCATGAGGAGCATGAAGCGGTGTTCAAAAACATGAAGAGCCTGAAAAGGAGTGAAATATATGAAAAGCTTCAAAAGGTGTCAAAACTATGAGGAGCATGAAACGGTCTGAAAAATAGGAGGAGCATGAAAAGGTGTTGAAAAACATGAAATGCCTGAGAAGGTGTGAAAAATATGAAGAGCTTCAAAAGTTGTCAAAAATATGAGGAGCATGAAAAGGTGTCAAATATATGAGGAGCATGAAACTGTCTGAAAAATAGGAGTGGCGTGAAAGGTTTTAAAAAACATGAAGAGCCTGAAAAGTTGTGAAAAATATGAACAGCTTCAAAAGGTGTCAAAAATTTGAGGCGCATGAAACGGTCTGAAAAATTGGAGGAGCACTAAACGGTGTTCAAGAACATGAAGAGCATGAAAAGGTGTGAAAAATATGAAGAGCTTCAAAAGGTGTCAAAAATATGAGGAGCATGAAACGGTCTGAAAAATAGGAGAAGCATGAAGCAGTGTTGAAAAACATGAAAACCCTGAAAAAGTGTGAAAGATAAGAAGAGCTTCAAAAGATTCAAAAATTTGAGGAGCATGAAACGGTCTGAAAAATTGGAGGAGCATGAAACGGTGTTCAAGAACATGAAGAGCCTGAAAAGGTGTGAAAAATATGAAGAGCTTCAAAACGTGTCAACAATATGAGGAGCATGAAATGGTCTGAAAAATAGGAGGAACATGAAACGGTATTGAAAAACATGAAGAACAGGAAAAGGAGTGAAATATATGATGAGCTTCAAAAGGTGTGAAGAATATGAGGAACATGAAGCGGTGTTCAAAAACTTTAAGAGCTTGAAAAAGTGTGAAATATACGAAGAGCTTCAGAAGGTGTGAAAAATAGGAGGAGCATGAAGCGGTGTTCAAAAAAATGAAGAGCTTGAAAAGGTGTGAAATATATGAAGAGCTTCAATAGGTGTTAAAAAATAGGAGGAGCATGAAGCTTTGTTCAAAAACATGAAGAACCTGAAGAGGTGTGAAATATATGAAGAGCTTCAAAAGGTTTCAAAAATATGAGGAGCATGAAACAGTCTGAAAATAAGAGGAGCATGAAACGGTGTTCAAGAACATGAAGAGCCTCAAAAGGTGTGAAAAATATGAAGAGCTTCAAAAGGTGTCAAAAATATGAGGCGCATGAAACGGTCTGAAAAATAGGAGGAGCATGAAACTGTGTTCAAAAATATGAAGAGCCTGAAAAGGTGAGAAATATATGAAGAGCTTCAAAAGGTGTCAAATATATGAGGAGCATGAAACGGTCTGAAAAATAGGAGGTGCATGAAACGGTGGTCAAAAACATGAGGAACCTGAAAATGTGTGAAAAATTTGAAGAGCTTCCTAAAGTTTCAAAAATAAGAGGAGCATGAAACGGTCTGAAAAATAGGAGGAGAATGAAGCGGTGTTGAAAAACATGAAGTGCCTGAAACAGTGTGAAAAATATGAAGAGCTTCAAAAGGTGTCAAAAATATGAGGAGCATGAAACGGTCTGAAAAATAGAAGGAGCAAGAAGCGATGTTCAAACACATGAAGAGACTGAAAAGGTGTGAAAAATATGAAGAGCTTCAAAAGAAGTCAAAAATATGAGGAGCATGAAACAGTCTGAAAAATGGGAGGAGCATGAAGTGGTGTTGAAAAACATGAAGATCCTGAAAAGGTGTGAAAAATATGAAGAGCTTCAAAAGGTGTCAAAAATATGAGGAGCATGAAACGGTCTGAAAAATATGAAGAGTTCCAAAAGCTGTCAAAAATATGAAGAGCATGAAACGTTCTGAAAAATAGGAGGAGCTTGAAGCAGTGTTGAAAAATATGAAGAGCATGAAAAGGTGTGAAAAATATGAAGAGCTTCAAAAGGTGTCAAAAATATGAGGAGCATGAAACGGTCTGAAAAATATGAAGAGTTCCAAAAGCTGTCAAAAATATGAAGAGCATGAAACGTTCTGAAAAATAGGAGGAGCTTGAAGCAGTGTTGAAAAATATGAAGAGCATGAAAAGGTGTGAAAAATATGAAGAGCTTCAAAAGGTGTCAAAAATATGAGGAGCAGGAAACGGTCTGAAAAATAGAAGGAGCATGAAGCCGTGTTGAAACGCATGAAGAGACTGAAAAGGTGTGAAAAATATGAAGAGTTTCAAAAGCTTACAAAAATATGAGGAGCATGAAACGTTCTGAAAATTAGGAGGAGCATGAAGTGGTGTTGAAAAATATGAAGAGCATGAAAAGGTGTGAAAAATATGAAGAGCTTCAAAAGGTGTCAAAAATATGAGGAGCATGAAATAGTCTGAAAAATAGGAGGTGTATGAAACGGTGGTCAAAAACATGACTAACCTGAAAAGGTGTGAAAAACATGAAGAGCTTCAAAAGGTGTGAAAATATGAGGAGCATGAAACGGTCTGAATATCAGGAGGAGCATGAAGCGGTGTTGAAAAACATGAATAGCCTGAAAATGTGTTAAACATATGAACAGCTTCAAAAGGTTTCAAAAATAGAAGGAGCATGGAACGGTATGAAAAACAGAAGGAGCATGAAGCGATGTTGAAAAACATGAAGAGACTGAAAAGGTGTGAAAAATATGAAGAGCTTCAAAAGGTGTCAAAAATATGAGGAGCATGAATCGGTGTTCAAAAACATGAAGAGCCTGAAAAGGTGTGAAAAATATGAAGAGCTTCAAAACGTGTCAAAAATATGAGGAGCATGAAACGGTCTGAAAAATAGGAGGTGCATGAAACGGTGGTCAAAAACATGAGGAACCTGAAAAGGTGTAAAAAATATGAAGAGCTTCCTAAAGTTTCAAAAATAAGAGGAGCATGAAACGGTCTGAAAAATAGGAGGAGAATGAAGCGGTGTTGAAAAACATGAAGTGCCTGAAACAGTGTGAAAAATATGAAGAGCTTCAGAAGTTCTCAAAAATATGAGGAGCATGAAACGGTCTGAAAAATAGAAGGAGCATGAAGCGATGTTGAAACACATGAAGAGACTGAAAAGGTGTGAAAAATATGAAGAGCTTCAAAAGAAGTCAAAAATAAGAGGAGCATGAAAAAGTCTGAAAAATGGGAGGAGCATGAAGTAGTGTTGAAAAACATGAGGATCCTGAAAAGGTGTGAAAAATATGAAGAGCTTCAAAAGGTGTCAAAAATATGCGGAGCATGAAACAGTCTGAAAAATAGGAGGTGCATGAAACGGTGGTCAAAAACAGGGCGAACCTGAAAAGGTGTGAAAAATATGAAGAGATTCAAAAGCTGTCAGAAATATGAGGAGCATGAAACAGTCTGAAAACTGGGAGGAGCATGAAGTGGTGTTGAAAAACATGAAGATCCTGAGAAGGTGTGAAAAATATGAAGAGCTTCAAAAGGTGTCAAAAATATGAGGAGCATGAAACGGTCTGAAAAATATGAAGAGTTCCAAAAGCTGTCAAAAATATGAAGAGCATGAAACGTTCTGAAAAATAGGAGGAGCTTGAAGCAGTGTTGAAAAATATGAAGAGCATGAAAAGGTGTGAAAAATATGAAGAGCTTCAAAAGGTGTCAAAAATATGAGGAGCATGAAACAGTCTGAAAAATTAGGAGGGGCATGAAACGGTGTTGAAAAACATGAAGAACAGAAAAAGGTGAGAAAAATATGAAGAGTGTCAAAAAGTGTGAAAAATATGAGGAGCATGAAACGTTCTGAAATATAGGAGGAGCATGAAGTGGTGTTCAAAAAGATGAAGTGCTTGAAAAGGTGTGAAATATATGAAGAGCTTCAAAAGGTGTCAAAAATATGAGGAGCATGAATCGGTGTTCAAAAACATGAAGAGCCTGAAAAGGTGTGAAAAATATGAAGAGCTTCAAAAGGTGTCAAAATATGAGGAGCATGGAACGGTCTGAAAAATAGGAGGAGCATGAAACGGTGTTCAAAAACTTGAAGAGCCTGAAAAGGTGTGAAAAATATGAAGACCTTCAAAAGGTGTCAAAAATATGAGTTGCATGAAACGGTCTGAAAAATAGGAGGAGCATGAAACGGTGTTCAAAAATATGAAGAGCCTGAAAAGGTGTGAAAAATATGAAGAGCTTCAAAAGGTGTCAAAAATATGAGGAGCATGAAATGGTCTGAAAAATTGGAGGAGCATGAAACTGTATTGAAAAACATGAAGAACGGGAAAAGGAGTGAAAAATATGATGAGCTTCAAAAGGTGTGAAGAATATGAGGAACATGAAGCGGTGTTCAAAAACTTGAAGAGCTTGAAAAAGTGTGAAATATATGAAGAGCTTCAAAAGGTGTGAAAAATAGGAGGAGCATGAAGCGGTGTTCAAAAACATGAAGAGCTTGAAAAGGTGTGAAATATATGAAGAGCTTCAATTGTTGTGAAAAATAGGAGGAGCATGAAGCGTTGTTCAAAAACATGAAGAACCTGAGGAGGTGTGAAATATATGAAGAGCTTCAAAAGGTGTCAAAAATATGAGGAGCATGAAACAGTCTGAAAATAGGAGGAGCATGATACGGTGTTGAAAAACATGAAGAGCATGAAAAGGTGTGAAAAATATGAAGAGATTCAAAAGGTGTCAAAAATATGAGGAGCATGAAACGGTGTTCAAAAACATGAAGAGCCTGAAAAGGTGTGAAAAATATGAAGAGCTTCAAAAGCTGTCAAAAATATGAGGACCTTGAAAATGTTTTCAAAAACATGAAGAGCATGAAAAGGTGTGAAAAATATGAAAAGCTTCAAAAGGTGTCAAAATTATGAGGAGCATGAAACGTTCTGAAAAATAGGAGGAGCATGAAACGGTGTTCAGAAACATGAAGAGCCTGAAAAGGTGTGAAAAAAATGAAGAGGTTCAAAACGTGTCAAAGTATGAGAACCATGAAACGGTCTGAAAAATAGGAGGAGCATGAAACGGTGTTGAAAAACATGAAGACACTGAAAAGGTGTGAAATATATGAAGAGCTCCAAAAGGCGTCAAAAATTTGAGGAGCATGAAACGGTCTGAAAAATAGGAGGAGCATGAAGCCGTGTTCAAAAACATGAAGAGCCTGAAAAGGTGTAAATTATATGAAGAGCTTCAAAAGGTGTCAAAACTATGAGGAGCATGAAACAGTCTGAAAAAGATGAGGAGCATGAAGTGGTGTTGAAAAAAATGAAGAGCCAAAAAGGTGTGAACAATATGAACAGCTTCAAAAGGTGTGAAAAATATGAAGAGCTTCAAAAGGTGTCAAATATATGAGGAGCATGAAACAGTCTGAAAAATAGGAGGAGCATGAAAGGTGTTGAAAAACATGAAGAGCCTGAAAAGGTGTGAAAAAAATGAAGAGCTTCAAACGGTGTCAGAAATAAGCGGAGCATGAAACGGTCTGAAAAATAGGAGGAGCATGAAACCTTGTTGAAAAACATGAAGAACAGGAAAATGTGTGAAAAATATGAAGAGTGTCAAAAGGTGTGAAAAATATGAGGAGCATGAAACGTTCTGAAATATAGGAGGAGCATGAAGTGGTGTTCAAAAAGATGCAGTGCTTGAAAAGGTGTCAAAAATATGAGGAGCATAAAAGGTGTCAAAAATATGAGGAACTTGAAAAGGTGTTCAAAAACATGAAGAGCATGAAAAGGTGTGAAAAATATGAGGAGCATGAAGCGGTGTCCAAAAACATGAAGAGCCTGAAAAGGTGTGAAAAATATGAAGAGCTTCAAAAGGTGTCAAAATATGAGGAGCATGATACTGTCTGAAAAATAGGAGGAGCATGAAACGGTGTTCAAAAACATGAAGAGCCTGAAAAGTTGTGAAAAATATGAAGAGCTTTCAAAGGTGTCAAAAATATGAGTTGCATGAAACGGTCTGAAAAATAGGAGGAGCATGAAACGGTGTTCAAAAATATGAAGAGCCTGACATGGTGTGAGAGATATGAAGAGCTTCAAAAGGTGTCAAAAATATGAGGAGAATGAAATGGTCTGAAAAATTGGAGGAGCATGAAACGGTATTGAAAAACATGAAGAACAGGAAAAGGAGTGAAAAATATGATGAGCTTCAAAAGGTGTGAAGAATATGAGGAACTTGAAGCGGTGTTCAAAAACATGAAGAGCTTGAAAAGGTGTGAAATATATGAAGAGCTTCAAAAGATGTGAAAAATAGAAGGAGCATGAAGCGGTGTTCAAAAACATGAAGAGCTTGAAAAGGTGTGAAATATACGAAGAGCTTGAATAGGTGTGAAAAATAGGAGGAGCATGAAACAGCCTGAAAATAGGAGGAGCATGAAACGGTGTTGAAAAACATGAAGAGCATGAAAATGTGTGAAAAATATGACGAGCTTCAAAAGGTGTCAAAAATATGAGGAGCATGAAACGGTGTTCAAAAACATGAAGAGCCTGAAAAGGTATGAAAAATATGAAGAGCTTCAAAAGGTGTCAAAAATATGAGGACCTTGAAAAGTTGTTCAAAAACATGAAGAGCATGAAAAGGTCTGAAAAATATGAAGAGCTTCAAAAGGTGTCAAAAATATGAGGAGCATGAAACGGTCTAAAATATAGGAGGAGCATGAAGCGGTGTTGAAAAACATGAAGAGCCTGAAAAGGTGTGAAATATATGAAGAGTTTCAAAAGGTGTCAAAACTATGAGGAGCATGATACGGTCTGAAAAATAGGAGGAGCATGAAACGGTGTTCGTAAACATGAAGAGCCTGAAAAGGTGTGAAAAATATGAAGAGGTTCAAAACGTGTCAAAGTATGAGGAGCATGAAACGGTTTGAAAAATGGGAGGAGCATGAAGCAGTGTTGAAAAAATGAAGACCATGAAAAGGTGTGAAATATATGAAGAGCTTCAAAAGGCGTCAAAAATTTGAGGAGAATGAAACGGTCTGAAAAATAGGAGGACCATGAAGCGGTGTTGAAAAAGATGAAGAGCCTGAAAAGGTGTGAAAAATATGAAGAGCTTCAAAATGTGTCAAAAATATGAGGAGCATTAAATGATCTTAAAACCATGAGGAGCATGAAGCGGTGTTCAAAAACATGAAGAGCCTGAAAAGGAGTGAAATATATGAAGAGCTTCAAAAGGTGTCAAAACTATGAGGATCATGAAACGGTCTGAAAAATAGGAGGAGCATGAAGTGGTGTTGAAAAACATGAAGAGCCTGAAAAGGTGTGAAAAATATGAAGAGCTTCAAAATGTGTCAAAAATATGAGGAGCATTAAATGATCTGAAAACCATTAGGAGCATGAAGCGGTGTTCAAAAACATGAAGAGCCTGAAAAGGAGTGAAATATATGAAGAGCTTCAAAAGGTGTCAAAACTATGAGGAGCATGAAACGGTCTGAAAAATAGGAGGAGCATGAAAAGGTGTTGAAAAACATGAAATGCCTGAGAAGGTGTGAAAAATATGAAGAGCTTCAAAAGGTGTCAAAAATTTGAAGAGCATGAAATGGTCTGAAAAATAGGAGGAACATGAAACGGTATTGAAAATCATGAAGAACAGGAAAATGAGTGAAAAATATGATGAGCCAAAAGGTGTGAAGAATAAGAGGAACATGAAGCGGTGTTCAAAAACATAAAGAGCTTGAAAAGGTGTGAAATATATGAAGAGCTTCAAAAGGTGTGAAAAATAAGAGGAGCATGAAGCGGTGTTCAAAAACATGAAGAGCTTGAAAAGGTGTGAAATATATGAAGAGCTTCAATAGGTGTGAAAAATAGGAGGAACATGAAGCGTTGTTCAAAAACATGAAGAACCTGAAGAGGTGTGAAATATATGAAGAGCTTCAAAAGGTGTCAAAAATATGAGGAGCATTAAACAGTCTGAAAATAGCAGGAGCATGAACCGGTGTTGAAAAACATGAAGAACATGAAAAGGTGCGAAAAATATGAAGAGATTCCAAAGGTGTCAAAAATATGAGGACCTTGAAAAGGTGTTCAAAAACATGAAGAGCATGAAAAGGTGTGAAAAGTATGAAGAGCTTCAAAAGGTGTCAAAAATAGGAGGAGCATGAAACGGTCTGAAATATAGGAGGAACACAAGCGGTGTTGAAAAGCATGAAGAGCCTGAAAAGGTGTGAAATATGTGAAGAGCTTCAAAAGGTGTCAAAACTATGAAGAGCATGAAACGGTCTGAAAAATAGGAGGAGTATGAAACGGTGTTCAGAAACATAAAGAGCCTGAAAAGGTGTGAAAAAAATGAAGAGGTTCAAAACGTGTCAAAAGTATGAGGAGCATGAAACGGTCTGAAATATAGAAGGAGCATGAAGTGGTGTTGAAAAAGATGAAGAGCCTGAAAAGGTGTGTAAAATATGAAGATCTTCAAAAGGTTTCAAAAATATGAGGAGCATGAAACGGTCTGAAAAATAGGAGGATCTTGAAGCGGTGTTAAAAAACATGAAGAGCCTGAAAAGGTGTGAAAAATATGAAGAGCTTCAAAATGTGTCAAAAATATGAGGAGCATTAAATGATCTGAAAACCATTAGGAGCATGAAGCGGTGTTCAAAAACATGAAGAGCCTGAAAAGGAGTGAAATATATGAAGAGCTTCAAAAGGTGTCAAAACTATGAGGAGCATGAAACGGTCTGAAAAATAGGAGGAGCATGAAAAGGTGTTGAAAAACATGAAATGCCTGAGAAGGTGTGAAAAATATGAAGAGCTTCAAAAGGTGTCAAAAATTTGAAGAGCATGAAATGGTCTGAAAAATAGGAGGAACATGAAACGGTATTGAAAATCATGAAGAACAGGAAAATGAGTGAAAAATATGATGAGCCAAAAGGTGTGAAGAATAAGAGGAACATGAAGCGGTGTTCAAAAACATAAAGAGCTTGAAAAGGTGTGAAATATATGAAGAGCTTCAAAAGGTGTGAAAAATAAGAGGAGCATGAAGCGGTGTTCAAAAACATGAAGAGCTTGAAAAGGTGTGAAATATATGAAGAGCTTCAATAGGTGTGAAAAATAGGAGGAACATGAAGCGTTGTTCAAAAACATGAAGAACCTGAAGAGGTGTGAAATATATGAAGAGCTTCAAAAGGTGTCAAAAATATGAGGAGCATTAAACAGTCTGAAAATAGCAGGAGCATGAACCGGTGTTGAAAAACATGAAGAACATGAAAAGGTGCGAAAAATATGAAGAGATTCCAAAGGTGTCAAAAATATGAGGACCTTGAAAAGGTGTTCAAAAACATGAAGAGCATGAAAAGGTGTGAAAAGTATGAAGAGCTTCAAAAGGTGTCAAAAATAGGAGGAGCATGAAACGGTCTGAAATATAGGAGGAACACAAGCAGTGTTGAAAAGCATGAAGAGCCTGAAAAGGTGTGAAATATGTGAAGAGCTTCAAAAGGTGTCAAAACTATGAAGAGCATGAAACGGTCTGAAAAATAGGAGGAGTATGAAACGGTGTTCAGAAACATAAAGAGCCTGAAAAGGTGTGAAAAAAATGAAGAGGTTCAAAACGTGTCAAAAGTATGAGGAGCATGAAACGGTCTGAAATATAGAAGGAGCATGAAGTGGTGTTGAAAAAGATGAAGAGCCTGAAAAGGTGTGTAAAATATGAAGATCTTCAAAAGGTTTCAAAAATATGAGGAGCATGAAACGGTCTGAAAAATAGGAGGATCTTGAAGCGGTGTTAAAAAACATGAAGAGCCTGAAAAGGTGTGAAAAATATGAAGAGCTTCAAAAGGTTTGAAAAATATAAGGAGCCTCAAAAGGTTTCAAAAATATGAGGAGCATGAAACGGTCTGAAAAATAGGAGGAGCATGAAGTGGTGTTGAAAAACATGAAGAGCCTGAAAAGGTGTGAAAAATATGAAGAGCTTCAAAATGTGTCAAAAATATGAGGAGCATTAAATGATCTGAAAACCATTAGGAGCATGAAGCGGTGTTCAAAAACATGAAGAGCCTGAAAAGGAGTGAAATATATGAAGAGCTTCAAAAGGTGTCAAAACTATGAGGAGCATGAAACGGTCTGAAAAATAGGAGGAGCATGAAAAGGTGTTGAAAAACATGAAATGCCTGAGAAGGTGTGAAAAATATGAAGAGCTTCAAAAGGTGTCAAAAATTTGAAGAGCATGAAATGGTCTGAAAAATAGGAGGAACATGAAACGGTATTGAAAATCATGAAGAACAGGAAAATGAGTGAAAAATATGATGAGCCAAAAGGTGTGAAGAATAAGAGGAACATGAAGCGGTGTTCAAAAACATAAAGAGCTTGAAAAGGTGTGAAATATATGAAGAGCTTCAAAAGGTGTGAAAAATAAGAGGAGCATGAAGCGGTGTTCAAAAACATGAAGAGCTTGAAAAGGTGTGAAATATATGAAGAGCTTCAATAGGTGTGAAAAATAGGAGGAACATGAAGCGTTGTTCAAAAACATGAAGAACCTGAAGAGGTGTGAAATATATGAAGAGCTTCAAAAGGTGTCAAAAATATGAGGAGCATTAAACAGTCTGAAAATAGCAGGAGCATGAACCGGTGTTGAAAAACATGAAGAACATGAAAAGGTGCGAAAAATATGAAGAGATTCCAAAGGTGTCAAAAATATGAGGACCTTGAAAAGGTGTTCAAAAACATGAAGAGCATGAAAAGGTGTGAAAAGTATGAAGAGCTTCAAAAGGTGTCAAAAATAGGAGGAGCATGAAACGGTCTGAAATATAGGAGGAACACAAGCGGTGTTGAAAAGCATGAAGAGCCTGAAAAGGTGTGAAATATGTGAAGAGCTTCAAAAGGTGTCAAAACTATGAAGAGCATGAAACGGTCTGAAAAATAGGAGGAGTATGAAACGGTGTTCAGAAACATAAAGAGCCTGAAAAGGTGTGAAAAAAATGAAGAGGTTCAAAACGTGTCAAAAGTATGAGGAGCATGAAACGGTCTGAAATATAGAAGGAGCATGAAGTGGTGTTGAAAAAGATGAAGAGCCTGAAAAGGTGTGTAAAATATGAAGATCTTCAAAAGGTTTCAAAAATATGAGGAGCATGAAACGGTCTGAAAAATAGGAGGATCTTGAAGCGGTGTTAAAAAACATGAAGAGCCTGAAAAGGTGTGAAAAATATGAAGAGCTTCAAAATGTGTCAAAAATATGAGGAGCATTAAATGATCTGAAAACCATTAGGAGCATGAAGCGGTGTTCAAAAACATGAAGAGCCTGAAAAGGAGTGAAATATATGAAGAGCTTCAAAAGGTGTCAAAACTATGAGGAGCATGAAACGGTCTGAAAAATAGGAGGAGCATGAAAAGGTGTTGAAAAACATGAAATGCCTGAGAAGGTGTGAAAAATATGAAGAGCTTCAAAAGGTGTCAAAAATTTGAAGAGCATGAAATGGTCTGAAAAATAGGAGGAACATGAAACGGTATTGAAAATCATGAAGAACAGGAAAATGAGTGAAAAATATGATGAGCCAAAAGGTGTGAAGAATAAGAGGAACATGAAGCGGTGTTCAAAAACATAAAGAGCTTGAAAAGGTGTGAAATATATGAAGAGCTTCAAAAGGTGTGAAAAATAAGAGGAGCATGAAGCGGTGTTCAAAAACATGAAGAGCTTGAAAAGGTGTGAAATATATGAAGAGCTTCAATAGGTGTGAAAAATAGGAGGAACATGAAGCGTTGTTCAAAAACATGAAGAACCTGAAGAGGTGTGAAATATATGAAGAGCTTCAAAAGGTGTCAAAAATATGAGGAGCATTAAACAGTCTGAAAATAGCAGGAGCATGAACCGGTGTTGAAAAACATGAAGAACATGAAAAGGTGCGAAAAATATGAAGAGATTCCAAAGGTGTCAAAAATATGAGGACCTTGAAAAGGTGTTCAAAAACATGAAGAGCATGAAAAGGTGTGAAAAGTATGAAGAGCTTCAAAAGGTGTCAAAAATAGGAGGAGCATGAAACGGTCTGAAATATAGGAGGAACACAAGCAGTGTTGAAAAGCATGAAGAGCCTGAAAAGGTGTGAAATATGTGAAGAGCTTCAAAAGGTGTCAAAACTATGAAGAGCATGAAACGGTCTGAAAAATAGGAGGAGTATGAAACGGTGTTCAGAAACATAAAGAGCCTGAAAAGGTGTGAAAAAAATGAAGAGGTTCAAAACGTGTCAAAAGTATGAGGAGCATGAAACGGTCTGAAATATAGAAGGAGCATGAAGTGGTGTTGAAAAAGATGAAGAGCCTGAAAAGGTGTGTAAAATATGAAGATCTTCAAAAGGTTTCAAAAATATGAGGAGCATGAAACGGTCTGAAAAATAGGAGGATCTTGAAGCGGTGTTAAAAAACATGAAGAGCCTGAAAAGGTGTGAAAAATATGAAGAGCTTCAAAAGGTTTGAAAAATATAAGGAGCCTCAAAAGGTTTCAAAAATATGAGGAGCATGAAACGGTCTGAAAAATAGGAGGATCTTGAAGTGGTGTTCAAAAACATGAAGAGCCTGAAAATGTGTGAAAAATATGAATAGCTTCAAAAGGTGTCAAAATATGAGGAGCATGATGGTCTGAAAAATAGGAGGAGCATGAAACGGTGTTCAAAAAATGAAGAGCCTGAAATGGTGTGAAAAATATGAAAAGCTTCAAAAGGTGTCAAAAATATGAGGAGCATGAAACGGTCTGAAAAATAGGAGGACCATGAAGCGGTGTTGAAAAAGATGAAGAGCCTGAAAAGGTGTGAAAAATATGAGGAGCTTCAAAATGTGTCAAAAATATGAGGAGCATGAAACGGTCTGAAAAATAGGAGGAGCATGAAGCCGTGTTCAAAAACATGAAGAGCCTGAAAAGGTGTAAACTATATGAAGAGCTTCAAAAGGTGTCAAAACTATGAGGAGCATGAAACAGTCTGAAAAATAGGAGGAGCATCATGTGGTGTTGAAAAAAATGAAGAGCCAAAAAGGTGTGAACAATATGAAGAGCTTCAAAAGGTGTGAAAAATATGAAGAGCTTCAAAAGGTGTCAAATATATGAGGAGCATGAAACAGTCTGAAAAATAGGAGGAGCATGAAACGTTGTTGAAAAACATGAAGAACAGGAAAATGTGTGAAAAATATGAAGAGTGTCAAAAGGTGTCAAAAATATGAGGAACTTGAAAAGGTGTTCAAAAACATGAAGAGTATGAAAAGGTGTGAAAAATATGAAGAGCTTCAAAAGGTGTGAAAAATATGAGGAGCATGAAGCGGTGTCCAAAAACATGAAGAACCTGAAAAGGTGTGAAAAATATGAAGAGCTTCAAAAGGTGTCAAAATATGAGGAGCATGGAACGGTCTGAAAAATATGAGGAGCATGAACCGGTGTTGAAAAACATGAAGAACATGACAAGGTGTGAAAAATATGAAGAGATTCAAAAGGTGTCAAAAATATGAGGACCTTGAAAGGTGTTCAAAAACATGAAAAGCATGAAAAGGTGTGAAAAATATGAAGAGCTTCAAAAGGTGTTCAAAAATATGAGGAGCATGAAACGGTCTGAAAAATAGGAGGAGTATGAAACGGTGTTCAGAAATATAAAGAGCCTGAAAAGGTGTGAAAAAAATGAAGAGGTTCAAAACATGTCAAAAGTATGAGGAGCATGAAACGGTCTGAAATATAGAAGGAGCATGAAGTGGTGTTGAAAAACATGAAGAGCCTGAAAAGGTGTGAAAAATATGAGAAGCATGAAATGGTCTGAAAAATAGGAGGAGCCTTAAACGGTCGTTAAAAAAACATGACGACACGGAAAGGTGTGAAAAATTTGAAGAGCTTCAAAAGGTGTCAAAAAAATGAGAAGCATGAAACTGTCTGAAATATAGGAGGAGCACAAAACGGTTTGAAAAATAGGAGGAGCATGAAGCGGTGTTGAAAAACTTGAAGAGCCTGAAAAGGTGTGAAATATATGAAGAGCTTCAAAACGTGTCAAAAATATGAGGAGCATGAAACGGTCTGAAAAATGGGAGGAGCATGAAGCGGTGTTGAAAAATATGAAGAGCCTGAAAAGGTGTGAAAAATATGAAGAGTTTCAAAAGGTGTCAAAAATATGAGGGGCAAGAAAAGGTCGGAAAAATAGGAGGAGCATGAAGCGATGTTGAAAAACATGAAGAGACTGAAAAGTGTGAAAAATATGAAGAGCTTCAAAACGTGTCAAAAATATGAGGAGCATGAAACAGTCTGAAAAATGGGAGGAGCATGAAGTGGTATTGAAAAACATGAAGATCCTGAAAACATGTTAAATATATGAAGAGTTTCAAAAGGTGTCAAAAATATGAGGAGGATGAAACGGTCTGAAAAATAGGAGGTGCAGGAAACGGTTGTCAAATACATGACGAACGTGAAAATGTGTGAAAAATATGAAGAGATTCAAAAGCTGTTAAAAATATGAGGAGCATGAAACAGTCTGAAAAATGGCAGGAGCATGAAGTGGTGTTGAGAAACATGAAGAGCCTGAAAAGATGTGAAAAATATGAAGAGATTCAAAATGTGTCAAAAATATGAGGAGCATGACACGGTCTGAAAAATAGGAGGAGCATAAAGCGGTGTTCAAAACATGAAGAGCCTGAAAAGGTGTGAAATATATGAAGAGCTTCAAAAGATGTCAAAAATATGAGGACCATGACACGGTCTGAAAAATAGGAGGAGCATGAATCGGTGTTGAAAAACATGAAGAGCTTCAAAATGTGTCAAAAATATGAGGAACATGAAACGGTCTGAAAAATATGAGGAGCATGAGACGGTCTGAAAACTAAGAGGAGCGTGAAATGGTGTTGAAGAAATTGAAAAGCCTGAAAATTGTAAAAATATGAAGAGCTTGAAAAGGTGTCAAAAATATGAGTAGCATGAAACGGTCTGAAAAATATGAGGAACACGAAACAGTCTGAAGAATATGAGGAGCATGACACGGTATTGAAAAACATGAAGAGCCTGAAAAGATATGAAAAATATGAAGAGCTCCATAAGGTGTCAATAATATGAGGAGCATGAAACGGTCTGAAAAATAGGAGGATCATGAAACGGTCTGAAAAATAGGAGAAGCATGAAACGGTGTTGAAAAACATGAAGAGCTTCAAAATGTGTCAAAAATAGGAGGAGGATGAAACGGTAAGAAAAATATGAGAATCATGAAACGGTCTGAAAAATAGGAAGAGAACGAAACGGTGTTGAAAAACATGAAGAGCCTGAAAAGTTGTGAAAAATATGAAGAGCTTCAAAAGTTGTCTAAAATATGAGGAGCATGAAACAGTCTGAAAAATAGGAGGAGCATGAAATGGTGTTGAAAAATATGAAGAACATGAAAAGATGTGAATAATATGAAGTTCTTCAAAATGTATCCAAAATATGAGAAGCATGAAACGGTCAGAAAAATAGGAAGAGCTTGAAACGGTGTTGAAAAACATGAAGAGAATGAAAATGTGTGAAAAATAGGAAGAGCTTAAAAGGTGTCAAAAACATGAGGAGCATGAAATGTTCTGAAAAATAGGAGGAGCACGAAACGGTGTTGAAAACATGAAGAGCGTGGAAAAGTGTGAAAAATATGAAGATCTTCAAAAGCTGTCAAAATTAGGAGGATCATGAAACGGTATGAAATATATTATGAGCATGAAACGGTTTGAAAAATAGGAGGAGCAAGAAACGGTGTTGGAAAACATGAAGAGCATGAAAAGGTGTGAAAAATATGACGAGCGTTGAAAGGTGTCAAAAATACGAGGAGCATGAAACAGTCTGAAAAATAAGAGGAGCAATAAACGGTGTTGAAAAACATGAAGAGCATGAAAAGGTGTGAAAAATAGGAAGATCTTCAAAAAGTGTCAAAAATATGAGAAGCATGAAACGGTCGAAAAATATGGGGAGCATGAAAAGGTCTGAAAAATTGGAGGAGCATGAAGTGTGGTTGAAAAACCTGAAGAGCTTCAAAAGGTTTGAGAAATATGAGGAGCATGAAACGGTCTGCAATATAGGAGGAGCATGAAATGGTGTTGAAAAACATGAAGAGCTTCTAAAGGTTTGAAATATATGAGGAGAATGAAACGGTCTGAAAAATAGGAGGAGTATGAAACGGTTTTGAAAAACATGAAGAGCTTCAAAAGGTTTGAAAAATATGAGGAGCATGAAACGGTCTGCTATATAGGAAGAGCATGAAATGGTGTTGAAAAACATGAAGAGCTTCAAAAGGTGTCAAAAATATGAGGAGCATGAAATGGTCTGAAAAATAGGAGGAACATGAAACGGTGTTGAAAAACATGAAGAGCATGAAAAGGTGTGAAAAATATAAAGAAGCTCAAAAGGTGTCAAAATTATGAGGAGCATGAAACTGTCTGAAAAATAGGAGGAGCATGAAACGGTGTTGAAAAACATGAAGAGCTTAAAAAGGTGTCAAAAATATGAGGAGCATGAAACGGTCTGAATAATATGAGGAGCATGAAACAATGTTGATAAACATGAAGAGCTTCAAAAGGTGTCAAAATTAGGTGGAGCATGAAACGGTCTGAAAAATAGGAGGGGCATGAAACGGTGTTGAAAAACATGAAGAGCCTGAAAAGGTGTGAAAAATATGAAGAGCCTCAAAATTTGTCAAAAATATGAGGAGCATGAAACGGTCTGAAAAACATGAGGAGCACGAAACTCTCTGAAAAATTAGAGGAGCATGAAAAAATGTTGATAAACATGAAGAGCTTCAAAAGGTGTCAAAAATATGAAGAGCTTCAAAAGGTGTCAAAAATATGAGGAGCATGAAACGGTCTGAAAAATATGAGGAAAATGAAACGGTTTGAAACATAGGAGGAGCATGAAACGGTGTTGAAAAACATGAAGAGCCTGAAAAGGTGTGAAAATTATGAAGAGCTTCAAAAGGTGTCAAAAATATGAGGAGCATGAAACGGTCTGAAAAAGAGGAGGAGAATGAAACTGTGTTGAAAAAAATGAAGAGCATGAAAAGGTGTGAAAAATATGAAGAGCTTCAAAAGGTGTCAAAAATTTGAGAAGCATGAAACGGTCGAAAAATATGAGGAGCATGAAAAGGTCTGAAAAATTGGAGGAGCATGAAGTGTGGTTGAAAAACCTGAAGAGCTTCAAAAGGTTTGAAAATTATGAGGAGCATGAAACGGTCTGCAATATATGAGGAGCATGAAATGGTGTTGAAAAACATGAAGAACTTCAAAAGGTTTGAAAAATATGAGGAGCATGAAACGGTCTGAAAAATAGGAGGAGCATGAAACGGTTTTTGCGGGGAGCCAGCCTGACTGCTCAGGCCCCTTCTCGGCCCTGAGAGAGATCAAAAGGTCCCTCTCTGTCCCGCCACCCCTGATTTGTTAAAGTGCAAATTGGCCTTTCTCACCTCCCTCATGGAAATCGCTGCAGCCACCATTTGCCCATTTTCCTGACTCTGATAAGATTATCGGGCTTCTGTGAATGGCTTATGTCTAGGTAGTCTTTACCTGATTGGAAGACCCTGGTGCCATGCTCTGCTGGAGTTAAGATAAAACTCCTGAGCTAAAACTAGTGTCTGCAGTTCTGCACGTATGCAAGTCTTTGATCTAAAATTTGGTGAATCCTGTTAGTATATATATGTATGTTACCCCTCAATAAAGTCGTCGGAATGAGTCACAAGCTGACTCCGTCCCTCTCAACCCCATCTTTCTTAGTCTTTTATTTCTCAGGTGCTGTGGTGATTGCGTCCTCGACCTGTTCATCTAGCCGGCAGGCCCGGCAAGTGGCGCCAGAACGAGGAACGTGGGCGGATCCCACCGCACAGCCACCGAAAACTATTGAAAGTGATCCCGGGAGAAAGCCTCACCTATTCAGGTATCGTTGGAAAACTGTGGGTGGAGAGGGTATATAGTTGAGAGTAAAAATTATGGGGCAAAATAATAGTAGGCAGTTCTTTGTTTCTATGTTAAAAACTATGCTAAAAGCTAGAGGAATTTCTGTGTCTAAACAGAAACTAGAAAGATTTCTTGTCTTTGTGGAGGAAACTTGTCCTTGGTTCCCAGAGGAAGGAACTATTAGCCTTGAAACTTGGGTAAAGGTGGGAGAAGAAATTCAAACAGTTTATACCCTCTGTGGACCAGACAAAGTTCCTCTTGATGCTTATTCTCTATGGACTCTAATAAGAGATTTTTTAAACCCAGAACACGAAAGTAGGAAATTTGAAACAGCCTTGAAACTTATAACACCCAAGTGTTCAGGTGCCCCGCAACGGGTAGCGGAGCACATATATGACTCCCCAATTGTTTCAGGTTCCAGAAAAAATGATAATGAGACTACTGCTCTGGAACAAGACTCAGATTCAGAACTTTCTCCTGATGAGGAAGATGATTTAAAAGAGCAGGCTTTTGAGCATGACAAAGAAGGATGGGATGCCTTTATAGTAACTCAACAAAAGAATAAAGACCAAGGCTCCCCTTTTTCTGAACTTAGAGAGATACTAACATCCATATCTGAGAGAATGGAACAACTAGACTTATCGCCCATAAATACAGCTAAGCCGTTGCATTCTAAAACGCCATCCGTTATAGCCAGTTTAGATCCTGACCCGCTGCCGCCGCCTGTCCCGCTCCCTCCCCCTCCTCTCGCAGAAGCGCCTTTGATTCCAACAGCACCAGTATATGTTCCATCTAGCCTAAAAAGGCCAGTCCTTTCACCACTACAAATGGCTGTGAAAACAGCCCGAGAACAGGGTGAAAATCTTGAGGGATATTCTATGATTTTTCCTGTTTTTCAAGATGCTAATCATCGGAGGTATCATGAGCCTCTGCCTCTTAAACAACTGAAACAAGATTGCTCCCAATACGGGCCTACTGCACCATTTTCTCCAGCCATAACTGAAAGTCTTTCATCTCAGGACTTGCCTCCTAATGGTTGGAAGGCAGTTGCGCGAGCCTGTCTCTCAGGAGGTGATTATCTCTTGTGGCGCTCAAAATAAGGCGAGGTCTGTAACATCATTGAAGACCGTAACCACCGCAATGGGCTGCAGGTTACTTTTGACATGCTAATGCAGGAAAGACAATTTAGAGACCTCAATCAACAACTGACCCTTCCTCCCCTAAAATACTAAACGATGAGGGGCGAGCTGCTCTGGCCTTAATTGAAGAGGCCCTCTCTCAGCATTTTGCTACCTACTGTGATTTTTCTCAACCGTGGGGACTATATGTGTTTCCCTCTAAACATACCCCGACGGCAGTGTTATATCAAAATGCTCCCTTACAGTGGATCCATTTACCTGTATCGCCTTCAAAAGTTCTTACTCCTTTTTTTGATTTCATTAGCCTCCTCGTTGCCAAAGGAAGGCGTCTTTCCAGAGAAATGTTGGGAGCCGATCCTGCTTACATTTATGTGCCCTATACCAAAGAACAGCAGGAATGGCTTTTTCAGTTTAATGACTCGTGGGCTTTGGCCTTTTCCTCCTTTACAGGTCAAATTATTAATCATTTACCTTCTGATAAACTTTTGCATTTTGCCAGCCAGCATTCATTTATTTTTCCAAAGAATGTTTCTAATGTTCCTATTCAAGAGGCTCTTACGATCTTTACTGATGGATCCTCCAATGGAACTGCTGCCTTTGTGGTTAATGATACCCCTTTCTCCTGGCAGACGAACTATACATCGGCTCAAGAAGTAGAACTTTCAGCCATCCATAAAGTATGCTCACGATATTCCTCACAGTCTTTTAATTTGTTTACTGATAGCAAATACATTGCTCATGCTTTGCAATATATAGAAACTGTTCCCTTTATTTCTACTGTGAATTCTAACATTCAAAATTTGTTACGTTCAATTCAGTCTCTGCTGCAACAGCGCACCTTACCCTGCTTCTTTGGACATTTACGTGCCCACACTGGGCTTCCTGGACCTCTATCTATGGGAAATCAGATGGCTGATTCTCACACTAGAGTTTTTCTTTCACAGGTGGAAGCAGCACAGCAATCACATGCGCTACATCACCAAAATAGTAATACTCTTCGTTTGCAGTTTCAAATTCCTCGAGAGACTGCACGACAAATTGTTAAATCTTTTTCTGTTTGCCCTAAGTTTCTTCCAGTTCCACATCTTGGCGTTAATCCTCGCGGGCTTCTACCGAATCATCTTTGGCAAATGGATGTCACTCATGTCCCTTCCTTTGGTCGTTTAAAGTACGTTCATGTATCTATTGACACCTTTTCAGGATATATTGTGGCATCCTTACAGACTGGTGAAGCCGCAAAACATTCTATCTCACATTGTCTTTATGCTTTTTCCATTTTAGGCACGCCAAAGATTATAAAAACTGATAATGGCCCCGGCTATGTCTCCTCTGCCTTCAAAAATTTTTGTTCCTCTTTTTCTATCACCCTAAAAACAGGCATTCCTTATAATCCACAGGGTCAAGGCATCGTAGAACGTGCTAATCAAACTTTGAAACTACAGCTTCAAAAAATACAGAGGGGGAAGCTCTACCCCCTTCTACCCAGAAATTACCTTAATCACGCTTTATATATTTTAAATTTTTTAATTTTAGATAAAGAAGGACATTCAGCCGCGCAGAGATTTTGGGACCCTCAGATTTCCAGCATAAAGCCGATGGTCTTGTGGAAAGACCCGCTGGATAATAACTGGCATGGCCCAGATCCCGTGTTAATTTGGGGGAGGGGTCAGGTGTGTGTTTTTCCACAGGATGCCGAAGCACCGCGCTGGCTCCCAGAAAGGCTGGTACGCCAGACGGAGGAGATTACTGAATCAGCAATTAGGTCAGCTGACTTTACAGCAGAGGAATCTTCTCCCGACAAATCAGCAGATGCATGAGTGTTAATGCGTACTTATATTACGAAAATAGATCTGTTTCTTCTCCTAATGATTTTAATCGATTTGAGGGTGACTACTACCAAGTTTGGGATGAATATTTCTGGATGACCCCTGAAAAAGGACAGCTACTGACCCCTGCTGACATTTGCTGGGAGCAAAAGACTCATGTACCAACATTTGGAGGCCGAGAATTTCCAGGATATCACATGAAACATATGGGACTATTGCCTACCCACAAATGTAAGACTGTAATGGATGTAACGTTTATTGTCAACAAGTCTGTTATTTGGCCAGGGACAGATTGGGAAAATAGCCCTGGTATAAGATGGGTAGCCCCAAATAACACTCGATGGATTTGTGGATACACCCTTTGGCCCTGGCTCCCTGTAGGATGGGTGGGGAGATGTACCCTAGGGTTTGTGTTTGCCCCTGGGAGAATTCATAAGCAAAAAATTAGTCAACCTGTTAATTTACCTTATGTTAAAGCCCGGTGGTCACGCTCTGTTTTTCATTGGTATGATTATTTAGCCTCAATTTTCGTGCCCTCTTTAGGAGCCACTGATATTATGCTCAGGGTAGAGGCTTTGAACAATTTTACAAAACAAGCTTTGACAGATACTAGAAGAGCTTTAGAGGCTCTTAATGAAGAACAAAAACAGATGAGAAAAGCCGTTCTACAAAATCGTATGGCTCTGGATATTCTAACAGCCTCTCAAGGGGGAACATGTGCCTTAATAAAAATGGAGTGTTGTGTATATATTCCTGATTATTCCTCAAATGTTTCTGATGCTTTAGAAGATATGAAACAACAAGTAGCCGCTATGGATTTTCCTGACTCCAGCATTTGGAGTCAGATATCTGCCTGGTTTCATAGTGGTTGGTGGAAATCTATAATTTTTATCATTATATGCATATTGTTATTGCTGTGTTTTGGCCCTTGCATTTGTCAATGCATATCTGAGATGATAAATAAAAGATTGCTGATGTTTTCCCGTTTGCAAATGCGGCCATTTCCTTCGAGGGAGATATAATGGCCATTAGTCAAAAGAAAAGGGGGAGATGCGGGAAGCCGGCCTGACTGCTCAGGACCCTTCTCGGCCCTGAGAGAGATCAAAAGGTCAGTCTCTGTCCCGCCACCCCTGATTTGTTAAAGTGCAAATTGGCCTTTCTCACCTCCCTCAAGGAAATCGCTGCAGCCACCATTTGCCCATTTTCCTGACTCTGATAAGATTATCGGGCTCCTGTGAATGGCTTATGTCTAGGTAGTCTTTACCTGATTGGAAGACCCTGGTGCCATGCTCTGCTGGAGTTAAGATAAAACTCCTGAGCTAAAACTAGTGTCTGCAGTTCTGCACGTATGCAAGTCTTTGATCTAAAATTTGGTGAATCCTGTTAGTATATATATGTATGTTACCCCTCAATAAAGTCGTCGGAATGAGTCACAAGCTGACTCCGTCCCTCTCAACCCCATCTTTCTTAGTCTTTTATTTCTCAGGTGCTGTGGTGATTGCGTCCTCGACCTGTTCATCTAGCCGGCAGGCCCGGCAAGGGTTTTGAAAAACATGAAGAGCTTCAAAAGGTTTGAAAAATATGAGGAGCATGAAACGGTCTGCAATATAGGAGGAGAATGAAATGGTGTTGAAAAACATGAAGAGCTTCAAAAGGTGTCAAAAATATGAAGAGCTTGAAATGGTCTGAAAAATAGGACGAGCATGAAACGGTCTTGAAAAACATGAAGAACATGAAAAGGTGTGAAAAATATAAAGAGCCTCAAAAGGTGTCAAAATTATGAGGAGCATGAAACTGTCTGAAAAATATGAGGAGCATGAAACGGTGTGAAAAATATGAGGAGCACGAAAATGTCTGATAAATAGGAGGAGCATGAAACGGCGTTGAAAAACATGAAGAGCTTCAAAAGTTGTCAAAAATATGAGGAGCATGAAAAGGTCTGAAAAATATGAGGAGCACGAAACTGTCTGAAAAATAGGAGGAGCATGAAACAGCGTTGAAAAACATGAAGAGCTTCAAAAGGTGTCAAAAATATGAGGAGCATGAAACTGTCTGATAAATAGGAGGAGCATGAAACGGTGTGAAAAATATGAGGAGCACGAAACTGTCTGATAAATAGGAGGAGCATGAAACGGCGTTGAAAAACACGAAGAGCTTCAAAAGTTATCAAAAATATGAGGAGCATGAAAAGGTCTGAAAAATAGGAGGAGCATGAAGAGGTGTTCAAAAACATGAAGAGCCGGAAAAAGTGTGAAAAACATGAAGAGCTTCAAAAGGTGTGAAAAATATGAGGAGCATGAAACGGTCTGAAAAATAGGAGGAGCATGAAGAGGTGTTCAAAAACATGAAGAGCCTGAAAAAGTGTGAAAAATATGAAGAGCTTCAAAAGGTGTGAAATATATTAAGAGCTTCAAAAGGTGTGAAAAATATGAGGAGAATGAAACTTTGTGAAAAATAAAAGGAGCATGAAATGATATTGAAAATAAGAAGAACCTGAAAAGGTGTGAAAAATATGAAGAGCTTCAAAAGGTGTGAAAAATATGAAGAGCTTCAAAAGGTGTGAAAAATATGAGGAGCATGAAACGGTCTGAAAAATAGGAGGAGCATGAAGTGGTGTTGAAAAGCATGAAGAGTCTGAAAAATTGTGAACTATATGAAGAGCTTCAAAAGGTGTCAAAAATATGAGGAGCATGAAACGGTCTGAAAAATAGGAGCAGCATGAAACGGTTTTGAAAAACACGAAGAGACAGAAAAGGAGTGAAATACATGAAGAGCTTCAAAAGGTGTCAAAAATATGAGGAGCATGAAATGGTCTGAAAAATATGAGGAGCATGAAGTGGTGTTGAAAAACATGAAGAGCCTGAAAAGGTGTGAAATATATGAAGAGCTTCAAAAGGTGTGAAAAATATGAGGAGCATGATACGGTCTGAAAAATAGGAGAAGCATGAAACGGTGTTGAAAAACACGAAGAAACTGAAAAGGAGTGAATTACATGAACAGCTTCCAAAGGTGTCGAAAATATGAGGAGCATGAAACGGTCTGTAAATTAGGAGGACCATGAAGCGATGTGGAAAAGCATGAAGAGCCTGAAAAGGTGTGAAAAATATGAAGTGCTTCAAAAGGGGTCAAAAAAATGAGGAGCAAGAAACGGTCTGAAAAATAGGAGGAGCTTGAAACGGTGTTCAAAAACATGAAGAGCCTGAAAAGGTGTGAATTTTGTCAAGAGCTTCAAAAGGTGTCAAAAATTCGAGGAGCATTAAACGGTCTGAAAAATAGGAGCATGAAGCGGTGTTCAAAAATATGAAGAGCCTGTAAAGATGTGAAAAATATGAAGATCTTCAAAAGGTGTGGAAAATATGAGGAGCATTAAAAGGTCTGAAAAATATGAGGAGCATGAAGCGGTGTTGAAATACATGAAGAGCCTGAAAACGTGTGAAAAATATGAAGAGCTTCAAAAGGTGTCAAAAATATGAGGAGCCTGAAACGGTGTGAAAAATAGGAGCAGCATGAAACGGTGTTGAAAAACACGAAGAGTCTGAAAAGGAGTGAAATACATGAAGAGCTTCATAAGGTGTCGAAAATATGAGGAGCAGGAAGCGTTGTTGAAAAACATGAAGAGCCTGAAAAGGTGTGAAATATATGAAGAGCTTCAAAAGGTGTCAAAAATATGAGGAGCAGGAAGCGATGTTGAAAAATATGAAGAATATGAAAAGGGGTGAAAAATATGAAGAGCTTCAAAAGGTGTGAAAAATATGAAGAGGTTCAAAAGGTGTGAAAAATATGAGGAGCATGAAACGGTCTGAAAAATAGGAGGAGCATAAAGCGTTGATGAAAAACATGAAGAGCCTGAAAACGTGTGAAAAACATGAAGAGCCTGAAAAAGGGTGAAAAATATGAAGAGCTTCAAAAGGTGTGAAAAATATGAAGAGCTTCAAAAGGTGTGAAAAATATGAGGAGCATGAAACTTTCTGAAAAATAAGGGTAGCATGAAATGGTGTTGAAAATTTGAAGAGTCTGAAAAGGTGTAAAAAATATGAAGAGCTTCAAAAGGTGTGAAAAATATGAGGAGCATGAAACGGTCCTAAAAATAGGAGGAGCATGAAGCGGTGTTCAAAAACATGAAGAGTCTAAAAAGGTGTGAAAAATATGAAGAGCTTCAAAAGGTGTGAAAAATATGAAGAGCTTCAAAAGGTGTTAAAAAGATGAGGAGCATGAAACGATCTGAAAAATAGGAGGAGCATGAAACGGTGTTGAAAAACATGAAGAGCCTGAAAAGCTGTGAAATATAAGAAGAGCTTCAAAAGGTGTCAAAAATATGAGAAGCATGAAACAGTCTATAAAATAGGAGGAGCATTAAGCGGTGTTCAAATACATGAAGAGCCTGAAAAGGTGTGAAAAATATGAAGAGCTTCCCAAGGTGTGGAAAATATGAAGAGCTTCAAAAGGTGTCAAAAGTATGAGGAGCATGAAACGGTCTGAAAAATAGGAGGAGCATGAAACGGTGTTGAAAAACATGAAGAGCATGAAATGATGTGAAAAATATGAAGAGCTTCAAAAGGTGTCAAAAATATGAGGAGCATGAAACAGTCTGAAAAATAGGAGGAGCATGAAACGGTGTTGAAAAACATGAAGAGCATGAAATGGTGTGAAAAATATGAAGAGCTTCAAAAGGTGTCAAAAAAAGGAATAGCATGAAACGGTGTTCAAAAAGATAAAGAGCCTGAAAAGGTGTCAAAAATATTAAGAGCTTAAAAAGGTGTCAAAAATATGAGGAGTATGAAACAGTCTTAAAAGTAGGAGGAGCATGAAAAGGTGTTCAAAAACATGAAGAGCATGAAAAGGTGTGAAAAATATGAAGAGCTTAAAAGGTGTCAAAAATATGAGGAGTATGAAACAGTCTTAAAAGTAGGAGGAGCATGAAAAGGTGTTCAAAAACTTGAAGTGCCTGAAAAAGTGTGAAAAATATGAAGAGCTTAAAAGGTGTCAAAAATATGAGGAGCATGAAACGGTCTGAAAAATAGGAGGAGCATGAAGCAATGTTGAAAAACATGAAGAGTCTGAAAAGGTGTGAAAAATATGAAGAGCTCAAAAAGGTGCCAAAAATATGAGGAGCATGAATCGTTCTGAAAAATAGGGGGAGCATGAAGCGGTGTTCAAAAACATGAAGAGCCTGACAACGTGTGAAAAATATAAAGAGCTTCAAAAGATGTCAAATATATGAGGAGCATGAAATGGTCTGAAAAATAGGAGGAGAATGCAGCGATATTCAGAACCATGAAGATCCTGAAAATGTATGAAAAATATCAAGAGCTTCAAAAGGTGTGAAAAATATGAGGAGCATGAAACGGTCAGAAAAATAGGAGGAGCATGAAGAGGTGTTCAAAAATATGTAGAGCCTGAAAAGGTGTGAAAAATATGAAGAGTTTCAAAAGGTGTGAAATATATGGAGAGCTTCAAAAGGTGTGAAAAATATGAGGAGAATGAAACATTCTGAAAAATAAAAGGAGCATGAAATGATGTTGAAAATATGAAGAACCTGAAAAGGTGTGAAAAATATGAAGAACTACAAAAGGTGTGAAAAATATGAAGAGCTTCAAAAGGTGTGAAAAATATGAGGAGCATGAAACGGTCTGAAATAGGAGGAGCATAAAACGGTGATGAAAAACATGAAGAGACTGAAAACGTGTGAAAAATATGAAGAGCTTCAAAAGGTGTGAAAAATATGAAGAGCTTCAAAAGGTGTGAAAAATATGAAGAGCTTCAAAAGGTGTGAAAAATATGAGGAGCATGAAACGGTCTGAAAAATAGGAGGAGCACGAAGTGGTGTTGAAAAGCATGAAGAGTCTGAAAAATTGTGAAATATGTGAAGAGCTTCAAAAGGTGTCAAAAATATGAGGAGCATGAAACGGTCTGAAAAATAGGAGCAGCATGAAACGGTTTTGAAAAACAAGAAGAGACAGAAAAGGAGTGAAATACATGAAGAGCTTCAAAAGGTGTCAAAAATATGAGGAGCATGAAATGGTCTGAAAAATATGAGGAGCATGAAGTGGTGTTGAAAAACATGAAGAGCCTGAAAAGGTGTGAAATATATGAAGAGCTTCAAAAGGTGTGAAAAATATGAGGAGCATGATACGGTCTGAAAAATAGGAGCAGCATGAAACGGTGTTGAAAAACACGAAGAAACTGAAAAGGAGTGAAATACATGAACAGCTTCCAAAGGTGTCGAAAATATGAGGAGCATGAAACGGTCTAAAAAATAGGAGGAGCATGAAGTGGTGTTGAAAAGCATGAAGAGTCTGAAAAATTGTGAAATATATGAAGAGCTTCAAAAGATGTCAAAAATATGAGGAGCATGAAACGGTCTGAAAAATAGGAGGAGCATGAAGTGGTGTTGAAAAGCATGAAGAGTCTGAAAAATTGTGAAATATATGAAGAGCTTCAAAAGGTGTCAAAAAAATGAGGAGCATGAAACGGTCTGAAAAATAGGAGCAGCATGAAACGGTGTTGAAAAACACGAAGAAACTGAAAAGGAGTGAAATACATGAATAGCTTCCAAAGGTGTCGAAAATATGAGGAGCATGAAACGGTCTGAAAAATAGGAGCAGCATGAAATGGTGTTGAAAAACACGAAGAGTCTGAAAAGGACTGAAATACATGAAGAGCTTCAAAAGGTGTCGAAAATATGAGGAGGATGAAACGGTCTGTAAATTAGGAGGACCATGAAGCGATGTGGAAAAGCATGAAGAGCCTGAAAAGGTGTGAAAAATATGAAGTGCTTCAAAAGGGGTCAAAAAAATGAGGAGCAAGAAACGGTCTGAAAAATAGGAGGAGCATGAAACGGTGTTCAAAAACATGAAGAGCCTGAAAAGGTGTGAAAAATATGAAGAGCTTCAAAAGGTGTGAAAAATATGAAGAGCTTCAAAAGGTGTTAAAAATATGAGGAGCATGAAACGATCTGAAAAATAGGAGGAGCAGGAAATGGTGTTGAAAAACATGAAGAGCCTGAAAAGCTGTGAAATATATGAAGAGCTTCAAAAGGTATCAATAATATGAGGTGCATGAAGCGGTGTTCAAAAACTTGAAGAGCCTGAAAAGGTTTGAAAAATATGAAGAGCTTCAAAAGGTGTCAAAAATATGAGCAGCAAGAAACGGTCTGAAAAATAGGAGGAGTATGAAGCGGTGTTGAAAAACATGAAGAGCCAGAAAAGGTGTGCAAAATATGAAGAGTTTCAAAAGGTGTCAAAAATATGAAGAGCAAGAAACGGTCTCAAAAATAGGAAAAGCATGAAGCGGTGTTCAAAACATGAAGAGCATGAAAAGGTGTGAAATAATGAAGAGCTTAAAAAGGTGAGAATAATATGAAGAGCTTCAAAAGGTGTGAAAATATGAAGAGCTTCAAAAGATGTGAAAATATGAAGAGCTTCAAAAGGTGTCAAAAATATTAGGAGCATGATACGTTCTGAAAAATAGGAGGAGCATGAAGCGCTGTTGAAAAACATGAAGAGCCTGAAAAGGTGTGAGAAATAGGAAGAGCTTCAAAAGGTGCCAAAAAAAAATGAGGAGCATGAAACAGTCTGAAAAATAGGAGGAGCATGAAGCGGTGTTGAAAAACATGAAGAGCCTGAAAAGGTGTGAAAAATATGAAGAGCTTCAAAAGGTTTGAAAAATATGAGGAGCATGAAACGGTCTGAAATATAGGAAGAGCATGAAATGGTGTTGAAAAACCTGAAGAGCCTGAAAAGGTGTGAGAAATATGAAGACCTCCAAAAGGTTTATAAAATATGAAGAGCTTCAAACGGTGTGAAAAGTATGAGTAGCATGAAACGGTCTGAAATATAGGAGGAGCATGAAGTGGTGTTGAAAAACATGAAGAGCCTGAAAAGTTGTGAAAAATAAGAAGAGCTTCAAAAGGTGTCAAATATACGTGGAGCAGGAAACGGTCTGAAAAATAGGAGGAGCATGAGTAGTGTTGAAAAACATGAAGAGCCTGAAAAGGCGTGAAAAATATGAAGATCTTCAAAAGTTGTCAAAAATTTGAGGAGCAAGAAACGGTCTGAAATATAGGTGGAGCAGGAAGTGGTTTTGAAAAACATGAAGAGACTGAAAAGGTGTGGAAACATGAAGAGCTTCAAAAGGTGTCAAAATATGAGGAGCATGAAACGGTCTGAAAAATAGGAGGACCATGAAGCGGTGTTCAAAAACATGAAGAGCCTGAAAAGGTGTGAAATATATGAAGAGCTTCAAAAGGTGTCAAAAATATGAGGAGGATGAAAGAGTCTGAAAAATGGGAGGAGCATGAAACGGTGTTGAAAAACATGAAGAGCCTGTAAAGTTGTGAAAAATATGAAGAGCTTCAAAAGGTGTCAAAAATATGAGTAGCATGAAACAGTCTGAAAAATAGGAGGAGCATGAAGCGGTGTTGAAAAATATGAAGAGCCAGAAAAGGTGTGAAAACTATGAAGACTTTCAAAAGGTGTCAAAAATAGGAGTAGCATGAAACGGTGCTCAAAAACATGAAGAGCCTGAATACGAGTGAAAAATATGAAGAGCTTCAAAGGTGGCAAAAAATATGAGGAGCATGAAACGGTCTGAAAATAGGAGGAACAAGAAGTAGTGTTGAAAAACATGAAAAGACTCAAAAGCTGTGAGAAATATGAAGTGCTGCAAAAGGTGTGAAAAATATGAAGAGCTTCAAAAGGTGTCAAAACTGTGAGGAGAAAGAAACGGTCTGAAAAATAGGAGGAGCATGAAGTGGGGTTGAAAATATGAAGAGCCTGAAAGGAGTGAATAATATGAAGAGCTTCAAAAGGGGTCAAAAATGTGAGGAGCAAGAAACGGTCTGAAAAATAAGAGGAGCATGAAACCGCGTTCAACAACATGAAGAGCCTGAAAAGGTGTGAAAAATATGAAGAGCTTCAAAACGTGTCAAAAATATGAGGAGCATGAAATAGCCTGAAAAATAGGAGGAGCATGAAATGCTGTTGAAAAACATGAAGAGCCTGAAAAGGTGTGAAATACATTAAGAGTTTCAAAAGGTGTCAAAAATATGAGGAGCATGACACGGTCTGAAAAATAGGAGGAGCATGAAGTGGGGTTGAAAAAATGAAGAGGCTAAAAAGGTGTGAAAAATATAAAGAGCTTCAAAAGGCGTCAAAAATATGAGGAGCATGAAACGGTCTGCAAAGTAGGAGGAGAATGAAGCGGTGTTCAAAAACACGAAGAGCCTGAAAAGGTGTGAAAAATATGAAGAGCTTCAAAAGGTGTCAAAAATATGAGGAGCATGACACGGTCTGAAAAATAGGAGGAGCATGAAGCGGTGTTGAAAAACATGAAGAGCCTGAAAAGGTGTGAAAAATATGAAGAGCTTCAAAAGGTTTGAAAAATATGAGGAGCATGAAACGGTCTGAAATATAGGAAGAGCATGAAACGGTGTTGAAAAACCTGAAGAGCCTGAAAAGGTGTGAGAAATATGAAGACCTCCAAAAGGTGTATAAAATATGAAGAGCTTCAAACGGTGTCAAAAGTATGAGTAGCATGAAACGGTCTGAAATATAGGAGGAGCATGAAGTGGTGTTGAAAAACATGAAGAGCATGAAAAGGTGTGAGAAATATGAAGAGCTTCAAAAGGTGTCAAAAATATGAGGAGCATGAAACGGTCTGAAAAATATGAGGAGCATGAAACGGTGTTCAAAAACATGAAGAGCCTGAAAAGGTGTGAGAAATATGAAGAGCTTAAAAGGATCAAAAATATGAGGAGCATGAAACGGTCTGAAAAATAGGAGGAACATGAAACGGTGTTCAAAAATATGAAGAGCCTGAAAAGGTGTGAGAAATATGAAGAGCTTAAAAGGTGTCAAAAATATGAGTAGCATGAAACGGTCTGAAAAATAGGAGGAGCATGAAACGGTGATGAAAAACATGAAGAGCATGAAAAGGTGTGAGAAATATGAAGAGCTTAAAAGGTGTCAAAAATATGAGGAGCATGAAACGGTCTGAAAAATAGGAGGAACATGAAACGGTGTTCAAAAATATGAAGAGAATGAAATGGTGTGAAAAATATGAAGAGTTTCAAAAGGTGTCAAAAATATGAAGAGCAAGAAACGGTCTCAAAAATAGGAAAAGCATGAAGCGGTGTTCAAAACATGAAGAGCATGAAAAGGTGTGAAATAATGAAGAGCTTAAAAAGGTGTGAATAATATGAAGAGCTTCAAAAGGTGTGAAAATATGAAGAGCTTCAAAAGGTGTGAAAATATGAAGAGCTTCAAAAGGTGTCAAAAATATTAGCAGCATGAAACTTTCTGAAAAATAGGATGAGCGTGAAGTGGTGTTGAAAAATATGAAGAGAATAAAAGGTGTGAAAAATATGAAGAGCTTCAAAAGGTGTCAAAAATATGAGGAGCATGAAACGTTCTGAAAAATAGGAGGAGCATGAAGCGCTGTTGAAAAACATGAAGAGCCTGAAAAGGTGTGAGAAATATGAAGAGCTTCAAAAGGTGCCAAAAAAATGAGGAGCATGAAAAGGTCTGAAAAATAGAAGGAGCATGAAGGCGTGTTCAAAAACATGAAGAGCCTCAAAAGGTGTGAAAAATTCGACGAGCTTGAAAATGTGTCAAAAATATCAGGAACATGAAACGGTCTGAAAAATAGGAGGAGCATGAAGTGGGGTTAACAACATGACGAGCATGAAAAGAGGTGAAAAATATGAAGAGGTTCAAAAGGTGTGAAAAATTTGAGGAGCATGAAACGGCTGAAAAATAGGTGGAGCATGAAGTGGTGTTGAAAACATTAAGAGCCTGAAAAGGTGTGAAAAATATGAAGAGCTTCAAAAGTTGTCAAAAATATGAGGAGCATAAAACGGTCTGAAAAATAGGAGGAGCATGAACTGGTGTTAAAAAACATGAAGAGCTTGAAAATCTGTGAGAAATATGAAGTGCTGCAAAAGGTGTGAAAAATATGAAGAGCTTCAAAAGGTGTCAAAAATGTGAGGAGAAAGAAACGGTCTGAAAAATAGGAGGAGCATGAAGTGGGGTTGAAAATATGAAGAGCCTGAAAGGAATGAATAATATGAAGAGCTTCAAAAGGTGTCAAAAATGTGAGGAGCAAGAAACGGTCTGAAAAATAAGAGGAGCATGAAACCGCGTTCAACAACATGAAGAGCCTGAAAAGGTGTGAAAAATAGGAAGAGCTTCAAAACGTGTCAAAAATATGAGGAGCATGAAACAGCCTGAAAAATAGGAGGACCATGAAATAGTGTTGAAAAACATGAAGAGCCTGAAAAGGTGTGAAATACATTAAGAGCTTCAAAAGGTGTCAAAAATATGAGGAGCATGACACGGTCTGAAAAATAGGAGGAGCATGAAGTTGTGTTGAAAACATGAAGAGGCTAAAAAGGTGTGAAAAATATAAAGAGCTTCAAAAGGCGTCAAAAATATGAGGAGCATGAAACGGTCTGAAAAATAGGAGGAGCATGAAGTGGTGTTGAAAAACACGAAGAGCCTGAAAAGTTGTGAAAAATATGAAGAGCTTCAAAAGGTGTCAAAAATATGAGGAGCATGAAACAGTCTGAAAAATAGGAGGAGCATGAAGCGGTGTTGAAAAACATGAAGAGCCTGAAAAGGTGTGAAAAATATGAAGAGCTTCAAAAGGTTTGAAAAATATGAGGAGCATGAAACGGTCTGAAATATAGGAAGAGCATGAAACGGTGTTGAAAAACCTGAAGAGCCTGAAAAGGTGTGAGAAATATGAAGACCTCCAAAAGGTGTATAAAATATGAAGAGCTTCAAACGGTGTGAAAAGTATGAGTAGCATGAAACGGTCTGAAATATAGGAGGAGCATGAAGTGGTGTTGAAAAACATGAAGAGCCTGAAAAGTTGTGAAAAATAAGAAGAGCTTCAAAAGGTGTCAAATATATGTGGAGCAGGAAACGGTCTGAAAAATAGGAGGAGCATGAGTAGTGTTGAAAAACATGAAGAGCCTGAAAAGGTGTGAAAAATATGAAGATCTTCAAAAGTTGTCAAAAATTTGAGGAGCAAGAAACGGTCTGAAATATAGGTGGAGCAGGAAGTGGTTTTGAAAAACATGAAGAGCCTGAAAAGGTGTGGAAACATGAAGAGCTTCAAAAGGTGTCAAAATATGAGGAGCATGAAACGGTCTGAAAAATAGGAGGACCATGAAGCGGTGTTCAAAAACATGAAGAGCCTGAAAAGGTGTGAAATATATGAAGAGCTTCAAAAGCTGTCAAAAATATGAGGAGGATGAAAGAGTCTGAAAAATGGGAGGAGCATGAAACAGTGTTGAAAAACATGAAGAGCCTGTAAAGTTGTGAAAAATATGAAGAGCTTCAAAAGGTGTCAAAAATATGAGTAGCATGAAACAGTCTGAAAAATAGGAGGAGCATGAAACGGTGTTGAAAAATATGAAGAGCCAGAAAAGGTGTGAAAACTATGAAGACTTTCAAAAGGTGTCAAAAATAGGAGTAGCATGAAACGGTGCTCAAAAACATGAAGAGCCTGAATAGGAGTGAAAAATATGAAGAGCTTCAAAAGGTGGCAAAAAATATGAGGAGCATGAAACGGTCTGAAAATAGGAGGAACAAGAAGTAGTGTTGAAAAACATGAAAAGACTCAAAAGCTGTGAGAAATATGAAGTGCTGCAAAAGGTGTGAAAAATATGAAGAGCTTCAAAAGGTGTCAAAACTGTGAGGAGAAAGAAACGGTCTGAAAAATAGGAGGAGCATGAAGTGGGGTTGAAAATATGAAGAGCCTGAAAGGAGTGAATAATATGAAGAGCTTCAAAAGGTGTCAAAAATGTGAGGAGCAAGAAACGGTTTGAAAAATAAGAGGAGCATGAAACCGCGTTCAACAACATGAAGAGCCTGAAAAGGTGTGAAAAATATGAAGAGCTTCAAAACGTGTCAAACATATGAGGAGCATGAAACAGCCTGAAAAATAGGAGGAGCATGAAATGGTGTTGAAAAACATGAAGAGCCTGAAAAGGTGTGAAAAACATTAAGAGCTTGAAAAGGTGTCAAAAATACGAGGAGCATGACACGGTCTGAAAAATAGGAGGAGCATGAAGTGGTGTTGAAAAAATGAAGAGGCTAAAAAGGTGTGAAAAATATAAAGAGCTTCAAAAGGCGTCAAAAATATGAGGAGCATGAAACAGTCTGAAAAATAGGAGGAGCATGAAGCGGTGTAGAAAAACATGAAGAGCCTGAAAAGGTGTGAAAAATATTAAGAGCTTCAAAAGGTTTGAAAAATATGAGGAGCATGAAACGATCTGAAATATAGGAAGAGCATGAAACGGTGTTGAAAAATATGAAGAGCCTGAAAACGTGTGAGAAATATGAAGACCTCCAAAAGGTGTATTAAATATGAAGAGCTTCAAACAGTGGGAAAAGCATGAGTAGCATGAAACGATATGAAATATAGGAGGAGCATGAAGTGGTGTTGAAAAAAATGAAGAGCCTGAAAAGTTGTGAAAAATAAGAAGAGCTTAAAAGGTGTCAAATATATGAGGAGCATGAAACGGTCTGAAATATAGGAAGAGCATGAAACGGTGATAAAAACATGAAGAGCATGAAAAGGTGTGAGAAATATGAAGAGCTTAAAAGGTGTCAAAAATATGAGGAGAATGAAACGGTCTGAAAAATAGGAGGAACATGAAACGGTGTTCAAAAATATGAAGAGCCTGAAATGGTGTGAAAAATATGAAGAGCTTCAAAAGGTGTCAAAAATATGAAGAGCATGAAATGGTCTGAAAAATAGGAGGAGCATGAAGCAGTGTTCAAAACATGAAGATCCTGAAAAGGTGCGAAAACTATGAAGAGTTTCAAAAGGTGTCAAAAATATGAGGCGCATGAAACGGTCTGAAAAATAGAAGGAACATGAAGCGGTGTTGGAAAACATGAAGAGCCTGAAAAGGTGTGAAATATATGAAGAGCTTCAAAAGGTGTCAAAAATATGAGGAGCATGAAAGAGTCTGAAAAATGGGAGGAGCATGAAACGGTGTTGAAAAACATGAAGAGCCTGTCAAGTTGTGAAAAATATGAAGAGCTTCAAAAGGTGTCAAAAATATGAGGAGCATGACACGGTCTGAAAAATAGGAGGAGAATGAAGCAGTGTTCAAAAACACGAAGAGCCTGAAAAGGTGTGAAAAATATGAAGAGCTTCAAAAGGTGTCAAAAATATGAGGAGCATGAAACAGTCTGAAAAATAGGAGGAGCATGAAGCGGTGTAGAAAAACATGAAGAGCCTGAAAAGGTGTGAAAAATATTAAGAGCTTCAAAAGGTTTGAAAAATATGAGGAGCATGAAACGGTCTGAAATATAGGAAGAGCATGAAACGGTGTTGAAAAATATGAAGAGCCTGAAAACGTGTGAGAAATATGAAGAGCTTAAAAGGTGTCAAAAATATGAGGAGCATGAAAGAGTCTGAAAAATGGGAGGAGCATGAAACGGTGTTGAAAAACATGAAGAGCCTGTCAAGTTGTGAAAAATATGAAGAGCTTCAAAAGGTGTCAAAAATATGAGGAGCATGAAACAGTCTGAAAAATAGTAGGAGCATGAAGCGGTGTTGAAAAATATGAAGAGCCAGAAAAGGTGTGAAAAATATGAAGACTTTCAAAAGGTGTCAAAAATAGGAGTAGCATGAAATGGTGCTCAAAAACATGAAGAGCCTGAATAGGAGTGAAAAATATGAAGAGCTTCAAAAGGTGGCAAAAAATATGAGGAGCATGAAACGGTCTGAAAATAGGAGGAACATGAAGTAGTGTTGAAAAACATGAAAAGACTCAAAAGCTGTGAGAAATATGAAGTGCTGCAAAAGGTGTGAAAAATATGAAGGGCTTCAAAAGGTGTCAAAAATGTGAGGAGAAAGAAACGGTCTGAAAAATAGGAGGAGCATGAAGTGGGGTTGAAAATATGAAGAGCCTGAAAGGAGTGAATAATATGAAGAGCTTCAAATGGTGTCAAAAATGTGAGGAGCAAGAAACGGTCTGAAAAATAAGAGGAGCATGAAACCGCGTTCAACAACATGAAGAGCCTGAAAAGGTGTGAAAAATATGAAGAGCTTCAAAACGTGTCAAAAATATGAGGAGCATGAAACAGCCTGAAAAATAGGAGGAGCATGAAATGGTGTTGAAAAACATGAAGAGCCTGAAAAGGTGTGAAATACATTAAGAGCTTGAAAAGGTGTCAAAAATATGAGGAGCATGACACGGTCTGAAAAATAGGAGGAGCATGAAGTGGTGTTGAAAAAATGAAGAGGCTAAAAAGGTGTGAAAAATATAAAGAGCTTCAAAAGGCGTCAAAAATATGAGGAGCATGAAACGGTCTGAAAAATAGGAGGAGAATGAAGCAGTGTTCAAAAACACGAAGTGCCTGAAAAGGTGTGAAAAATATGAAGAGCTTCAAAAGGTGTCAAAAATATGAGGAGCATGAAACAGTCTGAAAAATAGGAGGAGCATGAAGCGGTGTAGAAAAACATGAAGAGCCTGAAAAGGTGTGAAAAATATTAAGAGCTTCAAAAGGTTTGAAAAATATGAGGAGCATGAAACGGTCTGAAATATAGGAAGAGCATGAAACGGTGTTGAAAAATATGAAGAGACTGAAAACGTGTGAGAAATATGAAGACCTCCAAAAGGTGTATAAAATATGAAGAGCTTCAAACAGTGTGAAAAGTATGAGTAGCATGAAACGGTCTGAAATATAGGAGGAGCATGAAGTGGTGTTGAAAAACATGAAGAGCCTGAAATGTTGTGAAAAATTAGAAGAGCTTAAAAGGTGTCAAATATATGAGGAGCATGAAACGGTCTGAAATATAGGAAGAGCATGAAACGGTGATGAAAAACATGAAGAGCATGAAAAGGTGTGAGAAATATGAAGAGCTTAAAAGGTGTCAAAATATGAAGAGCATGAAACGGTCTGAAAAATAGGAGGAACATGAAACGGTGTTCAAAAATATGAAGAGCCTGAAATGGTGTGAAAAATATGAAGAGTTTCAAAAGGTGTCAAAAATATGAAGAGCATGAAATGGTCTGAAAAATGGGAGAAGCATGAAGCAGTGTTCAAAACATGAAGATCCTGATAAGGTGCGAAAACTATGAAGAGTTTCAAAAGGTGTCAAAGATATGAGGAGCATGAAACGGTCTGAAAAATAGTAGGAACATGAAGCGGTATTGGAAAACATGAAGAGCCTGAAAAGGCGTGAAATATATGAAGAGCTTCAAAAGGTGTCAAAAATATGAGGAGCATGAAAGAGTCTGAAAAATGGGAGGAGCATGAAACGGTGTTGAAAAACATGAAGAGCCTGTAAAGTTGTGAAAAATATGAAGAGCTTCAAAAGGTGTCAAAAATATGAGTAGCATGAAACAGTCTGAAAAATAGGAGGAGCATGAAGCGGTGTTGAAAAATATGAAGAGCCAGAAAAGGTGTGAAAAATATGAAGACTTTCAAAAGGTGTCAAAAATAGGAGTAGCATGAAACGGTGCTCAAAAACATGAAGAGCCTGAATAGGAGTGAAAAATATGAAGAGCTTCAAAACGTGGCAAAAAATATGAGGAGAATGAAACGGTCTGAAAATAGGAGGAACATGAAGTAGTGTTGAAAAACATGAAAAGACTCAAAAGCTGTGAGAAATATGAAGTGCTGCAAAAGGTGTGAAAAATATGAAGAGCTTCAAAAGGTGTCAAAAATGTGAGGAGAAAGGAATGGTCTGAAAAATAGGAGGAGCATGAAGTGGGGTTGAAAATATGAAGAGCCTGAAAGGAGTGAATAATATGAAGAGCTTCAAAAGGCGTCAAAAATATGAGGAGCATGAAACGGTCTGAAAAACAGGAGGAGCATGAAGTGGTGTTGAAAAAATGAAGAGCCTAAAAAGGTGTGAAAAACATAAAGAGCTTCAAAAGGCGTCAAAAATATGAGGAGCATGACACGGTCTGAAAAATAGGAGGAGCATGAAGTGGTGTTGAAAAAATGAATAGCCTAAAAAGGTGTGAAAAACATAAAGAGCTTCAAAAGGCGTCAAAAATATGAGGAGCATGAAACGGTCTGAAAAATAGGAGAATGAAGCAGTGTTCCAAAACACGAAGAGCCTGAAAAGGTGTGAAAAATATGAAGAGCTTCAAAAGGTGTCAAAAATATGAGGAGCATGAAACAGTCTGAAAAATAGGAGGAGCATGAAGCGGTGTAGAAAAACATGAAGAGCCTGAAAAGGTGTGAAAAATATTAAGAGCTTCAAAAGATTTGAAAAATATGAGGAGTATGAAACGGTCTGAAATATAGGAAGAGCATGAAACGGTGTTGAAAAATATGAAGAGCCTGAAAACGTGTGAGAAATATGAAGACCTCCAAAAGGTGTATAAAATATGAAGAGCTTCAAACAGTGTGAAAAGTATGAGTAGCATGAAACGGTCTGAAATATAGGAGGAGCATGAAGTGGTGTTGAAAAACATGAAGAGCCTGAAATGTTGTGAAAAATAAGAAGAGCCTCAAAAGGTGTCAAATATATGTGGAGCAGGAAACGGTCAGAAAAATAGGAGGAGCATGAGTAGTGTTGAAAAACATGAAGACCCTAAAAAGGTGTGAAAAATATGAAGATCTTCAAAAGTTGTCAAAAATTTGAGGAGCAAGAAACGGTCTGAAATATAGGTGGAGCAGGAAGTGGTGTTGAAAAACATGAAGAGACTGAAAATGTGTGAAAATATGAAGAGCTTCAAATGGTGTCAAAAATATGAGGAGCATGAAACGGTCTAAAAAATAGGAGGACCATTAAGCGGTGTTCAAAAACATGAAGAGCCTGAAAAGGCGTGAAATATATGAAGAGCTTCAAAAGGTGTCAAAAATATGAGGAGCATGAGAGTCTGAAAAATGGGAGGAGCATGAAACGGTGTTGAAAAACATGAAGAGCCTGAAAAAGTGTGAAAAATATGAAGAGCTAAAAAAGGTGTCAAAAATATGAAGAGCATGAAATGGGCTGAAAAATAGGAGGAGGATGAAGTGGTGTTGAAAAGCATGAAGAGCCTGAAAAGGTGTGAAATATATGAAGAGCTTTAAAAGGTATCAAATATATGAGGAGCATGAAACGGTCTGAAATATAGGAGGAGCATGAAACGTTGATGAAAAATATGAAGAGCATGAAAAGGTGTGAGAAATATGAAGAGCTTAAAAGGTGTCAAAAATATGAGGAGCATGAAACGGTCTGAAAAATAGGAGGAACATGAAACGGTGTTCAAAAATATGAAGAGCCTGAAATGGTGTGAAAAATATGAAGAGTTTCAAAAGGTGTCAAAAATATGAAGAGCATAAAATGGTCTGAAAAATAGGTGGAGCATGAAGCAGTGTTCAAAACTTGAAGATCCTGAAAAGGTGTGAAAATTATGAAGAGTTTCAAAAGGTGTCAAAAGTATGAGGAGCATGAAACGGTTTGAAAAATAGTAGGAACATGAAGCGGTGTTGGAAAACATGACGAGCCTGAAAAGGTGTGAAATATATGAAGAGCTTCAAAATGTATCAAAAATATGAGGAGCATGAAACGTTCTCAAAAATAGGAGGAGCATGAAACGGTGTTCAAAAACATGAAGAGCATGAAAAGTTGTGAAATAATGAAGAGCTTAAAAAGGTGTGAATAATATGAAGAGCTTCAAAAGGTGTGAAAATATGAAGAGCTTCAAAACGTGTGAAAATATGAAGAGCTTCAAAATGTTTCAAAAATATTAGGAGCATGAAAATTTCTGAAAAATAGGATGAGCGTGAAGTGGTGTTGAAAAATATGAAGAGCCTAAAAGGTGTGAAAAATATGAAGAGCTTCAAAAGGTGTCAAAAATATGAGGAGCATGAAACGTTCTGAAAAATAGGAGGAGCATGAAGCGCTGTTGAAAAACATGAAGAGCCTGAAAAGGTGTGGGAAATATGACGACATCCAAAAGTTATAAAATATGAAGAGCTTCAAAAGGTGTGAAAAATATGAGGAGCATGAAACGGTCTGAAAAATAGGAGGAGCATGAAGTTGTTTTGAAAACAAGACGAGACTGAAAAAGTGTGAAAAATATGAAGAGCTTCCAAACGTGTCAAAAATATGAGGAGCATGAAACAGTCTGAAAAATAGGAGGAGCATGAAGTGGTGTTGAAAAACATGAAGAGCCTGAAAATCTGTGAAAAATATGAAGAGCTTCAAAAGGCGTCAAAAATATGAGGAGCATGAAACGGTCTGAAAAATAGGAGGAACATGAAACGGTGTTCAAAAATATGAAGAGCCTGAAATGGTGTGAAAAATATGAAGAGTTTCAAAAGGTGTCAAAAATATGAAGAGCATGAAACGGTCTGAAAAATACGAGGAGCATGAAGCAGTGTTCAAACCATGAAGATCCTGAAAAGGTGTGAAAACTATGAAGAGTTTCAAAAGGTGTCAAAAATATGAGGAGCATGAAATGGTCTGAAAAATAGTAGGAACATGAAGCGGTGATGTAAAACATGAAGAGCCTGAAAATGTGTGAAAAATATGAAGAGCTTCAAAATGTGTCACAAATATGAGGAGCATGAAACCTTCTCAAAAATAGGAGGAGCATGAAGCGGTGTTCAAAAACATGAAGAGCATGAAAAGGTGTGAAATATTGAAGAGCTTAAAAAGGTGTGAATAATATGAAGAGCTTCTAAAGGTGTGAAAATATGAAGAGCTTCAAAATGTTTCAAAAATATTAGGAGCATGAAACTTTCTGAAAAATAGGATGAGCGTGAAGTGGTGTTGAAAGATACGAAGAGCCTAAAAGGTGTGAAAAATATGAAGAGCTTCAAAAGGCGTCAAAAATATGAGGAGCATGAAACGGTCTGAAAAATAGGAGGAGAATGAAGCGGTGTTGAAAAACAGGAAGAGCCTGAAAAGGTGTGAAAAATATGAAGAGCTTCAAAAGGTTTGAACAATATGAGCATCATGAAACGGTCTGAAATATAGGAAGAGCATGAAACGGTGTTGAAAAACATGAAGAGCCTGAAAAGGTGTGAGAAATATGAAGACCTCCAAAAGATGTATAAAATATGAAGAGCTTCAAACGCTGTGAAAAGTATGAGTAGCATGAAACGGTCTGAAATATAGAAGGAGCATGAAGTGGTGTTGAAAAACATGAAGAGACAGAAAAGGTGTGAAAATATGAAGAGCTTCAAAAGGTGTCAAAAATATGAGGAGCATGAAAGAGTCTGAAAAATGGGAGGAGCATGAAACGGTGTTGAAAAACATGAAGAGCCTGTAAAGTTGGGAAAATATGAAGACTTTCAAAAGGTGTCAAAATTAGGAGTAGCATGAAACGGTGCACAGAAACATGAAGAGCCTGAATAGGAGTGAAAAATATGAAGAGCTTCAAAAGGTGGCAAAAAATATGTGGAGCATGAAACAGTCTGAAAATAGGAGGAACATGAAGTAGTGTTGAAAAACATGAAAAGACTGAAATGCTGTGAGAAATATGAAGTGCTGCAAAAGGTGTGAAAAATATGAAGAGCTTCAAAAGGTGTGAAAAATGTGAGGAGAAAGAAACGGTCTGAAAAATAGGAGGAGCATGAAGTGGGGTTGAAAATATGAAGAGCCTGAAAGGAGTGAATAATATGAAGAGCTTCAAAAGGTGTCAAAAATGTGAGCAGCAAGAAACGGTCTGAAAAATAAGAGGAGCATGAAACCGCGTTCAACAACATGAAGAGCCTGAAAAGGTGTGAAAATATGAAGAGCTTCAAAACACGTCAAAAATATGAGGAGCATGAAACAGCCTGAAAAATAGGAGGAGCATGAAATGGTGTTGAAAAACATGAAGAGCCTGAAAAGGTGTGAAATACCTTAAGAGCTTCAAAAGGTGTCTAAAATATGACGAGCATGACACGGTCTGAAAAATAGGAGGAGCATGAAGTGGTGTTGAAAACATGAAGAGCCTAAAAAGGTGTGAAAAATATAAGTGCTTTCAAAAGGCGTCAAAATTATGAGGAGCATGAAACGGTCTGAAAAATAGGAGGAGAATGAAGCGGTGTTCAAAAACACGAAGAGACTGAAAAGGTGTGAAAAATATGAAGAGCTTCAAAAGGTGTCAAAAATATGAGGAGCATGAAACAATCTGAAAAATAGGAGGAGCATGAAGCGGTGTTGAAAAACATGAAGAGCCTGAAAAGGTGTGAAAAATATGAAGAGCTTCAAAAGGTTTGAAAAATATGAGGAGCATGAAACGGTCTGAAATATAGGAAGAGCATGAAACGGTGTTGAAAAACATGAAGAGCCTGAAAACGTGTGAGAAATATGAAGACCTCCAAAAGGTGTATAAAATATGAAGAGCTTCAAACGGTGTGAAAGTATGAGTAGCATGAAATGGTCTGAAATATCGGAGGAGCATGAAGTGGTGTTGAAAAACATGAAGAGCCTGAAAAGGTGTGAAAAATAAGAAGAGCTTCAAAAGGTGTCAAATATATGTGGAGCAGGAAACGGTCTGAAATGTAGGAGGAGCATGAGTAGTGTTGAAAAACATGAAGAGCCTGAAAAGGTGTGAAAAATATGAAGAGCTTCAAAAGTTGTCAAAAATTTGAAGAGAAAGAAACGGTCTGAAATATAGGTGGAGCAGGAAGTGGTGTTGAAAAACATGAAGAGATTGAAAAGGTGTGAAAATATGAAGAGCTTCAAAAGGTGTCAAAAATATGAGGAGCATGAAACGGTCTAAAAAATAGGAGGACCATTAAGCGGTGTTCAAAAACATGAAGAGCCTGAAAAGGTGTGAAAAACATGAAGAGCCTGAAAACGGGTGAAAAATACGAAGAGCTTCAAAAGCTGTCAAAAATAGGAGTAGCATGAAACGGTGTTCAAAAACATGAAGAGCCAGAAAAGGTGTGAAAAATATGAAGAACTTAGAAAGGTGTCAAAAATATGAGGAGCATGAAACGGTCTGAAAAATAGGAGGAGCATTAAGCCGTGTTGCAAAACATGAAGTGCCTGAAAATGTGAGAAATATATGAAGAGCTTGAAAAGTTGCCAAAAATATGAGGAGCATGAAACGGTCTGAAAAATAGGAGGAGTACGAAGCCGTGTATAAAAACATGATGAGCCTGAAGAGGTGTGAAAAATATGAAGAGGTTCAAAAGGTGTGAAAAATATGAGGAGCATGAAAAGTTCTGAAAAATAGGAGGAGTATGAAACGGTGTTGAGAAACCCGAAGAGCCTGAAAAGAAGTGAAATATATTTAGAACTTCAAAAGGTGTGAAAAATATGAGGAGCATGAAACCGTTTGAAAAATAGGAGGAACATGAAGCGGTGTTGAAAAACATGAAGAGCCTGAAAAGGTGTGAAATATATGATGAGCTTCAAAAGGTGTCAAAAATAGGAGTAGCATGAATCGGTGTTCAAAAACATGACGAGCCTGAAAAGGTGTGAAAAATATGAAGAGCTTCAAAAGGTATCAAAAACATGAGTAGCTTGATTAGGAGTTCAAAAACATGAAGAGCATGAAACGGTGTGAAAAATATGAAGAGATTCAAAAGGTGTCAAAAATATGAGGAGCAAGAAACGGTCTGAAAAATAGGAGGAGCATGAAACGGTGTTCAGAAACATGAAAAGCCTGAAAAGGTGTGAAAAGTATGAAGAGCTTCAAAACGTGTCAAATGTATGAGGAGCATGAAACGGTCTGAAAAATAGTAGGAGCATGAAGCAGTGTTGAAAAACATGAAGACCCTGAAAAGGTGTGAAAAATATGATGAGCTTCAAAAGGTGTCAAAAATTTGAGGAGTATGAAATGGTCTGAAAAATAGGAGGAGCATGAAGCGGTGTTGAAAAAGATGAAGAGCCTGAAAAGGTGTGTAAAATCTGAAGAGCTTCAAAAGGTGTCAAAAATATGAGGAGCATGAAACGGTCTGAAAAATAGGAGAAGCATGAAGCGGTGTTGAAAAACATGAAGAGCCTGAAAAGTTGTGAATTATATGAAGAACTTCAAAAGGTGTCAAAAATATGAGGAGCATGAAACGATCTGAAAATTAGGAGGAGCATGAAGCGGTGTTCAAAAACATGAAGAGCCTGAAAAGGTGTGAAATATATGAAGAGCTTCAAAAGGTGTCAAAAATATGAGGAGCATGAAATGATCTGAAAAATAGGCGGAGCATGAAGCAGTGTTCAAAAACATGAAGAGCCTGAAAAGGTGTGAAAAATATGAAGAGCTTCAAAAGGTGTGAAAAATATGAGGAGCATGAAGCGGTGTTCAAAAACTTGAAGTGCTTGAAAAGGTGTGAAATATGTGAAGAGCTTCAAAAGCTGTGAAAAATAAGAGGAGCATGAAGTGATGTTCAAAAACATGAAGAGCCTGAAAAGTTGTGAAAAATATGAGGAGCATGAAACGGTGTTCAAAAACATGAAGAGTCTGAAAAGGGGTGAAAAACATGAAGTGTTTCAAATGAATTCAACAATATGAGGAGCATGAAACAGTCTGAAATTTAAGAAGAGCATGAAACGGTGTTGAAGAACATGAAGAGCCTGAAAATGTGTGAAAAATATGAAGAGATTCAAAACCTGTCAAAAATATGAGGACCATGAAACAGTCTGAAAAATACGAGGATCATGAAGTGATGTTGAAAAACATGAAGAGCCTGAAAAGGTGTGAAAAAATGAAGAGCTTCAAAAGGTGTGAAAAATATGAGGAGCATGAAACGGTCTGAAAAATAGGAGGAGCATGAAGCAGTGTTGAAAAACATGAAGAGCCTGAAAAGTTGTGAAAAATATGAGGAGCATGAAACGGTCTGAAAAATAGGTGGCGTATGAAGCGGTGTTCAAAAACATGAAGAGCCTGAAGAGGTGTGAAAAATATGAAGAGCTTGAAAAGGTGTGAAAAATATCAAGAGCTTCAAACATTGTGAAAAATATGAGGAGCATGATACTGTTCTGAAAAATAGGAGCAGCATAAAACGGTGTTAAAAACATGAAGAGGGTGAAAATGTGTGAAATATAAGAAGAGCTTTAAAAAGTGTCAAAAATAAGAGGAGCATGAAACGGACTGAAAAATAGGAGGAGCATGAAGCGGTGTTGAAAAGCCTGAAGAGCCTGAAAAGGTGTGAAAAATATGAAAAGCTTGAAAACGTGTGAAAAATATGGGAGCATGAAACGGTCTGAAAAATAGGAGGAGGATTAAGCGGTGTTCAAAAAAATGAAGAGCCTGAAAAGGTGTGAAAAATATGAAGAGTTTCAAAAGATGTGAAAAATATGAGGAGCATGAAACGGTCTGAAATACAGGAGGTGCATGAAGCGGATTTGAAAAACATGGGAGCCTGAAAAGGTGGGAAATATATGAAGAGCTTCAAAAGTTGTTAAAAATACGAGGAGCATGAAATGGTCTGAAAAATAGGAGGAGCATTAAGCGGTGTTGAAAAACATGAAGAGCCTGAAAAGGTGTGAAAAACATGAAGAGCCTGAAAAGGTGTGAAATATATGAAGAGCTTCAAAAGGTGTCAAAAATATGAGGAGCATGAAACGGTCTGAAAAATAGGAGGAGCATGAAGCCGTGTTGCAAAACATGAAGTGCCTGAAAATGTGAGAAATATATGAAGAGCTTGAAAAGTTGTCAAAAATATGAGGAGCATGAAACGGTCTGAAAAATAGGAGGAGTACGAAGCCGTGTTTAAAAACATGACGAGCCTGAAGAGGTGTGAAAAATATGAAGAGGTTCAAAAGGTGTGAAAAATATGAAGAGCTTGAAAACGTGTCAAAAATTTGAGGAGAATGAAACAGTCTGAAAAATAGGAGAGGCATGAAGCGGTGTTCAAAAATATGAAAGCCTGAAAAGGTGTGAAAATATGAAGAGCTTCAAAAGATGTCAAATATATGAGGAGCATGAAACAGTCTAAAAATAGGAGGATCCTGAGATGGTGTTGAAATACAGGAAGAGCATGAAAAGGTGTGAAAAATATGAAGAGCCTTAAAAGGTGTTAAAAAAAGGAATAGCATGAAACGGTGTTCAAAAAGATGAAGATCCTCAAAAAGTGTGAAACATATGAAGAGCTTCAAAAGGTGTCAAAAATATGGGGAGCATGACACAGTCTGACAAATAGCAGGAGCTTGAAGCGGTGTTGAAAAACATGAAGAGCCAGAAAAGGTGTGAAAAATATGAAGAGCTTCAACAGCTGTAAAAAATAGGAGTAGCATGAAACGGTGTGCAAAACCATGAAGAGCATGAAAAGGTGTGAAAAATATGCAGAGCTAAAAAAGGTGTGAAAAATATGAAGAGCATGAAACGGGCTCAAAAATAGGAGGAGGATGAAGTGGTGTTGAAAAGAATGAAGAGCCTGAAAAGGTGTGAAAAATATGAACAGCTTCAAAAGATGTCACAAATATGAGGAGCATGAAACGGTTTGAAATATAGGAGGACCATGAAGGGTTGTTGAAAAACATGAAGAGCCTGAAAAGGTGTGAAAAATGTGAAGAGCTTCAAAAGGTGTGAAAAATATGAGGAGCATGATACGGTCTGAAATATAGCAGGAGCATGAAACGGTGTTCAAAAACATGAAGAGCCTGAAAAGGTGTGAAATATATGAAGAGCTTCAAAAGGTGTCAAAAATATGAGGAGCATGAAACGGTCTGAAAAATAGGAGGAACATGAAACGGTGTTCAAAAATATGAAGAGCCTGAAATGGTGTGAAAAATATGAAGAGTTTCAAAAGGTGTCAAAAATATGAAGAGCAAGAAACGGTCTCAAAAATAGGAAAAGCATGAAGCGGTGTTCAAAACATGAAGAGCATGAAAAGGTGTGAAATAATGAAGAGCTTAAAAAGGTGTGAATAATATGAAGAGCTTCAAAAGGTGTGAAAATATGAAGAGCTTCAAAAGTTGTGAAAATATGAAGAGCTTCAAAAGGTGTCAAAAATATTAGCAGCATGAAACTTTCTGAAAAATAGGATGAGCGTGAAGTGGTGTTGAGAAATATGAAGAGAATAAAAGGTGTGAAAAATATGAAGAGCTTCAAAAGGTGTCAAAAATATGAGGAGCATGAAACGTTCTGAAAAATAGGAGGAGCATGAAGCGCTGTTGAAAAACATGAAGAGCCTGAAAAGGTGTGAGAAATATGAAGAGCTTCAAAAGGTGCCAAAAAATGAGGAGCATGAAAAGGTCTGAAAAATAGAAGGAGCATGAAGGCATGTTCAAAAACATGAAGAGCCTCAAAAGGTGTGAAAAATTCGACGAGCTTGAAAATGTGTCAAAAATATCAGGAACATGAAACGGTCTGAAAAATAGGAGGAGCATGAAGTGGGGTTAACAACATGACGAGCATGAAAAGGGCTGAAAAATATGAAGAGGCTCAAAAGGTGTGAAAAATTTGAGGAGCATGAAACGGCTGAAAAATAGGTGGAGCATGAAGTGGTGTTGAAAATATTATGAGCCTGAAAAGGTGTGAAAAATATGAAGAGCTTCAAAAGTTGTCAAAAATATGAGGAGCATAAAACGGTCTGAAAAATAGGAGGAGCATGAACTGGTGTTAAAAAACATGAAGAGCTTGAAATTCTGTGAGAAATATGAAGTGCTAAAAAGGTGTGAAAAATATGAAGAGCTTCAAAAGGTGTCAAAAATGTGAGGAGAAAGAAACGGTCTGAAAAATAGGAGGAGCATGAAGTGGGGTTGAAAATATGAAGAGCCTGAAAGGAATGAATAATATGAAGAGCTTCAAAAGGGGTCAAAAATGTGAGGAGCAAGAAACGGTCTGAAAAATAAGAGGAGCATGAAACCGCGTTCAACAACATGAAGAGCCTGAAAAGGTGTGAAAAATATGAAGAGCTTCAAAACGTGTCAAAAATATGAGGAGCATGAAACAGCCTGAAAAATAGGAGGACCATGAAATAGTATTGAAAAACATGAAGAGCCTGAAAAGGTGTGAAATACATTAAGAGCTTCAAAAGGTGTCAAAAATATGAGGAGCATGACACGGTCTGAAAAATAGGCGGAGCATGAAGTGGGGTTGAAAACATGAAGAGGCTAAAAAGGTGTGAAAAATATAAAGAGCTTCAAAAGGCGTCAAAAATATGAGGAGCATGAAACGGTCTGAAAAATAGGAGGAGAATGAAGCGGTGTTCAAAAACACGAAGAGCCTGAAAAGGTGTGAAAAATATGAAGAGCTTCAAAAGGTGTCAAAAATATGAGGAGCATGAAACAGTCTGAAAAATAGGAGGAGCATGAAGCGGTGTTGAAAAACATGAAGAGCCTGAAAAGGTGTGAAAAATATGAAGAGCTTCAAAAGGTTTGAAAAATATGAGGAGCATGAAACGGTCTGAAATATAGGAAGAGCATGAAACGGTGTTGAAAAACCTGAAGAGCCTGAAAAGGTGTGATAAATATGAAGACCTCCAAAAGGTGTATAAAATATGAAGAGCTTCAAACGGTGTGAAAAGTATGAGTAGCATGAAACGGTCTGAAATATAGGAGGAGCATGAAGTGGTGTTGAAAAACATGAAGAGCCTGAAAAGGTTTGAAAAATATGAAGAGCTTCAAAAGGTGTCAAAAATATGAGCAGAATGAAATGGTCTGAAAAATAGGAGGAGTATGAAGCGGTGTTGAAAAACATGAAGAGCCTGAAAAGGCGTGAAAAATATGAAGAGCTTCAAAATGTATGAAAAATATGAGTAGCATGAAACAGTCTGAAAAATAAGAGGAGCATGAAACGGTGTTGAAATCATGAAGAGCCTGAAATGGTGTGAAAAATATGAAGAGCTTCAAAAGGTGTCAAAAATATGAGGAGCATGAAACGGTCTGAAAATAGGAGGAGCATGAAGAGGTGTTCAAAAACATGAAGAGACTGAAAAGGTGTGAAAAATATGAAGAGCTTCAAAAGGTATCAAAATATTAAGAGCATGAAACGGTTTGAAAAATCGGAGGGGCATGATGCGGTTTTGAAAAACATGAAGAGCCTGAAAAGGTGTGAAAAAAATGAAGAGCTTCAAAAGGTGTGAAAAATATGAAGAGCTTGAAAAAGTGTCAAAAATATGAGGAGAATGAAACAGTCTGAAAAATAGGAGAGGCATGAAGCGGTGTTCAAAAATATGAAAGCCTGAAAAGGTGTGAAAATATGAAGAGCTTCAAAAGATGTCAAATATATGAGGAGCATGAAACAGTCTAAAAATAGGAGGATCCTGAGATGGTGTTGAAATACAGGAAGAGCATGAAAAGGTGTGAAAATTATGAAGAGCCTTAAAAGGTGTTAAAAAAAAGGAATAGCATGAAACGGTGTTCAAAAAGATGAAGGTCCTCAAAAAGTGTGAAACATATGAAGAGCTTCAAAAGGTGTCAAAAATATGGGGAGCATGACACAGTCTGACAAATAGCAGGAGCTTGAAGCGGTGTTGAAAAACATGAAGAGCGAGAAAAGGTGTGAAAAATATGAAGAGCTTCAACAGCTGTAAAAAATAGGAGTAGCATGAAACGGTGTGCAAAACCATGAAGAGCATGAAAAGGTGTGAAAAATATGCAGAGCTAAAAAAGGTGTGAAAAATATGAAGAGCATGAAACGGGCTCAAAAATAGGAGGAGGATGAAGTGGTGTTGAAAAGCATGAAGAGCCTGAAAAGGTGTGAAAAATATGAACAGCTTCAAAAGATGTCACAAATATGAGGAGCATGAAACGGTTTGAAATATAGGAGGACCATGAAGCGTTGTTGAAAAACATGAAGAGCCTGAAAAGGTGTGAAAAATGTGAAGAGCTTCAAAAGGTGTGAAAAATATGAGGAGCATGATACGGTCTGAAATATAGCAGGAGCATGAAACGGTGTTCAAAAACATGAAGAGCCTGAAAAGGTGTGAAATATATGAAGAGCTTCAAAAGGTGTCAAAAATATGAGGAGCATGAAACGGTCTGAAAAATAGGAGGAGCATGAAACGGTGATGAAAAACATGAAGAGCATGAAAAGGTGTGAGAAATATGAAGAGCTTAAAAGGTGTCAAAAATATGAGGAGCATGAAACGGTCTGAAAAAGAGGAGGAACATGAAACGGTGTTCAAAAATATGAAGAGCCTGAAATGGTGTGAAAAATATGAAGAGTTTCAAAAGGTGTCAAAAATATGAAGAGCAAGAAACGGTCTCAAAAATAGGAAAAGCATGAAGCGGTGTTCAAAACATGAAGAGCATGAAAAGGTTTGAGAAATATGAAGAGCTTCAAAAGGTGCCAAAAAAATGAGGAGCATGAAAAGGTCTGAAAAATAGAAGGAGCATGAAGGCGTGTTCAAAAACATGAAGAGCCTCAAAAGGTGTGAAAAATTCGACGAGCTTGAAAATGTGTCAAAAATATCAGGAACATGAAACGGTCTGAAAACGAGAAGGAGCATGAAGTGGGGTTAACAACATGACGAGCATGAAAAGGGGTTAAAAATATGAAGAGGCTCAAAAGGTGTGAAAAATTTGAGGAGCATGAAACGGCTGAAAAATAGGTTGAGCATGAAGTGGTGTTGAAAACATTAAGAGCCTGAAAAGGTGTGAAAAATATGAAGAGCTTCAAAAGTTGTCAAAAATATGAGGAGCATAAAACGGTCTGAAAAATAGGAGGAGCATGAACTGGTGTTAAAAAACATGAAGAGCTTGAAAATCTGTGAGAAATATGAAGTGCTGCAAAAGGTGTGAAATATATGAAGAGCTTCAAAAGGTGTCAAAAATGTGAGGAGAAAGAAACGGTCTGAAAAATAGGAGGAGCATGAAGTGGGGTTGAAAATGTGAAGAGCCTGAAAGGAATGAATAATATGAAGAGCTTCAAAAGGGGTCAAAAATGTGAGGAGCAAGAAACGATCTGAAAAATAAGAGGAGCATGAAACCGCGTTCAACAACATGAAGAGCCTGAAAAGGTGTGAAAAATATGAAGAGCTTCAAAACGTGTCAAAAATATGAGGAGCATGAAACAGCCTGAAAAATAGGAGGAGCATGAAATGGTGTTGAAAAACATGAAGAGCCTGAAAAGGTGTGAAATACATTAAGAGCTTCAAAAGGTGTCAAAAATATGAGGAGCATGACACGGTCTGAAAAATAGGAGGAGCATGAAGTGGGGTTGAAAACATGAAGAGGCTAAAAAGGTGTGAAAAATATAAAGAGCTTCAAAAGGCGTCAAAAATATGAGGAGCATGAAACGGTCTGAAAAATAGGAGGAGAATGAAGCGGTGTTCAAAATCACAAAGAGCCTGAAAAGGTGTGAAAAATATGAAGAGCTTCAAAAGGTGTCAAAAATATGAGGAGCATGAAACAGTCTGAAAAATAGGAGGAGCATGAAGCGGTGTTGAAAAACATGAAGAGCCTGAAAAGGTGTGAAAAATATGAAGAGCTTCAAAAGGTTTGAAAAATATGAGGAGCATGAAACGGTCTGAAATATAGGAAGAGCATGAAACGGTGTTGAAAAACCTGAAGAGCCTGAAAACGTGTGAGAAATATGAAGACCTCCAAAAGGTGTATAAAATATGAAGAGCTTCAAACGGTGTGAAAAGTATGAGTAGCATGAAACGGTCTGAAATATAGGAGGAGCATGAAGTGGTGTTGAAAAACATGAAGAGCCTGAAAAGGTTTGAAAAATATGAAGAGCTTCAAAAGGTGTGAAACATATGAGGAGCATGAAATGGTCTGAAAAATAGGAGGAGCATGAAGCTGTGTTCAAAAACATGAGACCCTGAAAAGGTGTGAAAAATATGAAGAACTTCAAAAGGTGTGAAAAATATGTACAGCTTCCAAAGGTGTCAAAAATGAGATGAGCATGAAACGGTCTGAAAAATAGGAGGAGCATGAAGCGGTGTTGAAAAACATGAAGAGCCTGAAAACGTCAGAGAAATATGAAGACCTTCAAAAGGTGTCAAAAAAATGACAAGCATGAAGCGGTCTGAAAAATAGGAGGAGCATGAAGCGGTGTTGAAAAACATGAAGAACCTGAAAAGGTGTGAAATATATGAAGAGCTTCAAAAGGTATGCAATACATGAGGTGCATGTAACAACCTTGAAAACTGGACAAGCATGAAGCTGTGTTCAAAAACATGAGAGCCTGAAAAGGTGTGAAAAATATGAAGAGTTTCAAAAGGTGTGAAATACGTGAGGTGCATGAAACGGTCTGAAAAATAGGAGGAACCTGAAGCAGTGTTCAAAAATATGAAAAGCCTGAAAAGGTGTGAAAAATATGAAGAGCTTCAAAAGATGTCAAAAATATGAGTAGCATGAAACATTCTGAAAAATAGGAGGAGTATGAAGCGGTGTTCAAAAACGTGAAGAGCCTGAAAATGTGTGAAAAATATGAAGAGCTTCAAAAGGTGTGAAAAATATGAAGAGCTTCAAAAGGTGTCAAAAATGAGATGAGCATGAAACGGTCTGAAAAATAGGAGGATCATGAAGTGGTTTTGAAAAAAATGAAGAGCCTGAAAAGGTGTGAAATATATGAAGAGCTTCAAAAGGTGTCAAAAATATGAGGAGAATGAAACAGTCTGAAAACCAGGAGGAGCATGAAGCGGTGTTGAAAAACATGAAGAGCCTGAAAAGGTGTGAAAAATATGAAGAGCTTCAAACAGTGTCAAAAATATGAGGAGCATGAAACGGTCTGAAAAATACGAGGAGCATGAAACGGTGATCAAAAACATGAAGAGCCTGAAAGGGTGTGAAAAATATGAAGAGCTTCAAAAGGTGTGAAATACATGAGGAGCATGAAATGGTCTGAGAAATAGGAGGATTATGAAACGGTGTTCAAAAACATGAAGAGCCTGAAAAGCTGTGAAAAATAGGAAAAGCTTCAAAACGTGTCAAAATATGAGGAGCATGAAACGATCTGAAAAATTGCAGGAGCATGAAGCGGTGTTGAAAAACATGAAGAGTCTGAATACATGTGAAAATATGAAGAGCTTCAAAAATATGAAAAATATGAAGAGCTTCAAAAGTTGTGAAAAATATGAAGAGCTTCAAAAGTTGTGAAATATATGAAGAGCTTCAAAAGCTGTCCAAAATATGAGGAGAATGAAACGGTTTCCAAAATAGGAGGAGCATGAAATGGTGTTCAAAAACATGAAGAGCCTGAAAAGGTGTGAAAAATATGAAGAGCTTCAAAAGGTTTGAAATACATGAGGAGGATTAAACGGTCTGAAAAATAGGAGGAGCATGAAGCGGTTTTCAAAAACATGAAGAGCCTCAAAAGGTGTCAAAAATCTGAGGAGCATGAAATGGTCTGAAAAATAGGAGGAGCATGAAGCGGTGTTCAAAAATATGAAGAGCTTCAAAAGGTGTCAAAAATATGAGGAGCATGAAACGGTCTGAAAAATAGGAGGAGCATGAAGCAGTGTTCAAAAATATGAAGAGCTTCAAAAGGTGTCAAAAATATGAGGAGCATGAAACGGTCTGAAAAATAGGAGGAGCATGAAACGTTGTTCAAAAACATGAAGAGCCTGAAAAAGTGTGAAAAATATGAAGAGATTCAAAACGTGTCAAAAATATGAGGAGCATGAAACGGTCTGAAAAATAGAATCAGCATGAAGCGGTATTGAAAAAACTTACGAGCCTGAAAACGTGTGAAAAATTTGAAGAGCTTCAAAAGGTGTGAAATATATGAAGAGCTTCAAAAGGTGTCAAAAATGAGATGAGCATGAAACGGTCTGAAAAATAGCAGGAGCATGAAACAGTGTTGAAAATCATGAAGAGCCTGAAAAGGTGTGAAAAATATTAAAAGCTTCAAAAGTAGTGAAAAATATGAAGAGCTTCAAAAGGTGTCAAAATGAGATGAGCATGAAACGTTCTGAAAAAAATGAGGAGCATGAAGTGGTGTTGAAAAAAATGAAAAGCCTGAAAAGGTGTGAAATATATGAAGAGCTTCAAAAGGTGTCCAAAATATGAGGAGAATGAAACGGTCTCCAAAATAGAAGGAGCATGAATTGGTGTTCAAAAACATGAAGAGCCTGAAAAGGTGTGAAAAATATGAAGAGCTTCAAAAGGTGTGAAATACCTGAGGAGGATTAAACGGTCTGAAAAATAGGAGGAGCATGAAGGGGTGTTGAAAAACATGAAGAGCCAGAAAAGGAGTGAAAAATATGAAGAGGTTCAAAAGGTGTCAAATATATGAGGAGCATGAAAAGGTCTGAAAAATAGGAGGAGCATGAAGCGGTGTTCAAAAACATGAAGAGCTTCAAAAGGTGTCAAAAATCTGAGGAGCATGAAACGGTCTGAAAAATAGGAGGAGCATGAAGCGGTGTTGAAAAATATGAAGAGCCTGAAAAGGTGTGAAAAATATGAAGAGCTTCAAAAGGTGTCAAAAATATTAGGAGTATGAAACGGTCTGAAAAATAGGAGGAGCATGAAACGGTTTTGAAAAACATGAAGAGCCTGAAAAGGTGTGAAAAATATGAAGAGCTTCAAAAGGTGTGAAAAATATTAGGAGTATGAAACGGTCTGAAAAATAGATTCAGCATGAAGCGGTGTTGAAAAACCTTAAGAGCCAGAAAACGTGTGAAAAATATGAAGAGCTTCAAAAGGTGTGAAAAATATGAAGAGCTTCAAAAGGTGTGAAAAATATGAAGAGCTTCAAAAGGTGTCAAAAATATTAGGAGTATGAAACGGTCTGGAAAATAGAATCAGCATGAAGAGGTGTTGAAAAAACTTAAGAGCCAGAAAATGTGTGAAAAATATGAAGAGCTTCAAAAGGTGTGAAAAATATGAAGAGCTTCAAAAGGTGTCAAAAATTAGATGAGCATGAAACGGTGTGAAAAATAGGAGGAGCATGAAATGGTGTTGAAAAAAATGAAGAGCCTGAAAAGGTGTGAAAAATATGAAAAGCTTCAAAAGGTGTCAAATATATGAGCAGCATGAAACGGTCTGAAAAATAGGAGGAGCATGAAGCGGTGTTGAAAAACATGAAGAGCCTGAAAAGGTGGGAAAAATATGAAGAGCTTCAAAAGGTGTGAAATACATGAGGCGGATTAAACGGTCTGAAAAATAGGAGGAGCATGAAGCGGTGTTGAGAAACTTGAAGAGCCTGAAAACGTGTGAAAAATATGAAGATCTTCAAAAGGTGTGAAAAATATGAAGAGCTTCAAAAGGGGTCAAAAATATGAAAAGCATGAAACGGTCTGAAAAATAGGAGGATCATGAAGCGGTGTTCAAAAACATGAAGAGCCTGAAAAGATTTGAAAGATATGAAGAACTTCAAAAGGTGTCAAAAATATGAGGAGCATGAAACGGTCTGAAAAATAGGAGGAGCATGAAACGGTGATCAAAAACATGAAGAGCCTGAAAAGGTGTGAAAAATATGAAGGGCTTCAAAAGGTGTGAAATACATGAGGAGCATGAAACGGTCTGAAAAATAGGAGGAGCTTGAAGCGGTGTTTAAAAACATGAAGAGCCTGAAAAGGTGTGAAAAATATGAAGAGCTTCAAAACTTGTCAAAAATATGAGGAGCATGAAACAGTCTGAAAATTAGGATGAGAATGAAACTGTTTTGAAAAAGATGAAGAGCATGAAAAGGTGTGAAAAATATGAAGATCTTCAAAAGGTGTCAAAGATATGAGAAGCATGAAACGGAATGAAATTAGGAGCGGCATGAAGCGTTGTTGAAAAACATGAAATCATGAAAAACTGTGAAATATATGAAGAGATTCAAAAGGTGTCAAAAATATGAGGAGCATTTAACGGTCTGAAAAATAGGAGGAGCATGAAGCGGTTTTTTAAAAGATGAAGGGCATGAAAATTTGTGAAAAATATGAAGAGCTTCAAAATGTGTAAAAAATTTGAGGAGCATGAAACGGTCTGAAAAATAGGAGGAGCATGAAATGCTGTAGAAAAACATGAAGAGCCTGAAAAGGTGTGAAAAATAAGAGGAGCATGAAACGTTCTGAAAAATAGGAGGAGCATGAAACGGTGTTCAAAAACATGAAGACCCTGAAAAGGTGTGAAAAATATGAAGAGCTTCAAAAGGTGAAAAAATATGAGGAGCATGAAACAGTCTGAAAAATAGGAGGAGCATGAAGCGGTGTTGAAAAACATGAAGAGCCTGAAAAGGTGTGAAAAATATGAAGAGCTTCAAAAGGTGTGAAAAATAGGAGGAGCATGAAGCGGTGTTCAAAAACATGAAGTGCTTGAAAAGGTGTGAAATATATGAAGAGCTTCAAAAGGTGTGAAAAATAGGAGGAGCATGAAGCCGTGTTCAAAAATATGAAGAGCCTGAAAAGGTGTGAAAAATATGAAGAGCTTCAAAAAGTGTGAAATACATGAGGAGCATGAAACGGTCTGAAAAATATGAGATGCATGAATTTCTGTGGAAAAACATGAAGAGACTCAAAAGGTGTGAAAAATATGAAGAGCTTCAAAAGGTGTGAAATACATGAGGAGCATGAAACGGTCTGAAAAATATGAGGAACATGAAGCGGTGTTTAAAAACATGAAGAGCCTGAAAAGTTGTGAAAAATATGAAGGGCTTCAAAAGGTGTCAAAATGAGATGAGCATGAAACGCTCTGAAAAATAGGAGGAGCATGAAGTGGTGTTGAAAAAAATGAAAGCCTGAAAATTTGTGAAACATATGAAGAGCTTCAAAAGGTGTCAAAAATATGAGGAGCATGAAACGGTCTGAAAAATATGAGGAGCATGAAGCGGTGTTTAAAAACATGAAGAGCCTGAAAAGGTGTGAAAAATATGAAGGGCTTCAAAAGCTGTCAAAATGAGATGAGCATGAAACGCTCTGAAAAATAGGAGGAGCATGAAGTGGTGTTGAAAAAAATGAAAAGCCTGAAAAGGTGTGAAACATATGAAGAGCTTCAAAAGGTGTCAAAAATATGAGGAGAATGAAACGATCTGCAAAATAGGAGGAGCTTGAAATGGTGTTCAAAATCATGAATAGCCTGAAAAGGTGTGAAAAATATGAATAGTTTCAAAACGTGTGAAATACATGAGGAGAATTAAACGGTCTGAAAATAGGAGGAGCATGAAGTGGTGTTGAAAAACATGAAGAGCCTGAAAAGTTGTCAAATATATGAGGAGCATGAAGCGGTCTGAAAAATAGGAGGAGCATGAAGTGGTGTTGAAAAACATGAAGAGCCTGAAAACGTGTGAAAAATATGAAGAGCTTAAAAATGTGTCAAATATATGAGGAGCATGAAACGGTCTGAAAAATAGGAGGAGCATGAAACGGTGTTCAAAAACATGAAGAGCCTGAAAAAGGGTGAAAAATGTGAAGAGATTCAAAACGTGTCAAAAATGTGAGGAGCATGAAACGGTCTGAAAAATAGAATCAGCATGAAGCGGTTTTGAAAAACCTTAAGAGCCAGAAAACGTGTGAAAAATATGAAGAGCTTCAAAAGGTGTGAAAAATATGAAGAGCTTCAAAAGGTGTCAAAAATTAGATGAGCATGAAACGGTGTGAAAAATAGGAGGAGCATGAAATGGTGTTGAAAAAAATGAAGAGCCTGAAAAGGTGTGAAAAATATGAAAAGCTTCAAAAGGTGTCAAATATATGAGGAGCATGAAACGGTCTGAAAAATAGGAGGAGCATGAAGCAGTGTTCAAAAACATGAAGAGCCTCAAAAGGTGTCAAAAATCTGAGGAGCATGAAACGGTCTGAAAAATAGGAGGAGCATGAAGCAGTGTTCAGAAACATGAAGAGCCTGAAAAGGTGTGAAAAATATGAAAAGCTTCAAAAGTTGTCAAATATATGAGGAGCATGAAACGGTCTGAAAAATAGGAGGAGCATGAAGTAGTGTTCAAAAACATGAAGAGCCTCAAAATGTGTCAAAAATCTGAGGAGCATGAAACGGTCTGAAAAATAGAATCAGCATGAAGCGGTGTTGAAAAACCTTACGAGCCTGAAAATGTGTGAAAAATATGAAGAGCTTCAAAAGGTGTGAAAAATATGAAGAGCTTCAAAAGGTGTCAAAAATGAGATGAGCATGAAACGGTCTGAAAAATAGGAGGAGCATGAAACAGTGTTGAAAATCATGAAGAGCCTGAAAAGGTGTGAAAAATATTAAAAGCTTCAAAAGTAGTGAAAAATATGAAGAGCTTCAAAAGGTGTCAAAATGAGATGAGCATGAAACGTTCTGAAAAATATGAGGAGCATGAAGTGGTGTTGAAAAAAATGAAAAGCCTGAAAAGGTGTGAAATATATGAAGAGCTTCAAAAGGTGTCCAAAATATGAGGAGAATGAAACGGTCTCCAAAATATAAGGAGCATGAATTGGTGTTCAAAACATGAAGAGCCTGAAAAGGTGTGAAAAATATGAAGAGCTTCAAAAGGTGTGAAATACATGAGGAGGATTAAACGGTCTGAAAAATAGGAGTAGCATGAAGCGGTGTTGAAAAACATGAAGAGACTGAAAAGGTGTGAAAAATATGAAGAGGTTCAAAAGGTGTCAAAAATATGAGGAGTATGAAACGGTCTGAAAAATAGGAGGAGCTTGAAGCGGTGTTGAAAAACATGAAGAGCCTGAAAAGGTGTGAAAAATATGAAGAGCTTCAAAACTTGTCAAAAATATGAGGAGCATGAAACAGTCTGAAAATTAGGATGAGAATGAAACTGTTTTGAAAAAGATGAAGTGCATGAAAAGGTGTGAAAAATATGAATATTTTCAAAAGGTGTCAAAGATATGAGAAGCATGAAACGGAATGAAAATAGAGCAGCATGAAGCGTTGTTGAAAAACATGAAATCATGAAAAGCTGTGAAATATATGAAGAGCTTGAAAAGGTGTCAAAAATATGAGGAGCATTTAACGGTCTGAAAAATAGGAGGAGCATGAAGCGGTTTTTTAAAAGATGAAGGGCATGAAAAGTTGTGAAAAATATGATGAGCTTCAAAATGTGTAAAAAATTTGTGGAGCATGAAACGGTCTGAAAAATAGGAGGAGCATGAAACGGTGTTCAAAAACATAAAGAGCCTGAAAACCTGTGAAATATATGAAGAGATTCAAAACGTGTCAAAAATATGAGGAGCATGAAACGGTCTGAAAAATAGAATCAGCATGAAGCGGTGTTGAAAAACCTCAAGAGCCAGAAAACGTGTGAAAAATATGAAGAGCTTCAAAAGGTGTGAAAAATATGAAGAGCTTCAAAAGGTGTCAAAAATTAGATGAGCATGAAACGGTGTGAAAAATAGGAGGAGCATGAAATGGTGTTGAAAAAAATGAAGCGCCTGAAAAGTTGTGAAAAATATGAAAAGCTTCAAAAGGTGTGAAATACATGAGGCGGATTAAACGGTCTGAAAAATAGGAGGAGCATGAAGCGGTGTTGAGAAACTTGAAGAGCCTGAAAACGTGTGAAAAATATGAAGATCTTCAAAAGGTGTGAAAAATATGAAGAGCTTCAAAAGGTGTCAAAAATATGAAAAGCATGAAACGGTCTGAAAAATAGGAGGATCATGAAGCGGTGTTCAAAAACATGAAGAGCCTGAAAAGATTTGAAAGATATGAAGAACTTCAAAAGGTGTCAAAAATATGAGGAGCATGAAACGGTCTGAAAAATAGGAGGAGCATGAAACGGTGATCAAAAACATGAAGAGCCTGAAAAGGTGTGAAAAATATGAAGAGCTTCAAAAGGTGTGAAATACATGAGGAGCATGAAACGGTCTGAAAAATATGAGATGCATGAAGTTCTGTGGAAAAACATGAAGAGACTGAAAAGGTGTGAAAAATATGAAGAGCTTCAAAAGGTGTGAAATACATGAGGAGCAAGAAACGGTCTGAAAAATAGGAGGAGCATGAAGCGGTGTTGAAAAACATGAAGAGCCTGAAAAGGTGGGAAAAATATGAAGAGCTTCAAAAGGTGTTAAAAATATTAGGAGTATGAAACGGTCTGAAAAATAGGAGGAGCATGAAACGGTTTTGAAAAACATGAAGAGCCTGAAAAGGTGTGAAAAATATGAAGAGCTTCAAAAGGTGTCAAAAATATGATTAGCATGAAGCGGTCTGAAAAATATGAGGAGCATGAAGCGGTGCCCAAAAACATGAAGAGTCTGTAAACGTGTGAAAAATATGAAGAGCTTCAAACGTGTCAAAAATATGAGGAGCATGAAATGGTCAGAAAATTAGGAGGAGCATGAAACGGTCTGAAAAATAGGAGGAGAATGAAATGGTGTTGAAAAACATGAAGAGCCTGAAAAGCTGTGAAAAATAAGAGGAGCATGAAACGTTCTGAAAAATAGGAGGAGAATGGAACGGTGTTCAAAAACATGAAGAGCCTGAAAAGGTGTGAAAAATATGAAGAGCTTCAAAAGGTGTCAAAAATTTGAGGAGCATGAAACGGTCTGAAAAATAGGAGGAGCATGAAACGGTGTTCAAAAACATGAAGAGCCTGAAGAGGTGTGGAAAATATGAACAGCTTCAAAAGGTGTCAAATATATGAGGACCATGAAACGGTCTGAAAAATAGGAGGAGCATGAAACGGTCTGAAAAATAGGAGGAGGATGAAATGGTGTTGAAAAACATGAAGAGCCTGAAAAGGTGTGAAAAATATGAAGAGCTTCAAAACGTGTTAAAAATATGAGGAGCATGTAAAGGTCTGAAAAATAGGAGGAGCATGAAGCGGTGTTCAAAAACATGAAGAGCCTGAAAAGGTGTGAGAAATATGAAGAGCTTCAAAAGCTGTCAAAAATATGAGGAGCATGAAACGGTCTGAAAAATAGGAGGAGAATGAAGAGGTCTGAAAAAGTTGAAGAGCCTGAAAAGGTGTGAAAAATATGAAGAGCTTCAAAAGGTGTGAAATACATGAGGGGAATGAAACTCTCTGCAAAATACGAGTAGCATGAAGCGGTGTTCAAAAACATGAAGAGACTGAAAAGGTGTGAAAAATGTGAAGATCTTCAAAACGTGTGAAAAACATGAGGAGCATGAAACAGTCTTAAAAATAGGAGGAGCAAGAAGCAGTGTTGAAAAACATGAAGAGCTTGAAAAGGTGTGAAAAATATGAAGAGCTTCAAAAGGTGTCAAAAATATGAGGATCATGAAACACTCTGAAAAATAGGAGGAGCATGAGGCGGTGATGTAAAACATGAAGAGCCTGAAAAGGTGTGAAAAATATGAAGAGCTTCAAAAGGTGTCAAAAATATGAGGAGCATGAAACAGTCTGAAAAATAGGAGGAGCATGAAACGGTGTTCAAAAATATGAAGAGCCTGAAATGATGTGAAAAATATGAAGAGACTCAAAACGTGTCAAACATATGAGGAGCATGAAACGGTCTGAAAAAAATGAGTAGCATGAAGTGGTGTTGAAAAACATGAAGAGCGTGAAAAGGTGTGAAATATATGAAGAGCTTCAAAAGGTGTGAAAAATATGAGAAGATTCAAAACGTGTCAAACATATGAGGAGCATGAAATGGTCTGAAAAATAGGAGGAGCATGAAGCTGTGTTCAAAAACATGAGACCCTGAAAAGGTGTGAAAAATATGAAGAGTTTCAAAAGGTGTGAAATACGTGAGGTGCATGAAACGGTCTGAAAAATAGGAGGAACCTGAAGCAGTGTTCAAAAATATGAAAAGCCTGAAAAGGTGTGAAAAATATGAAGAGCTTCAAAAGATGTCAAAAATATGAGTAGCATGAAACATTCTGAAAAATAGGAGGAGTATGAAGCGGTGTTCAAAAACGTGAAGAGCCTGAAAATGTGTGAAAAATATGAAGAGCTTCAAAAGGTGTGAAAAATATGAAGAGCTTCAAAAGGTGTCAAAAATGAGATGAGCATGAAACGGTCTGAAAAATAGGAGGATCATGAAGTGGTTTTGAAAAAAATGAAGAGCCTGAAAAGGTGTGAAATATATGAAGAGCTTCAAAAGGTGTCAAAAATATGAGGAGAATGAAACAGTCTGAAAACTAGGAGGAGCATGAAGCGGTGTTGAAAAACATGAAGAGCCTGAAAAGGTGTGAAAAATATGAAGAGCTTCAAACAGTGTCAAAAATATGAGGAGCATGAAACGGTCTGAAAAATACGAGGAGCATGAAACGGTGATCAAAAACATGAAGAGCCTGAAAGGGTGTGAAAAATATGAAGAGCTTCAAAAGGTATGCAATACATGAGGTGCATGTAACAACCTTGAAAACTGGACAAGCATGAAGCTGTGTTCAAAAACATGAGAGCCTGAAAAGGTGTGAAATATATGAAGAGCTTCAAAAGGTATGCAATACATGAGGTGCATGTAACAACCTTGAAAACTGGACAAGCATGAAGCTGTGTTCAAAAACATGAAGAACCTGAAAAGGTGTGAAATATATGAAGAGCTTCAAAAGGTATGCAATACATGAGGTGCATGTAACAACCTTGAAAACTGGACAAGCATGAAGCTGTGTTCAAAAACATGAGAGCCTGAAAAGGTGTGAAAAATATGAAGAGTTTCAAAAGGTGTGAAATACGTGAGGTGCATGAAACGGTCTGAAAAATAGGAGGAACCTGAAGCAGTGTTCAAAAATATGAAAAGCCTGAAAAGGTGTGAAAAATATGAAGAGCTTCAAAAGATGTCAAAAATATGAGTAGCATGAAACATTCTGAAAAATAGGAGGAGTATGAAGCGGTGTTCAAAAACGTGAAGAGCCTGAAAATGTGTGAAAAATATGAAGAGCTTCAAAAGGTGTGAAAAATATGAAGAGCTTCAAAAGGTGTCAAAAATGAGATGAGCATGAAACGGTCTGAAAAATAGGAGGATCATGAAGTGGTTTTGAAAAAAATGAAGAGCCTGAAAAGGTGTGAAATATATGAAGAGCTTCAAAAGGTGTCAAAAATATGAGGAGAATGAAACAGTCTGAAAACTAGGAGGAGCATGAAGCGGTGTTGAAAAACATGAAGAGCCTGAAAAGGTGTGAAAAATATGAAGAGCTTCAAACAGTGTCAAAAATATGAGGAGCATGAAACGGTCTGAAAAATACGAGGAGCATGAAACGGTGATCAAAAACATGAAGAGCCTGAAAGGGTGTGAAAAATATGAAGAGCTTCAAAAGGTATGCAATACATGAGGTGCATGAAATGGTCTGAGAAATAGGAGGATTATGAAACGGTGTTCAAAAACATGAAGAGCCTGAAAAGCTGTGAAAAATAGGAAAAGCTTCAAAACGTGTCAAAATATGAGGAGCATGAAACGATCTGAAAAATTGCAGGAGCATGAAGCGGTGTTGAAAAACATGAAGAGTCTGAATACATGTGAAAATATGAAGAGCTTCAAAAATATGAAATATATGAAGAGCTTCAAAAGTTGTGAAAAATATGAAGAGCTTCAAAAGGTGTCAAAAATCTGAGGAGCGTGAAACGGTCTGAAAAATAGGAGGAGCATGAAGCGGTGTTCAAAAACATGAAGAACCTGAAAAGGTGTGAAAAATATGAAGAGTTTCAAAAGGTGTCAAAAATATGAGGAGCATGAAACGGTCCGAAAAATAAGAGGAGCATGAAGCGGTGTTCAAAAACATAAAGAGCCTGAAAAGGTGTGAAAAATATGAAAAGCTTCAAAAGGTGTCAAATATATGAGGAGCATGAAACGGTCTGAAGAATAGGAGAAACATGAAGCGGTGTTGAAAAACATGAAGAGACTGAAAACGTGTGAAAATATGAAGAGCTTCAAAAATATGAAAAATATGAAGAGCTTCAAAAGTTGTGAAAAATATGAAGAGCTTCAAAAGGTGTCAAAAATGAGATGAGCATGAAACGGTCTGAAAAATAGGAGGAGCATGAAGCGGTGTTGAAAATCATGAAGAGCCTGAAAAGGTGTAAAAAATATGAAAAGCTTCAAAAGTAGTGAAAAATATGAAGAGCTTCAAGAGGTGTCAAAATGAGATGAGCATGAAACGGTCTGAAAAATAGGAGGAGCATGAAGTGGTGTTGAAAAAAATGAAAAGCATGAAAAGGTGTGAAATATATGAAGAGCTTCAAAAGCTGTCCAAAATATGAGGAGAATGAAACGGTTTCCAAAATAGGAGGAGCATGAAATGGTGTTCAAAAACATGAAGAGCCTGAAAAGGTGTGAAAAATATGAAGAGCTTCAAAAGGTTTGAAATACATGAGGAGGATTAAACGGTCTGAAAAATAGGAGGAGCATGAAGCGGTTTTCAAAAACATGAAGAGCCTCAAAAGGTGTCAAAAATCTGAGGAGCATGAAATGGTCTGAAAAATAGGAGGAGCATGAAGCGGTGTTCAAAAATATGAAGAGCTTCAAAAGGTGTCAAAAATATGAGGAGCATGAAACGGTCTGAAAAATAGGAGGAGCATGAAGCGGTGTTCAAAAATATGAAGAGCTTCAAAAGGTGTCAAAAATATGAGGAGCATGAAACGGTCTGAAAAATAGGAGGAGCATGAAACGTTGTTCAAAAACATGAAGAGCCTGAAAAAGTGTGAAAAATATGAAGAGATTCAAAACGTGTCAAAAATATGAGGAGCATGAAACGGTCTGAAAAATAGAATCAGCATGAAGCGGTATTGAAAAAACTTACGAGCCTGAAAACGTGTGAAAAATTTGAAGAGCTTCAAAAGGTGTGAAATATATGAAGAGCTTCAAAAGGTGTCAAAAATGAGATGAGCATGAAACGGTCTGAAAAATAGCAGGAGCATGAAACAGTGTTGAAAATCATGAAGAGCCTGAAAAGGTGTGAAAAATATTAAAAGCTTCAAAAGTAGTGAAAAATATGAAGAGCTTCAAAAGGTGTCAAAATGAGATGAGCATGAAACGTTCTGAAAAAAATGAGGAGCATGAAGTGGTGTTGAAAAAAATGAAAAGCCTGAAAAGGTGTGAAATATATGAAGAGCTTCAAAAGGTGTCCAAAATATGAGGAGAATGAAACGGTCTCCAAAATAGAAGGAGCATGAATTGGTGTTCAAAAACATGAAGAGCCTGAAAAGGTGTGAAAAATATGAAGAGCTTCAAAAGGTGTGAAATACCTGAGGAGGATTAAACGGTCTGAAAAATAGGAGGAGCATGAAGCGGTGTTGAAAAACATGAAGAGCCTGAAAAGGAGTGAAAAATATGAAGAGGTTCAAAAGGTGTCAAAAATATGAGGACTATGAAACGGTCTGAAAAATAGGAGGAGCTTGAAGCGGTGTTGAAAAACACGAAGAGCCTGAAAAGGTGTGAAAAATATGAAGAGCTTCAAAACTTGTCAAAAATATGAGGAGCATGAAACAGTCTGAAAATTAGGATGAGAATGAAACTGTTTTGAAAAAGATGAAGAGCATGAAAAGGTGTGAAAAATATGAAGATCTTCAAAAGGTGTCAAAGATATGAGAAGCATGAAACGGAATGAAAATAGGAGCAGCATGAAGCGTTATTGAAAAACATGAAATCATGAAAAGCTGTGAAATATATGAAGATCTTCAAAAGGTGTCAAAAATATGAGGAGCATTTAACGGTCTGAAAAATAGGAGGAGCATGAAGCGGTTTTTTAAAAGACGAAGGGCATGAAAAGTTGTGAAAAATATGAAGAGCTTCAAAATGTGTAAAAAATTTGAGGAGCATGAAACGGTCTAAAAAATAGGAGGAGCATGAAATGCTGTAGAAAATCATGAAGAGCCTGAAAAGGTGTGAAAAATAAGAGGAGCATGAAACGTTCTGAAAAATAGGAGGAGCATGAAACGGTGTTCAAAAACATGAAGACCCTGAAAAGGTGTGAAAAATATGAAGAGCTTCAAAAGGTGAAAACATATGAGGAGCATGAAACAGTCTGAAAAATAGGAGGAGCATGAAGCGGTGTTGAAAAATATGAAGAGCCTGAAACCGTGTGAAAAATATGAAGACATTCAAAAGGTGTGAAAAATATGAAGAGCTTCAAAAGGTGTCAAAATTATGAGGAGCATGAAACGGTCTGAAAAATGGGAGGAGCATGAAACGGTCTGAAAAATAGGAGGAGCATGAAGCGGTGTTGAAAAACATGAAGAGCCTGAAAAGTTGTGAAAAATATGAAGAGCTTCAAAAGGTTTCAAAAATAGGATTAGCATGAAACGGTATGAAAAATAGGAGGAGCATGAAGCGGTGCCCAAAAACATGAAGAGTCTGTAAACGTGTGAAAAATATGAAGAGCTTCAAAAGTTGTCAAAAATATGAGGAGCATGAAATGGTCAGAAAATTAGGAGGAGCTTGACACGGTCTGAAAAATAGGAGGAGAATGAAATGGTGTTGAAAAACATGAAGAGCCTGAAAAGCTGTGAAAAATAAGAAGAGCTTCAAAAGGTGTCAAAAATTTGAGGAGCATGAAACGGTCTGAAAAATATGAGGAGCATGAAACGGTGTTCAAAAACATGAAGAGCCTGAAAAGGTGTGAAAAATATGAACAGCTTCAAAAGGTGTCAAAAATATGAGGACCATGAAACGGTCTGAAAAATATGAGGAGCATGAAAAGGTCTGAAAAATAGGAGGAGCATGAAGCGGTGTTCAAAAACATGAAGAGCCTGAAAAGGTGTGAGAAATATGAAGAGCTTCAAAAGCTGTCAAAAATATGAGGAGCATGAAACGGTCTGAAAAATAGGAGGAGAATGAAGAGGTCTGAAAAAGATGAAGAGCCTGAAAAGGTGTGAAAAATATGAAGAGCTTCAAAAGGTGTGAAATACATGAGGAGAATGAAACTCTCTGCAAAATACGAGCAGCATGAAGCGGTGTTCAAAAACATGAAGAGACTGAAAAGGTGTGAAAAATGTGAAGATCTTCAAAACGTGTGAAAATCATGAGGAGCATGAAACAGTCTTAAAAATAGGAGGAGCAAGAAGCAGTGTTGAAAAACATGAAGAGCTTGAAAAGGTGTGAAAAATATGAAGAGCTTCAAAAGGTGTCAAAAATATGAGGATCATGAAACACTCTGAAAAATAGGAGGAGCATGAGGCGGTCATGTAAAACATGAAGAGCCTGAAAAGGTGTGAAAAATATGAAGAGCTTCAAAAGGTGTCAAAAATATGAGGAGCATGAAACAGTCTGAAAAATAGGAGGAGCATGAAGCGGTGTTGAAAAACATGAACAGCCTGAAAAGGTGTGAAAAATATGAAGAGCTTCAAAAGGTGTCAAAAATATGAGGAGCATGAAACAGTCTGAAATATTGGAGGAGCATGAAGTGGTGTTCAAAAACATGAAGAGACTGAAAAGGTGTGAAAAACATGAAGAGCTTCAAAAGGTGTGAAAATTATGAGGAGCAGGAAACAGTCTGAAAAATAGGAGGAGCATGAAGCGATGTTGAAAAACATGAATAGCTTGAGAAGGTGTGAAAATATGAAGAGCTTCAGAAGGTGTCAAAATAATGAGGATCATGAAACAGACTGAAATATACGAGGAGAATGATGTGGTGTTGTAAAACATGAAGAACCTGAAAAGGTGTGAAAAATATGAATAGCTTCAAAAGGTGTCAAAAATATGAGGAGCATGAAACGGTCTGAAAAATAGGAGGAACATGAAACGGTGTTGAATAACATGAAGAGCCTGAAAAGTTGTGAAAAATATGAAGAGCTTCAGAGGGTGTGAAATACATGAGGAGAATGATACGGTCTGTAAAATAGGATTAGCATGAAGCGGTGTTCAAAAACATGAAGAGCCTGGAAAGGTGTGAAAAATATGAAGAGCTTCAAAAATGTGAAAAATAGGAAGAGGTTCAAAAGGTGTCAAAAATATGAGGAGCTTGAAACGGTATGAAAAATAGGAGGAACATGAAGCGGTGTTGAAAAAAATGAAGAGCCTGAAAAGGTGTGAAAAATATGAAGAGCTTCAAATGGTGTGAAAAATATGACGAGCATGAAACGGTCTGTAAAATAGCAGGAGCATGAAGCGGTGTTCAAAAACAGGAAGAGCCTGAAAAAGTGTGAAAAATATGAAGAGCTTCAAAAGGTGTCAAAAATTAGATGAGCATGAAACGGTGTGAAAAATAGGAGGAGCATGAAATGGTGTTGAAAAAAATGAAGAGCCTGAAAAGGTGTGAAAAATATGAAAATCTTCAAAAGGTGTCAAATATATGAGGAGCATGAAAAGGTCTGAAAAATAGGAGGAGCATGAAGCGGTGTTCAAAAACATGAAGAGCTTCAAAAGGTGTCAAAAATCTGAGGAGCATGAAACGGTCTGAAAAATAGGAGGAGCATGAAGCGGTGTTGAAAAATATGAAGAGCCTGAAAAGGTGTGAAAAATATGAAGAGCTTCAAAAGGTGTCAAAAATATTAGGAGTATGAAACGGTCTGAAAAATAGGAGGAGCATGAAACGGTTTTGAAAAACATGAAGAGCCTGAAAAGGTGTGAAAAATATGAAGAGCTTCAAAAGGTGTGAAAAATATTAGGAGTATGAAACGGTCTGAAAAATAGATTCAGCATGAAGCGGTGTTGAAAAACCTTAAGAGCCAGAAAACGTGTGAAAAATATGAAGAGCTTCAAAAGGTGTGAAAAATATGAAGAGCTTCAAAAGGTGTGAAAAATATGAAGAGCTTCAAAAGGTGTCAAAAATATTAGGAGTATGAAACGGTCTGAAAAATAGAATCAGCATGAAGAGGTGTTGAAAAACCTTAAGAGCCAGAAAATGTGTGAAAAATATGAAGAGCTTCAAAAGGTGTGAAAAATATGAAGAGCTTCAAAAGGTGTCAAAAATTAGATGAGCATGAAACGGTGTGAAAAATAGGAGGAGCATGAAATGGTGTTGAAAAAAATGAAGAGCCTGAAAAGGTGTGAAAAATATGAAAAGCTTCAAAAGGTGTCAAATATATGAGCAGCATGAAACGGTCTGAAAAATAGGAGGAGCATGAAGCGGTGTTGAAAAACATGAAGAGCCTGAAAAGGTGGGAAAAATATGAAGAGCTTCAAAAGGTGTGAAATACATGAGGCGGATTAAACGGTCTGAAAAATAGGAGGAGCATGAAGCGGTGTTGAGAAACTTGAAGAGCCTGAAAACGTGTGAAAAATATGAAGATCTTCAAAAGGTGTGAAAAATATGAAGAGCTTCAAAAGGGGTCAAAAATATGAAAAGCATGAAACGGTCTGAAAAATAGGAGGATCATGAAGCGGTGTTCAAAAACATGAAGAGCCTGAAAAGATTTGAAAGATATGAAGAATTTCAAAAGGTGTCAAAAATATGAGGAGCATGAAACGGTCTGAAAAATAGGAGGAGCATGAAACGGTGATCAAAAACATGAAGAGCCTGAAAAGGTGTGAAAAATATGAAGAGCTTCAAAAGGTGTGAAATACATGAGGAGCATGAAACGGTCTGAAAAATAGGAGGAGCTTGAAGCGGTGTTTAAAAACATGAAGAGCCTGAAAAGGTGTGAAAAATATGAAGAGCTTCAAAACTTGTCAAAAATATGAGGAGCATGAAACAGTCTGAAAATTAGGATGAGAATGAAACTGTTTTGAAAAAGATGAAGAGCATGAAAAGGTGTGAAAAATATGAAGATCTTCAAAAGGTGTCAAAGATATGAGAAGCATGAAACGGAATGAAATTAGGAGCGGCATGAAGCGTTGTTGAAAAACATGAAATCATGAAAAACTGTGAAATATATGAAGAGATTCAAAAGGTGTCAAAAATATGAGGAGCATTTAACGGTCTGAAAAATAGGAGGAGCATGAAGCGGTTTTTTAAAAGATGAAGGGCATGAAAATTTGTGAAAAATATGAAGAGCTTCAAAATGTGTAAAAAATTTGAGGAGCATGAAACGGTCTGAAAAATAGGAGGAGCATGAAATGCTGTAGAAAAACATGAAGAGCCTGAAAAGGTGTGAAAAATAAGAGGAGCATGAAACGTTCTGAAAAATAGGAGGAGCATGAAACGGTGTTCAAAAACATGAAGACCCTGAAAAGGTGTGAAAAATATGAAGAGCTTCAAAAGGTGAAAAAATATGAGGAGCATGAAACAGTCTGAAAAATAGGAGGAGCATGAAGCGGTGTTGAAAAACATGAAGAGCCTGAAAAGGTGTGAAAAATATGAAGAGCTTCAAAAGGTGTGAAAAATAGGAGGAGCATGAAGCGGTGTTCAAAAACATGAAGTGCTTGAAAAGGTGTGAAATATATGAAGAGCTTCAAAAGGTGTGAAAAATATGACGTGCATGAAGCGCTCTGAAAATTATGACGAACATGAAGCCGTGTTCAAAAATATGAAGAGCATGAAAATGTGTGAAAAATATGAAGAGTTTCAAAAGGTGTCAAAAATTTGAGGAGCATGAAACGGTCTGAAAAATATGAGGAGCATGAAACGGTGTTCAAAAACATGAAGAGCCTGAAAAGGTGTGAAAAATATGAACAGCTTCAAAAGGTGTCAAAAATATGAGGACCATGAAACGGTCTGAAAAATATGAGGAGCATGAAAAGGTCTGAAAAATAGGAGGAGCATGAAGCGGTGTTCAAAAACATGAAGAGCCTGAAAAGGTGTGAGAAATATGAAGAACTTCAAAAGCTGTCAAAAATATGAGGAGCATGAAACGGTCTGAAAAATAGGAGGAGAATGAAGAGGTCTGAAAAAATGAAGAGCCTGAAAAGGTGTGAAAAATATGAAGAGCTTCAAAAGGTGTGAAATACATGAGGAGAATGAAACTCTCTGCAAAATACGAGCAGCATGAAGCGGTGTTCAAAAACATGAAGAGACTGAAAAGGTGTGAAAAATGTGAAGATCTTCAAAACGTGTGAAAATCATGAGGAGCATGAAACAGTCTTAAAAATAGGAGGAGCAAGAAGCAGTGTTGAAAAACATGAAGAGCTTGAAAAGGTGTGAAAAATATGAAGAGCTTCAAAAGGTGTCAAAAATATGAGGATCATGAAACACTCTGAAAAATAGGAGGAGCATGAGGCGGTCATGTAAAACATGAAGAGCCTGAAAAGGTGTGAAAAATATGAAGAGCTTCAAAAGGTGTCAAAAATATGAGGAGCATGAAACAGTCTGAAAAATAGGAGGAGCATGAAGCGGTGTTGAAAAACATGAACAGCCTGAAAAGGTGTGAAAAATATGAAGAGCTTCAAAAGGTGTCAAAAATATGAGGAGCATGAAACAGTCTGAAATATTGGAGGAGCATGAAGTGGTGTTCAAAAACATGAAGAGACTGAAAAGGTGTGAAAAACATGAAGAGCTTCAAAAGGTGTGAAAATTATGAGGAGCAGGAAACAGTCTGAAAAATAGGAGGAGCATGAAGCGATGTTGAAAAACATGAAGAGCTTGAGAAGGTGTGAAAATATGAAGAGCTTCAGAAGGTGTCAAAATAATGAGGATCATGAAACAGACTGAAATATACGAGGAGAATGATGTGGTGTTGTAAAACATGAAGAACCTGAAAAGGTGTGAAAAATATGAATAGCTTCAAAAGGTGTCAAAAATATGAGGAGCATGAAACGGTCTGAAAAATAGGAGGAACATGAAACGGTGTTGAATAACATGAAGAGCCTGAAAAGTTGTGAAAAATATGAAGAGCTTCAGAGGGTGTGAAATACATGAGGAGAATGATACGGTCTGTAAAATAGGATTAGCATGAAGCGGTGTTCAAAAACATGAAGAGCCTGGAAAGGTGTGAAAAATATGAAGAGCTTCAAAAATGTGAAAAATAGGAAGAGGTTCAAAAGGTGTCAAAAATATGAGGAGCTTGAAACGGTATGAAAAATAGGAGGAACATGAAGCGGTGTTGAAAAAAATGAAGAGCCTGAAAAGGTGTGAAAAATATGAAGAGCTTCAAATGGTGTGAAAAATATGACGAGCATGAAACGGTCTGTAAAATAGCAGGAGCATGAAGCGGTGTTCAAAAACAGGAAGAGCCTGAAAAAGTGTGAAAAATATGAAGAGATTCAAAACGTGTCAAAAATATGAGGAGCATGAAACGGTCTGAAAAATAGAATCAGCATGAAGTGGTGTTGAAAAACCTTAAGAGCCAGAAAACGTGTGAAAAATATGAAGAGCTTCAAAAGGGGTGAAAAATATGAAGAGCTTCAAAAGGTGTCAAAAATTAGATGAGCATGAAACGGTGTGAAAAATAGGAGGAGCATGAAATGGTGTTGAAAAAAATGAAGAGCCTGAAAAGGTGTGAAAAATATGAAAATCTTCAAAAGGTGTCAAATATATGAGGAGCATGAAAAGGTCTGAAAAATAGGAGGAGCATGAAGCGGTGTTCAAAAACATGAAGAGCTTCAAAAGGTGTCAAAAATCTGAGGAGCATGAAACGGTCTGAAAAATAGGAGGAGCATGAAGCGGTGTTGAAAAATATGAAGAGCCTGAAAAGGTGTGAAAAATATGAAGAGCTTCAAAAGGTGTCAAAAATATTAGGAGTATGAAACGGTCTGAAAAATAGGAGGAGCATGAAACGGTTTTGAAAAACATGAAGAGCCTGAAAAGGTGTGAAAAATATGAAGAGCTTCAAAAGGTGTGAAAAATATTAGGAGTATGAAACGGTCTGAAAAATAGATTCAGCATGAAGCGGTGTTGAAAAACCTTAAGAGCCAGAAAACGTGTGAAAAATATGAAGAGCTTCAAAAGGTGTGAAAAATATGAAGAGCTTCAAAAGGTGTGAAAAATATGAAGAGCTTCAAAAGGTGTCAAAAATATTAGGAGTATGAAACGGTCTGAAAAATAGAATCAGCATGAAGAGGTGTTGAAAAACCTTAAGAGCCAGAAAATGTGTGAAAAATATGAAGAGCTTCAAAAGGTGTGAAAAATATGAAGAGCTTCAAAAGGTGTCAAAAATTAGATGAGCATGAAACGGTGTGAAAAATAGGAGGAGCATGAAATGGTGTTGAAAAAAATGAAGAGCCTGAAAAGGTGTGAAAAATATGAAAAGCTTCAAAAGGTGTCAAATATATGAGCAGCATGAAACGGTCTGAAAAATAGGAGGAGCATGAAGCGGTGTTGAAAAACATGAAGAGCCTGAAAAGGTGGGAAAAATATGAAGAGCTTCAAAAGGTGTGAAATACATGAGGCGGATTAAACGGTCTGAAAAATAGGAGGAGCATGAAGCGGTGTTGAGAAACTTGAAGAGCCTGAAAACGTGTGAAAAATATGAAGATCTTCAAAAGGTGTGAAAAATATGAAGAGCTTCAAAAGGGGTCAAAAATATGAAAAGCATGAAACGGTCTGAAAAATAGGAGGATCATGAAGCGGTGTTCAAAAACATGAAGAGCCTGAAAAGATTTGAAAGATATGAAGAATTTCAAAAGGTGTCAAAAATATGAGGAGCATGAAACGGTCTGAAAAATAGGAGGAGCATGAAACGGTGATCAAAAACATGAAGAGCCTGAAAAGGTGTGAAAAATATGAAGAGCTTCAAAAGGTGTGAAATACATGAGGAGCATGAAACGGTCTGAAAAATAGGAGGAGCTTGAAGCGGTGTTTAAAAACATGAAGAGCCTGAAAAGGTGTGAAAAATATGAAGAGCTTCAAAACTTGTCAAAAATATGAGGAGCATGAAACAGTCTGAAAATTAGGATGAGAATGAAACTGTTTTGAAAAAGATGAAGAGCATGAAAAGGTGTGAAAAATATGAAGATCTTCAAAAGGTGTCAAAGATATGAGAAGCATGAAACGGAATGAAATTAGGAGCGGCATGAAGCGTTGTTGAAAAACATGAAATCATGAAAAACTGTGAAATATATGAAGAGATTCAAAAGGTGTCAAAAATATGAGGAGCATTTAACGGTCTGAAAAATAGGAGGAGCATGAAGCGGTTTTTTAAAAGATGAAGGGCATGAAAATTTGTGAAAAATATGAAGAGCTTCAAAATGTGTAAAAAATTTGAGGAGCATGAAACGGTCTGAAAAATAGGAGGAGCATGAAATGCTGTAGAAAAACATGAAGAGCCTGAAAAGGTGTGAAAAATAAGAGGAGCATGAAACGTTCTGAAAAATAGGAGGAGCATGAAACGGTGTTCAAAAACATGAAGACCCTGAAAAGGTGTGAAAAATATGAAGAGCTTCAAAAGGTGAAAAAATATGAGGAGCATGAAACAGTCTGAAAAATAGGAGGAGCATGAAGCGGTGTTGAAAAACATGAAGAGCCTGAAAAGGTGTGAAAAATATGAAGAGCTTCAAAAGGTGTGAAAAATAGGAGGAGCATGAAGCGGTGTTCAAAAACATGAAGTGCTTGAAAAGGTGTGAAATATATGAAGAGCTTCAAAAGGTGTGAAAAATATGACGTGCATGAAGCGCTCTGAAAATTAGGACGAACATGAAGCCGTGTTCAAAAATATGAAGAGCATGAAAATGTGTGAAAAATATGAAGAGTTTCAAAAGGTGTCAAAAATATGAGGAGCATGAAACGGTCTGACAAATATGAGGAGCATGAACCGGTGTTCAAAAACATGAAGAGACTGAAAAGGTGTGAAAAATATGAAAAGCTTGAAAAGGTGTGAAAAATATGGGAGCAAGAAACGGTCTGAAAAATAGGAGGAGGATTAAGCGGTGTTCAAAAACATGAAGAGCCTGAAATATGTGAAAAATATGAAGAGTTTCAAAAGGTGTGAAAAATATGAGGAGCATGAAACGGTCTGAAAAATAGGAGGACTATGAAACGGTGTTCAAAAACATGAAGAGCATGAACAGGGGTGAAAAATATGAAGGAATTCAAAGGTGTCAAAAATATGAGAAGTTTGAAACGGTCTGAAAAATAGGAGGAGCAATGAAACGGTGTTGAAAAACATGAAGAGCCTGAAAAGGTGTGAAAAATATGACGAGCTTCAAAAGGTGTCAAAAATAGGAGTAGCATGAAACGGTGTTCAAAAACATGAAGAGCCTGAAAACGTGTGAACAATATGAAGAGCTTCAAAACGTGTCAAAATATGAGGAGCAAGAAACTGTGTTGAAAAAATGAAGAGCATGAATAGGTGTGAAAAATTTGAAGAGCTTCAAAATATTTGAAAAATATGAGGAGCAAGAAACGGTGTGAAAAATAGGAGGAGCATGAAGCGGTATGAAAAATATGAAGAGCCTGAAAAGGTGTGAAATATATGAAGAGCTTCAAAAGGTGTAGAAAATATGAGGAACATGAAACGGTATGAATAATAGGAGGGGCACGAAACTGTCTGAAAAATAGGAGGAACATGAAACGGTGTTGAAAAACATGAAGAGCATGAAAAGGTGTGAAAAATATGAAGAGCTTCAAAAGGTGTCGTAAATATGAGGAACATGAAATGGTATGAAAAATAGGAGGAGCACGAAACTCTCTGAAAAATAGAAGGAGAGTGAAATGGTGTTGAAAAACATGAAGATCATGAAAAGGTGTAAAAAATATGAAGAGCTTCAAAAGGTGTCGAATATATGAGGAACATGAAACGGTATGAAAAATAGGAGGAGCATGAAGGGGTGTTGAAAAACATGAAGAGCCAGAAAATGTTTGAAATATATGAAGAGCTTAAAAACGTTTCAAATATGTGAGGAGCATGAAACGGTCTAAAAATATGAGGAGCGTGAAGCGGTGTTTAAAAACATGAGGAGCATGAAACGGTCTGAAATATAGGAGTAGCATGAAACGGTGTTGAAAAACATGAAGAGCCTGAAAATGTGTGAAAAATACGAAGAGCTTCAAAAGTTGTGAAAAATATGAGGAGCATGAAACGGTCTGAAAAATAGGAGGAGCATGAAGCAGTGTTCAAAAACATAAAGAGCCTGAAAAGGTGTGAAAAATATGAAGAGCGTCAAAAGGTGTGAAAAATATGAGCAGCATGAAAAGGTCTGAAAAATAGGAGGAGCATAAAACGGTGTTGAAAACATGAAGAGCCTGAAAAGGTGTGAAAAATATGAAGAGCTTCAAAAGGTGTGAAAAATATGAGGAGCACCAAACGGTCTGAAAAATATGAGGAGCATGAAGCGGTGTTGAAAAATATGAAGAGCCTGAAAACTTGTGAAAAATATGAAGAGCTTCAGAAGGTGTGAAAAATATGAGGAGCATGAAAGGGTCTGAAAAATAGGAGGAGCATGAAGCGTTGTACAAAAACATGAAGTGCCTGAAAAGGTGTGAAAAAGATGAAGAGCTTCAAGAAATGTCAAAAATATGAGAAGCATGATGCGGTCTGAAAAATAGGAGGAACATGAAACGGTGTTCAAAAACATGAAGAGCCTGAGTAGGTGTGAAAAATATGAAGAGTTTCAAAAGGTTTCAAAATTTGAGGAGCATGAAAAGGTCTGAAAAGTAGGAGGAGCATGAAGCAGTGTTCAAAACATGAAGACTCTGAAAAGGTGTGAAAAATATGAAGAGCTTCAAAAAGTGTCAAATATGAGGAGCATGAAACGGTCTGAAAAATAGGAGGACTATGAAACGGTGTTCAAAAACATGAAGAGCATGAACAGGGGTGAAAAATATGAAGGAATTCAAAGGTGTCAAAAATATGAGAAGTTTGAAACGGTCTGAAAAATAGGAGGAGCAATGAAACGGTGTTGAAAAACATGAAGAGCCTGAAAAGGTGTGAAAAATATGACGAGCTTCAAAAGGTGTCAAAAATAGGAGTAGCATGAAACGGTGTTCAAAAACATGAAGAGCCTGAAAACGTGTGAACAATATGAAGAGCTTCAAAACGTGTCAAAATATGAGGAGCAAGAAACTGTGTTGAAAAAATGAAGAGCATGAATAGGTGTGAAAAATTTGAAGAGCTTCAAAATATTTGAAAAATATGAGGAGCAAGAAACGGTGTGAAAAATAGGAGGAGCATGAAGCGGTATGAAAAATATGAAGAGCCTGAAAAGGTGTGAAATATATGAAGAGCTTCAAAAGGTGTGAAAAATATGACGAGCATGAAATGGTCTGAAAAAAAGGAGGAGCATGAAGCGGTGTTGAAAATCATGAAGAAGAGGAAAAGGTATGAAAAATATATAGAGCTTCAAAAGGTGTGAAAAATATGAGGAGCATGAAACGGTCTCTAAAATAGGAGGAGATTGAAACGGTGCTGAAAAACATGAAGATCCGGAGAAGGTGTGAAAAATATGAAGAGCTTCAAAATGTGTCAAAAATATGAGGAGCATGAAACGGTCTGAAAAATAGGAGGAGCATGAAGCGGTGTTGAACAACATGAAGAGCCTGAAAAGGTGTGAAAAATATTAAGAGTTTCAAAACGCTTCAAATATATGAGGAGCATGAAACGGTATGAAAAATAGGAGGAGCATGAAATGGTGTTCAAAAACATAAAGAGCCTGAAAATGTGTGAAAAATATGAAGAGTTTCAAAAGGTGTCAAAAATATGAGGAGCATGAAACGGTCTGAAAAATAGGAGCAGCATGAAACCGTGTTGAAAAACATGAAGACTCTGAAAAGGTGTGAAAAATATGAATAGCTACAAAAAGTGTCAAAAATATGAGGAGCATGGAACGGTCTGAAAAATAGGAGGTGCATGAAACGGTGGTCAAAAACATAACAAACCTGAAAAGTTGGGAAAAATATGAACAGCTTCAAAAGGTGTCAAAAATATTAGGAGCATGAAACGTTCTGAAAAATGGGAGGAGCATGAAGCGGTGTTGAAAAACATGAAGAGACTGAAAAGGTGTGAAAAGTATGAAGAGCTTCAAAAGGTGTAAAAAATAGAAGGAGCATGAAACCGTCTGAAAAATATTAAGAGCATGAAACGCTGTTGAAAAACATAAAGAGCATTAAAAGCTGTGAAAAATATGAAGAGCTTCAAAGGTGTAAAAAATATGAGGTGTATGAAACGGTCTGAAAAATAGGAGGAGCACGAAACAGTCTGAAAAATAGCAGGAGCATGTAACGGTGTTGAAAAACATAAAGATCATTAAAAGCTGTGAAAAATATGAAGAGCTTCAAAAGGTGTAAAAAATATGAGGTGCATGAAACGGTCTGCAAAATAGGAGGAGCATGAAACGGTGTTGAAAATCATGAAGAGCTTCAAAAGGTGTCAAAAATATGAGGAGCATGAAACGGTCTGAAAAATATGAGGAGCATGAAACGGTCTGCAAAATAGGAGGAGCATGAAACGGTGTTGAAAATCATGAAGAGCTTCAAAACTTTTTCAAAAATATGAGGAGCATGAAACGTTCTGAAAAATAGGAGGAGCATGAAGCGGTGTTGAAAAACATGAAGAGCCTGAAAAGGTGTGAAAAACATGAAGAGCCTGAAAAGGTGTGGAAAATATGAAGAGCTTCAAAAGGTGTCAAAAATATGGGAAGCATGAAACTTTCGGAAAAATAGGAGGAGCATGAAGTGGAGTTGAAAAACATGAAGAGCCTGAAAAGGTGTGGAAAATAAGAATAGCTTCAAAAGCTGTGAAAAATATGAAGAGCTTCAAAAGGTGTAAAAATTATGAGGTGCATGAAACGGTCTGAAAAATAGGAGGAACAAGAAACGGTGTTCAAAAATATGAAGAGCCTAAAAATGTGTGAAAAATATGAAGACGTTCAAAAGGTGTCAAAAATATGAGGAGCATGAAGCGGTGTTGAAAAACATGAAGAGCCTGAAAAGCTGTGAAATATATGAAGAGCTTCAAAAGGTGTCAAAAATATGAGGAGCAGGAAACGGTCTGAAAAATAGGAGGAGCATGAAGTGGTGTTGAAAAGCATGAAGAGCCTGAAAAGGTGTGAAAAATATGAAGAGCTTCAAAATGTGTCAAAAATATGAGGAGCATGAAACGGTCTGAAAAATAGGAGGAGCATGAAGCGGTGTTGAAAAACATGAAGCGCCTGAAAAGGTGTGAAAAATATGAATAGCTTCAAAAGGTGTCAAAAATATGAGGAACATGAAACGGTATGAATAATAGGAGGGGCACGAAACTGTCTGAAAAATAGGAGGAACATGAAACGGTGTTGAAAAACATGAAGAGAATGAAAAGGTGTGAAAAATATGAAGAGCTTCAAAAGGTGTCGTAAATATGAGGAACATGAAATGGTATGAAAAATAGGAGGAGCACGAAACTCTCTGAAAAATAGAAGGAGAGTGAAATGGTGTTGAAAAACATGAAGATCATGAAAAGGTGTAAAAAATATGAAGAGCTTCAAAAGGTGTCGAATATATGAGGAACATGAAACGGTATGAAAAATAGGAGGAGCATGAAGGGGTGTTGAAAAACATGAAGAGCCAGAAAATGTTTGAAATATATGAAGAGCTTAAAAACGTTTCAAATATGTGAGGAGCATGAAACGGTCTAAAAATATGAGGAGCGTGAAGCGGTGTTTAAAAACATGAGGAGCATGAAACGGTCTGAAATATAGGAGTAGCATGAAACGGTGTTGAAAAACATGAAGAGCCTGAAAATGTGTGAAAAATACGAAGAGCTTCAAAAGTTGTGAAAAATATGAGGAGCATGAAACGGTCTGAAAAATAGGAGGAGCATGAAGCAGTGTTCAAAAACATAAAGAGCCTGAAAAGGTGTGAAAATTATGAAGAGCGTCAAAAGGTGTGAAAAATATGAGCAGCATGAAAAGGTCTGAAAAATAGGAGGAGCATAAAACGGTGTTGAAAACATGAAGAGCCTGAAAAGGTGTGAAAAATATGAAGAGCTTCAAAAGGTGTGAAAAATATGAGGAGCACCAAACGGTCTGAAAAATATGAGGAGCATGAAGCGGTGTTGAAAAATATGAAGAGCCTGAAAACTTGTGAAAAATATGAAGAGCTTCAAAAGGAGTGAAAAATATGAAGAGCTTCAGAAGGTGTGAAAAATATGAGGAGCATGAAAGGGTCTGAAAAATAGGAGGAGCATGAAGCATTGTACAAAAACATGAAGTGCCTGAAAAGGTGTGAAAAAGATGAAGAGCTTCAAGAAATGTCAAAAATATGAGAAGCATGATGCGGTCTGAAAAATAGGAGGAACATGAAGCAGTGTTCAAAAACATGAAGAGCCTGAAAAGGTGTGAAAAATATGAAGAGCTTCAAAAAGTGTCAAATATGAGGAGCATGAAACGGTCTGAAAAATAGGAGGACTATGAAACGGTGTTCAAAAACATGAAGAGCATGAACAGGGGTGAAAAATATGAAGGAATTCAAAGGTGTCAAAAATATGAGAAGTTTGAAACGGTCTGAAAAATAGGAGGAGCAATGAAACGGTGTTGAAAAACATGAAGAGCCTGAAAAGGTGTGAAAAATATGACGAGCTTCAAAAGGTGTCAAAAATAGGAGTAGCAAGAAACGGTGTTCAAAAACATGAAGAGCCTGAAAACGTGTGAACAATATGAAGAGCTTCAAAACGTGTCAAAATATGAGGAGCAAGAAACTGTGTTGAAAAAATGAAGAGCATGAATAGGTGTGAAAAATTTGAAGAGCTTCAAAATATTTGAAAAATATGAGGAGCAAGAAACGGTGTGAAAAATAGGAGGAGCATGAAGCGGTATGAAAAATATGAAGAGCCTGAAAAGGTGTGAAATATATGAAGAGCTTCAAAAGGTGTGAAAAATATGACGAGCATGAAATGGTCTGAAAAAAAGGAGGAGCATGAAGCGGTGTTGAAAATCATGAAGAAGAGGAAAAGGTATGAAAAATATATAGAGCTTCAAAAGGTGTGAAAAATATGAGGAGCATGAAACGGTCTCTAAAATAGGAGGAGATTGAAACGGTGCTGAAAAACATGAAGATCCGGAGAAGGTGTGAAAAATATGAAGAGCTTCAAAATGTGTCAAAAATATGAGGAGCATGAAACGGTCTGAAAAATAGGAGGAGCATGAAGCGGTGTTGAACAACATGAAGAGCCTGAAAAGGTGTGAAAAATATGAAGAGTTTCAAAACGCTTCAAATATATGAGGAGCATGAAACGGTATGAAAAATAGGAGGAGCATGAAATGGTGTTCAAAAACATAAAGAGCCTGAAAAGGTGTGAAAAATATGAAGAGTTTCAAAAGGTGTCAAAAATATGAGGAGAATGAAACGGTCTGAAAAATAGGAGCAGCATGAAACCGTGTTGAAAAACATGAAGACTCTGAAAAGGTGTGAAAAATATGAATAGCTACAAAAAGTGTCAAAAATATGAGGAGCATGGAACGGTCTGAAAAATAGGAGGTGCATGAAACGGTGGTCAAAAACATGACAAACCTGAAAAGTTGGGAAAAATATGAAGAGCTTCAAAAGGTGTCAAAAATATTAGGAGCATGAAACGTTCTGAAAAATAGGAGGAGCATGAAGCGGTGTTGAAAAACATGAAGAGACTGAAAAGGTGTGAAAAATATGAAGAGCTTCAAAAGGTGTAAAAAATAGAAGGAGCATGAAACCGTCTGAAAAATATTAAGAGCATGAAACGCTGTTGAAAAACATAAAGAGCATTAAAAGCTGTGAAAAATATGAAGAGCTTCAAAGGTGTAAAAAATATGAGGTGTATGAAACGGTCTGAAAAATAGGAGGAGCACGAAACAGTCTGAAAAATAGCAGGAGCATGTAACGGTGTTGAAAAACATAAAGATCATTAAAAGCTGTGAAAAATATGAAGAGCTTCAAAAGGTGTAAAAAATATGAGGTGCATGAAACGGTCTGAAAAATATGAGGAGCATGAAACGGTCTGCAAAATAGGAGGAGCATGAAACGGTGTTGAAAATCATGAAGAGCTTCAAAAGGTGTCAAAAATATGAGGAGCATGAAACGGTCTGAAAAATATGAGGAGCATGAAACGGTCTGCAAAATAGGAGGAGCATGAAACGGTGTTGAAAATCATGAAGAGCTTCAAAACTTTTTCAAAAATATGAGGAGCATGAAACGTTCTGAAAAATAGGAGGAGCATGAAGCGGTGTTGAAAAACATGAAGAGCCTGAAAAGGTGTGAAAAACATGAAGAGCCTGAAAAGGTGTGGAAAATATGAAGAGCTTCAAAAGGTGTCAAAAATATGGGAAGCATGAAACTTTCTGAAAAATAGGAGGAGCATGAAGTGGAGTTGAAAAACATGAAGAGCCTGAAAAGGTGTGGAAAATAAGAATAGCTTCAAAAGCTGTGAAAAATATGAAGAGCTTCAAAAGGTGTAAAAATTATGAGGTGCATGAAACGGTCTGAAAAATAAGAGGAGCACAAAACGGTCTGAAAAATATGAGGAGCATGAAACGGTGTGAAGAAAATGAAGAGCCTGAAAAGGTGTGAAAAATATGAAGAGTTTCAAAAGGTGTCAAAAAATATGATGAGCATGAATCAGTCTCAAAAATAGGAGGACCAGAAACGGTCTGATAAATAAGAGGAGCATGAATCGGTGTTGAAAATCATGAAGAGCTTCAAAACTTTTTCAAAAATATGAGGAGCATGAAACGTTCTGAAAAATAGGAGGAGCATGAAACGGTGTTCAAAAATATGAAGAGCCTGAAAAGGTGTGACAAATATGAATAGCTTCAAAAGGTGTGAAAAATATGAAGAGCTTCAAAAGGTATGAAAAATATGAGGAGCTTGAAAAGGTCTGAAAAAAAGGAGGAGCATGAAGCGGTGTTCTAAAACATGAAGAGCCTGAAAACGTGTGAAAAATATGAAGAGCTTCAAAAGGTGTGAAAAATATGAGGAGCATGAAATGGTCTGAAAAAAAGGAGGAGCATGAAGCGGTGTTCAAAGCATGAGGAGCCTGAAAAGGTGTGAAAATTATGAAGAGCTTCAAAACGTGTGAAAAATATAAATAGGTTCAAAACGTGTCAAAAAAATGAGGAGAATGATACGGTCTGAAAAATAGGAGGAGCATGAAGCGTTGATGAAAAACATGAAGAGCCTGAAAAGGTGTGAAAAATATGAAAAGCTTCAAAAGGTGTCAAAAATATGAGGAGCATGAATCGGTCTAAAAAATAGGAGGAGCAGAAACGGTCTGATAAATAGGAGGAGCATGAAACGGTGTTGAAAATCATGAAGAGCATGAAAAGGTGTGAAAAATATGAAGAGTTTCAAAAGGTGTCAAAAAATATGATGAGCATGAAACGGTCTCAAAAATAGGAGGAGCAGAAACGGTCTGATAAATAGGAGGAGCATGAAACGGTGTTGAAAATCATGAAGAGCTTCAAAAGCTGTCAAAAATATGAGGAGCATGAATCGGTCTGAAAAATATGAGGAGCATGAAATGGTCTGCAAAATAGGAGGAGCATGAAACGGTGTTGAAAATCATGAAGAGCTTCAAAACTTTTTCAAAATATGAGGAGCATGAAACGTTCTGAAAAATAGGAGGAGCATGAAACGGTGTTCAAAAATATGAAGAGCCTTAAAAGGTGTGAAAAATATGAAGAGCTTCAAAACATGTGAAAAATATGAAGAGCTTCGAAACGTGTCGAAAATATGAGGAGCATAAAACGGGCTGAAAAATAAGAGGAGCATGAAGCAATGTAGAAAAACATGAAGAAAGTGAAAAGGTGTGAAAAATATGAAGAGCTTTAAAAGGTGTCAAAAATATGAGGAGCATGAAACGGTCTGTAAAATAGAAGGAGCATGAAGCGTTATTCAACATCATGAAGAGCCTGAAAAGTTGTGAAAAATATGAAGAGCTTCAAAATGTATCAAAAATATGTGGAGCATGAAACGGTCTGAAAAATAGGACGAGCATGAAGCGGTGTTGAAAAACATGAAGGGCCTGAAAGCTGTGACAAATATGAAGAGCTTCAAAAGTTGTCAAAAATATGAGGAGCATGAAATGGTCTGAAAAATAGGAGGAGCCTGAAGCCATGTTCAAAAACATGAAGAGCCTGAAATGGTGTGAACTATATGAACAACTTCAAAACGTGTCAAAAATATGAGGAGCATGGAACGGTCTGAAAAATAGGAGGAGCAAGAAACGGTGTTCAAAAACGTGAAGAGACTCAAAAGGTGTGAAAAATATGAAGAGCTTCAAAAGGTGTCAAAAATATGAGTAGGATGAAAGGGGCTGAAAAATAGGAGGAGCATGAAGCGGTGTAGAAAAACATGAAGAGCCTGAAAAGATGTGAAAAATATGAAGAGCTTTAAAAGGTGTCAAAAATATGAGGACATTGAAACGGTCTGAAAAATAGGAGGAGCATCAAACGGTCTGAAAAATAGGAGGAGCATGAAACGGTGTTGAAAAATAAGAAGAGCTTCAAAAGGTGTCAAAAATATGAGGACCATGAAACAATCTGAAAAATATGAAGAGCCTGACACGTTCTGAAAAATAGGAGGAGCATGAAACGTTGTATGAAAACATGAGGAGCATGAAGATGTGAAAAATATGAAGAGCTTCAAAAGGTGTCAAAATCATGAGGAGCATGAAACGGTCTGAAAAATACGAGGAGCATGAGACGGTGTAGAAAAACATGAAGAACCTGAAAAGGTTGAAAAATATGAAGAGCTTCAAAGGTGTCAAAAATATGAGGAGCATGAAACGGTCTGAAAAATAAGAGGGGCATAAAACGGTGTTGAAAAACAAGAAGAGCCTGAAAAGGAGTGAAAAATATGAAGAGCTACAAAAGGTGTCAAAAATATGAGAAGCATGAAACAGTCTGAAAAATATGAGGACCATGAAACGGTCTGAAAAATAGGAGGATCATGAAACGGTGTTGAAAAACATGAAGAACTTCAAAACGTGTCAAAAATATGAGGAGCCTGAAACCATCTGAAAAATAGGAGGAGCATGAAGCGGTGTTGAAAAACATGAAGAGCCTGAAATGGTGTGAACTATCTGAACAGGTTCAAAAGGTGTCAAAAATATGAGGAGCATGAAACGGTCTGAAAAATAGGAGGAGCTAGAAACGGTGTTCAAAAACGTGAAGAGCCTCAAAAGGTGTGAAAAATATGAAGAGCTTCAAAAGGTGTCAAAAATATTAGGAGCATGAAACGGTCTGAAAAAAAAGAGGAGCATGAAGCGGTGTTGAAAAACATGAAGAGCCTGAAAAGCTGTGAATAATATGAAGAGCTTCAAAAGGTGTCAAGAATATGAGAAGCATGAAACGGTCTGAAAATAGGAGGAGCATGAAGCGGTGTTGAAAAACATGAAGAGCCTGACAAGATGTGAAAAAATAAAAAGCTTCAAAAGGTGTCAAAAATATGAGGAGCACGAAACAGCTAGAAAAATAGGAGGAGCATGAAACGGTGTTGAAAAGCATGAAAAGCTGTGAAGAATATGAAGAGCTTCAAAAGGTTTCAAAAATATGAGGAAACTGTCTGGAAAATAGGAGGAGCATGAAACGGTGTTGAAAAATAAGAAGAGCTTCAAAAGGTGTCAAAAATATGAGGACCATGAAACAATCTGAAAAATATGAAGAGCCTGAAAAGATGTGTAATATATGAAGAGCATAAAAAGGTGTCAAAAATATGAGGAGCATGAACGGTGTGAAAAATAGGAGGAGCATGAAACGGCCTGAAAAATTGCAGGAGCATGAAGCGATGTTGAAAAAGATGAAGTGTCTGAAAAGGTGTGAAATATATGAAGAGCTTCAAAAGGTGTTAAAAATATGAGGAGCGTGAAACGGCCTGAAAAATAGGAGGAGCATGAAGCGATGTTGAAAAACGTGAAGAGCCTGAAAAGAGGTAAAAAATATGAAGAGCTTCAAAAGGTGTCAAAAATATGAGGAGCATGAAACGGTCTGAAAAATAGGAAGAGCATGAAGCGGTGTTCAAAAACATGAAGAGCCTGAAAAGGTGTGAAAAATATGAAGAGCTTCAAAAGGTGTCAAAATTATGAGGAGCATGAAACGGTCTGAAAAATACGAGGAGCATGAAGTGGTTTTGAAAAACATGTAGAGCCTGAAAAGTTGTGAAAAATATGAAGAGCTTCACAAAGTGTGAAAAATATGAGGAGCATGAAACGGTCTGAAAAATAGGAGCATGAAACGCTGTTCAAAAACATGAAGAGCCTGAAAAGGTGTGAAAAATATGAAGAGCTTCAAAAGTTGTCAAAATATGAGGAGCATGAAACGGTCTGAAAAATAGGAGGAGCATGAAGTGGTCTTGAAAAACATGTAGAACCTGAAAAGTTGTGAAAAATATCAAGAGCTTCACAAAGTGTGAAAAATATGAGCGCATGAAACGGTCTGAAAAATAGGAGGAGCATGAAGCGGTGTTGAAAAACATCAAGAGCCTGAAATGGTGTGAAAAACATGAAGAGCTTCAAAAGGTGTAAAAAATATGAGGAGCATGAAACGGGCTGAATAATATGAGGAGGAAGAAACGGTGTTCAGAAACATGAAGAGCCTGAAAAGGTGTGAAAAATATGAAGAGCTTCAAAAGGTGTCAAATATATGAGGAGGATGAAACGGTCTGAAAAATAGGAGGAGCATGAAGCCGTGTTGAAAAACATGAAGAACCTGAAAAGGTTTGAAATATATGAACAGTTTCAAAAGGTGTCGAAAATATGAGGACATGAAACTGTCTGAAAAATAGGAGGAGCATGAAGTGATGTTGAAAAATCATGAAGAGCCTGAAAAGGTGTGAAAAATATGAAGAGCTTCAAAAGGTGTCAAAAATATGAGGAGCAGGAAACGGCCTGAAAAATGGGAGGAGCATGAAGCGGTGTTGAAAAACATGAAGAGCCTGAAAAGGTGTGAAAAATAAGACAAGCTTCAAAAGGTTTCAGAAATATGAGGAGCATGAAACGTTCTGAAAAATAGGAGGAGCATGAAGCCGTTTTGAAAAACATAAAGAGCCTGAAAAGGTGTGAAACATATGAAAGGCCTCAAAAGGTGTCAAAAATATGAGGAGCATAAAACGGTCTGAAAAATGGGAGGAGCATGAAACGGAGTTCAAAACACGAAGAGCCTGAAAAGGTATGCAATATATGAAGAGCTGCAAAACGTGTCAAAAATATGAGGACCATGAAACAATCTGAAAAATATGAGGAGCCTGAAACGGTCTGAAAAATAGGAGGAGCATGAACTGGTCTTGAAAAACATGAAAAGCCTGAAAAGGTGTTCAAAAACATGAAGAGCCTGAAAAGGTGTGAAAAATATGAAGAGCGTCAAAAGGTGTGAAAAATATGAGCAGCATGAAAAGGTCTGAAAAATAGGAGGAGCATAAAACGGTGTTGAAAACATGAAGAGCCTGAAAAGGTGTGAAAAATATGAAGAGCTTCAAAAGGTGTGAAAAATATGAGGAGCACCAAACGGTCTGAAAAATATGAGGAGCATGAAGCGGTGTTGAAAAATATGAAGAGCCTGAAAACTTGTGAAAAATATGAAGAGCTTCAAAAGGAGTGAAAAATATGAAGAGCTTCAGAAGGTGTGAAAAATATGAGGAGCATGAAAGGGTCTGAAAAATAGGAGGAGCATGAAGCGTTGTACAAAAACATGAAGTGCCTGAAAAGGTGTGAAAAAGATGAAGAGCTTCAAGAAATGTCAAAAATATGAGAAGCATGATGCGGTCTGAAAAATAGGAGGAACATGAAACGGTGTTCAAAAACATGAAGAGCCTGAGTAGGTGTGAAAAATATGAAGAGTTTCAAAAGATTTCAAAATTTGAGGAGCATGAAAAGGTCTGAAAAGTAGGAGGAGCATGAAGCAGTGTTCAAAACATGAAGAGCCTGAAAAGGTGTGAAAAATATGAAGAGCTTCAAAAAGTGTCAAATATGAGGAGCATGAAACGGTCTGAAAAATAGGAGGACTATGAAACGGTGTTCAAAAACATGAAGAGCATGAACAGGGGTGAAAAATATGAAGGAATTCAAAGGTGTCAAAAATATGAGAAGTTTGAAACGGTCTGAAAAATAGGAGGAGCAATGAAACGGTGTTTAAAAACATGAAGAGCCTGAAAAGGTGTGAAAAATATGACGAGCTTCAAAAGGTGTCAAAAATAGGAGTAGCATGAAACGGTGTTCAAAAACATGAAGAGCCTGAAAACGTGTGAACAATATGAAGAGCTTCAAAACGTGTCAAAATATGAGGAGCAAGAAACTGTGTTGAAAAAATGAAGAGCATGAATAGGTGTGAAAAATTTGAAGAGCTTCAAAATATTTGAAAAATATGAGGAGCAAGAAACGGTGTGAAAAATAGGAGGAGCATGAAGCGGTATGAAAAATATGAAGAGCCTGAAAAGGTGTGAAATATATGAAGAGCTTCAAAAGGTGTGAAAAATATGACTAGCATGAAACGGTCTGAAAAATAGGAGGAGCATGAAGCGGTGTTGAAAATCATGAAGAAGAGGAAAAGGTATGAAAAATATATAGAGATTCAAAAGGTGTGAAAAATATGAGGAGCATGAAACGGTCTCTAAAATAGGAGGAGATTGAAACGGTGCTGAAAAACATGAAGATCCGGAGAAGGTGTGAAAAATATGAAGAGCTTCAAAATGTGTCAAAAATATGAGGAGCATGAAACGGTCTGAAAAATAGGAGGAGCATGAAGCGGTGTTGAACAACATGAAGAGCCTGAAAAGGTGTGAAAAATATGAAGAGTTTCAAAACGCTTCAAATATATGAGGAGCATGAAACGGTATGAAAAATAGGAGGAGCATGAAACGGTGTTCAAAAACATAAAGAGCATGAAAAGGTGTGAAAAATATGAAGAGTTTCAAAAGGTGTCAAAAATATGAGGTGCATGAAACGGTCTGAAAAATAGGAGGAGCATGAAACGGTGTTCAAAAATATGAAGAGCCTGAAAAGGTGTGACAAATATGAATAGCTTCAAAAGGTGTGAAAAATATGAAGAGCTTCAAAAGGTATGAAAAATATGAGGAGCTTGAAAAGGTCTGAAAAAAAGGAGGAGCATGAAGCGGTGTTCTAAAACATGAAGAGCCTGAAAACGTGTGAAAAATATGAAGAGCTTCAAAAGGTATGAAAAATATGAGGAGCTTGAAAAGGTCTGAAAAAAAGGAGGAGCATGAAGCGGTGTTCAAAGCATGAGGAGCCTGAAAAGGTGTGAAAATTATGAAGAGCTTCAAAACGTGTGAAAAATATAAATAGGTTCAAAACGTGTCAAAAAAATGAGGAGAATGATACGGTCTGAAAAATAGGAGGAGCATGAAGCGTTGATGAAAAACATGAAGAGCCTGAAAAGGTGTGAAAAATATGAAAAGCTTCAAAAGGTGTCAAAAATATGAGGAGCATGAATCGGTCTAAAAAATAGTAGGAGCAGAATCGGTCTGATAAATAGGAGGAGCATGAAACGGTGTTGAAAATCATGAAGAGCATGAAAAGGTGTGAAAAATATGAAGAGTTTCAAAAGGTGTCAAAAAATATGACGAGCATGAAACAGTCTCAAAAATAGGAGGAGCAGAAACGGTCTGATAAATAGGAGGAGCATGAAACGGTGTTGAAAATCATGAAGAGCTTCAAAAGCTGTCAAAAATATGCGGAGCATGAATCGGTCTGAAAAATATGAGGAGCATGAAACGGTCTGCAAAATAGGAGGAGCATGAAACGGTGTTGAAAATCATGAAGAGCTTCAAAACTTTTTCAAAATATGAGGAGCATGGAACGGTCTGAAAAATAGGAGGAGCAAGAAACGGTGTTCAAAAACGTGAAGAGACTCAAAAGGTGTGAAAAATATGAAGAGCTTCAAAAGGTGTCAAAAATATGAGTAGCATGAAAGGGGCTGAAAAATAGGAGGAACATGAAGCGGTGTAGAAAAACATGAAGAGCCTGAAAAGATGTGAAAAATATGAAGAGCTTTAAAAGGTGTCAAAAATATGAGGACATTGAAACGGTCTGAAAAATAGGAGGAGCATCAAACGGTCTGAAAAATAGGAGGAGCATGAAACGGTGTTGAAAAATAAGAAGAGCTTCAAAAGGTGTCAAAAATATGAGGACCATGAAACAATCTGAAAAATATGAAGAGCCTGACACGTTCTGAAAAATAGGAGGAGCATGAAACGTTGTATGAAAACATGAGGAGCATGAAGATGTGAAAAATATGAAGAGCTTCAAAAGGTGTCAAAATCATGAGGAGCATGAAACGGTCTGAAAAATACGAGGAGCATGAGACGGTGTAGAAAAACATGAAGAACCTGAAAAGGTTGAAAAATATGAAGAGCTTCAAAGGTGTCAAAAATATGAGGAGCATGAAACGGTCTGAAAAATAAGAGGGGCATAAAACGGTGTTGAAAAACAAGAAGAGCCTGAAAAGGAGTGAAAAATATGAAGAGCTACAAAAGGTGTCAAAAATATGAGAAGCATGAAACAGTCTGAAAAATATGAGGACCATGAAACGGTCTGAAAAATAGGAGGATCATGAAACGGTGTTGAAAAACATGAAGAACTTCAAAACGTGTCAAAAATATGAGGAGCCTGAAACCATCTGAAAAATAGGAGGAGCATGAAGCGGTGTTGAAAAACATGAAGAGCCTGAAATGGTGTGAACTATCTGAACAGGTTCAAAAGGTGTCAAAAATATGAGGAGCATGAAACGGTCTGAAAAATAGGAGGAGCTAGAAACGGTGTTCAAAAACGTGAAGAGCCTCAAAAGGTGTGAAAAATATGAAGAGCTTCAAAAGGTGTCAAAAATATTAGGAGCATGAAACGGTCTGAAAATAAGAGGAGCATGAAGCGGTGTTGAAAAACATGAAGAGCCTGAAAAGATGTGAATAATATGAAGAGCTTCAAAAGGTGTCAAGAATATGAGAAGCATGAAACGGTCTGAAAATAGGAGGAGCATGAAGCGGTGTTGAAAAACATGAAGAGCCTGACAAGATGTGAAAAAATAAAAAGCTTCAAAAGGTGTCAAAAATATGAGGAGCACGAAACAGCTAGAAAAATAGGAGGAGCATGAAACGGTGTTGAAAAGCATGAAAAGCTGTGAAGAATATGAAGAGCTTCAAAAGGTTTCAAAAATATGAGGAGCATGAAACTGTCTGGAAAATAGGATGAGCATGAACCGGTGTTGAAAAACATGAAGAGCACGAAAAGTGTGAAAAATATGAAGAGCTTCAAAAGGTTTCAAAAATATGAGGACATTGAAACGGTCTGAAAAATAGGAGGAGCATGAAACGGTGTTGAAAAATAAGAAGAGCTTCAAAAGGTGTCAAAAATATGAGGACCATGAAACAATCTGAAAAATATGAAGAGCCTGAAAAGATGTGTAATATATGAAGAGCATAAAAAGGTGTCAAAAATATGAAGAGCTTCAAAAGGTGTCAAAAATATGAGGAGCATGAAACGGTCTGAAAAATAGGAAGAGCATGAAGCGGTGTTCAAAAACATGAAGAGCCTGAAAAGGTGTGAAAAATATGAAGAGCTTCAAAAGGTGTCAAAATTATGAGGAGCATGAAACGGTCTGAAAAATACGAGGAGCATGAAGTGGTTTTGAAAAACATGTAGAGCCTGAAAAGTTGTGAAAAATATGAAGAGCTTCACAAAGTGTGAAAAATATGAGGAGCATGAAACGGTCTGAAAAATAGGAGCATGAAACGCTGTTCAAAAACATGAAGAGCCTGAAAAGGTGTGAAAAATATGAAGAGCTTCAAAAGTTGTCAAAATATGAGGAGCATGAAACGGTCTGAAAAATAGGAGGAGCATGAAGTGGTCTTGAAAAACATGTAGAGCCTGAAAAGTTGTGAAAAATATCAAGAGCTTCACAAAGTGTGAAAAATATGAGCGCATGAAACGGTCTGAAAAATAGGAGGAGCATGAAGCGGTGTTGAAAAACATGAAGAGCCTGAAACGGTGTGAAAAATATGAAGAGCTTCAAAAGGTGTCAAAATATGAGGAGCATGAAACGGTCTGAAAAATAGGAGCATGAAGCGGTGTTGAAAAACATCAAGAGCCTGAAATGGTGTGAAAAACATGAAGAGCTTCAAAAGGTGTAAAAAATATGAGGAGCATGAAACGGGCTGAATAATATGAGGAGGAAGAAACGGTGTTCAGAAACATGAAGAGCCTGAAAAGGTGTGAAAAATATGAAGAGCTTCAAAAGGTGTCAAATATATGAGGAGGATGAAACGGTCTGAAAAATAGGAGGAGCTAGAAGCCGTGTTGAAAAACATGAAGAACCTGAAAAGGTTTGAAATATATGAACAGTTTCAAAAGGTGTCGAAAATATGAGGACATGAAACTGTCTGAAAAATAGGAGGAGCATGAAGTGATGTTGAAAAATCATGAAGAGCCTGAAAAGTTGTGCAAAATATGAAGAACTTCAAAAGGTGTCAAATATATGAGGAGCATGAAGCGGTGTTGAAAAATATGAAGAGCCTGAAAAGGTGTGAAAAATATGAAGAGCTTCAAAAGGTGTCAAAAATATGAGGAGCAGGAAACGGCCTGAAAAATGGGAGGAGCATGAAGCGGTGTTGAAAAACATGAAGAGCCTGAAAAGGTGTGAAAAATAAGACAAGCTTCAAAAGTTTTCAGAAATATGAGGAGCATGAAACGTTCTGAAAAATAGGAGGAGCATGAAGCCGTTTTGAAAAACATAAAGAGCCTGAAAAGGTGTGAAACATATGAAAGGCCTCAAAAGGTGTCAAAAATATGAGGAGCATAAAACGGTCTGAAAAATGGGAGGAGCATGAAACGGAGTTCAAAACACGAAGAGCCTGAAAAGGTATGCAAATATGAAGAGCTGCAAAACGTGTCAAAAATAGGAGGACCATGAAACAATCTGAAAAATATGAGGAGCCTGAAACGGTCTGAAAAATAGGAGGAGCATGAACTGGTCTTGAAAAACATGAAAAGCCTGAAAAGGTGTTCAAAAACATGAAGAGCCTGAAAAGGTGTGAAAAATATGAAGAGCGTCAAAAGGTGTGAAAAATATGAGCAGCATGAAAAGGTCTGAAAAATAGGAGGAGCATAAAACGGTGTTGAAAACATGAAGAGCCTGAAAAGGTGTGAAAAATATGAAGAGCTTCAAAAGGTGTGAAAAATATGAGGAGCACCAAACGGTCTGAAAAATATGAGGAGCATGAAGCGGTGTTGAAAAATATGAAGAGCCTGAAAACTTGTGAAAAATATGAAGAGCTTCAAAAGGAGTGAAAAATATGAAGAGCTTCAGAAGGTGTGAAAAATATGAGGAGCATGAAAGGGTCTGAAAAATAGGAGGAGCATGAAGCGTTGTACAAAAACATGAAGTGCCTGAAAAGGTGTGAAAAAGATGAAGAGCTTCAAGAAATGTCAAAAATATGAGAAGCATGATGCGGTCTGAAAAATAGGAGGAACATGAAACGGTGTTCAAAAACATGAAGAGCCTGAGTAGGTGTGAAAAATATGAAGAGTTTCAAAAGATTTCAAAATTTGAGGAGCATGAAAAGGTCTGAAAAGTAGGAGGAGCATGAAGCAGTGTTCAAAACATGAAGAGCCTGAAAAGGTGTGAAAAATATGAAGAGCTTCAAAAAGTGTCAAATATGAGGAGCATGAAACGGTCTGAAAAATAGGAGGACTATGAAACGGTGTTCAAAAACATGAAGAGCATGAACAGGGGTGAAAAATATGAAGGAATTCAAAGGTGTCAAAAATATGAGAAGTTTGAAACGGTCTGAAAAATAAGAGGAGCAATGAAACGGTGTTGAAAAACATGAAGAGCCTGAAAAGGTGTGAAAAATATGACGAGCTTCAAAAGGTGTCAAAAATAGGAGTAGCATGAAACGGTGTTCAAAAACATGAAGAGCCTGAAAACGTGTGAACAATATGAAGAGCTTCAAAACGTGTCAAAATATGAGGAGCAAGAAACTGTGTTGAAAAAATGAAAAGCATGAATAGGTGTGAAAAATATGAAGAGCTTCAAGAGGTGTAAAAAATATGAGGTGCATGAAACGGTCTGAAAAATATGAGGAGCATGAAACGGTCTGCAAAATAGGAGGAGCATGAAACGTTGTTGAAAATCATGAAGAGCTTCAAAAGGTGTCAAAAATATGAGGAGCATGAAACGGTCTGAAAAATATGAGGAGCATGAAACGGTCTGCAAAATAGGAGGAGCATGAAACGGTGTTGAAAATCATGAAGAGCTTCAAAACTTTTTCAAAAATATGAGGAGCATGAAACGTTCTGAAAAATAGGAGGAGCATGAAGCGGTGTTGAAAAACATGAAGAGCCTGAAAAGGTGTGAAAAACATGAAGAGCCTGAAAAGGTGTGGAAAATATGAAGAGCTTCAAAAGGTGTCAAAAATATGGGAAGCATGAAACTTTCTGAAAAATAGGAGGAGCATGAAGTGGAGTTGAAAAACATGAAGAGCCTGAAAAGGTGTGAAAAACAAGAATAGCTTCAAAAGCTGTGAAAAATATGAAGAGCTTCAAAAGGTGTAAAAATTATGAGGTGCATGAAACGGTCTGAAAAATAAGAGGAGCACAAAACGGTCTGAAAAATATGAGGAGCATGAAACGGTGTGAAGAAAATGAAGAGCCTGAAAAGGTGTGAAAAATATGAAGAGCTTCAAAAGTTGTCAAAATATGAGGAGCATGAAACGGTCGGAAAAATAGGAGGAGCATGAAGTGGTCTTGAAAAACATGTAGAGCCTGAAAAGTTGTGAAAAATATGAAGAGCTTCACAAAGTGTGAAAAATATGAGGAGCATGAAACGGTCTGAAAAATAGGAGCATGAAACGCTGTTCAAAAACATGAAGAGCCTGAAAAGGTGTGAAAAATATGAAGAGCTTCAAAAGTTGTCAAAATATGAGGAGCATGAAACGGTCTGAAAAATAGGAGGAGCATGAAGTGGTCTTGAAAAACATGTAGAGCCTGAAAAGTTGTGAAAAATATCAAGAGCTTCACAAAGTGTGAAAAATATGAGCGCATGAAACAGTCTGAAAAATAGGAGGAGCATGAAGCGGTGTTGAAAAACATGAAGAGCCTGAAACTGTGTGAAAAATATGAAGAGCTTCAAAAGGTGTCAAAATATGAGGAGCATGAAACGGTCTGAAAAATAGGAGCATGAAGCGGTGTTGAAAAACATCAAGAGCCTGAAATGGTGTGAAAAACATGAAGAGCTTCAAAAGGTGTAAAAAATATGAGGAGCATGAAACGGGCTGAATAATATGAGGAGGAAGAAACGGTGTTCAGAAACATGAAGAGCCTGAAAAGGTGTGAAAAATATGAAGAGCTTCAAAAGGTGTCAAATATATGAGGAGGATGAAACGGTCTGAAAAATAGGAGGAGCATGAAGCCGTGTTGAAAAACATGAAGAACCTGAAAAGGTTTGAAATATATGAACAGTTTCAAAAGGTGTCGAAAATATGAGGACATGAAACTGTCTGAAAAATAGGAGGAATGTGAAGTGGTGTTCAAAAACATGAAGATCCTGAAAAGGTGTGAAAAATATGAAGACCTTAAAAAGGTGTCAAAAATCTGAGGAGCATGAAGCGGTGTTGAAAAACATGAAGAGCCTGAAAAGGTGTGAAATATATGAAGAGCTTCAAAAGGTGTCATAAATATGAGGAGCATGAAACGGTCTGGAAAATCTTAGGACCATGAAGCGGTGTTGAAAAACATGAAGCGCCTGAAAAGTTGTGAAAAATATGAAGAGCTTCAAAAGGTGTCAAAAATATGAGGAGCATGAAACGGTCTGAAAAATATGAGGAGCATGAGGTGGTGTTGAAAAACATGAAGAGCCTGAAAAGCTGTGAAAAATATGAAGAGCTCAGAAGGTGTCAAAAATATGAGGAGCATCAAACGGTCTGAAAAATAGGAGGAGCATGAAGTGGTGTTGAATAGCATGAAGAGCCTGAAAAGGTGTGAAAAATATGAAGAGCTTCAAAATGTGTCAAAAATATGAGTAGCATGAAACGGTCTGAAAAATAGGAGGAGCATGAAGCGGTGTTCAAAAACATGAAGAGCCTCAAAATGTGTGAAAAATATGAGGAGCATGAAACGGTCTGAAAAATAGGAGGACCATGAAGCGGTGTTCAAAAACATGAAGCGCCTGAAAAGGTGTTAAAAATATGAATAGCTTCAAAAGGTGTCGAAAATATGAGGAACATGAAACGGTATGAATAATAGGAGGGGCACGAAACTGTCTGAAAAATAGGAGGAGCATGAAACGGTGTTGAAAAACATGAAGAGCATGAAAAGGTGTGAAAAATATGAAGAGCTTCAAAAGGTGTCACAAATGTGAGGAACATGAAACGGTATGAAAAATAGGAGGAGCACGAAACTGTCTGAAAAATAGAAGGAGATTGAAATGGTGTTGAAAAACATGAAGATCATGAAAAGTTGTGAAAAATATGAAGAGCTTCAAAAGGAGTCGAAAATATGAGGAACATGAAACGGTATGAAAAATAGGAGGAGCATGAAGGGGAGTTGAAAAACATGAAGAGCCTGAAAATGTTTGAAATATATGAAGAGCTTCAAAAGGTTTCAAATATGTGAGGAGCATGAAACGGTCTAAAAAAAATGAGGAGCGTGAAGCGTTGTTTAAAAACATGAGGAGCATGAAACGCTCTGAATTATAGGAGGAGCATGAAACGGTGTTGAAGAACATGAAGAGCCTGAAAAGTGTGAAAAATATGAAGACCTTCAAAAGGTGTCAAAAATATGAGGAGCATGAAACGGTCTGAAAAATAGGAGGATCATGAAGCGGTGTTGAAAAACATGAAGACCCTGACAAGGTGTGAAAAATATGAAGCGCTTCAAAATGTTTCAAAAATATGAGGAGCATGAAACGGTCTGAAAAATAGGAGGACCATGAAGCGGTGTTGAAAAACATGAAGAGCCTGAAAAGGTGTGAAAAATATGAGGAGCATCAAAAGGTGTCAAAAATATGAGGAGCATGAAACCGTCTGAAAAATATAAGGAGCATGAAACGGTGTTGAAAACATGAAGAGCATGAAAAGGTGTGAAAAATATGAAGAGCTTCAAAAGGGGTGAAAATATGAGGACATTGAAACGGTCTGAAAAGTAGGAGGAGCATGAAGTGGTGTTGAAAACATAAAGAGCCTGAAAAGGTGTGAAAAATATGCAGAGCTTCATAAGGTGTGAAAAATATGAAGAGCTTCAAAAGGTGTCAAAAATATGAGGAGTATGAAACGGTCTGAAAAATAGGAGGAGCATGAAATGGTGTTGAATGACGTGAAGAGCCTGAAAAGGTGTGAAAAATATCAAGAGCTTCATAAGGTGTGAAAAATATGAAAAGCTTCAAAAGGTGTGAAAAATATGAGGAGCATGAAAGGGTCTGAAATATAGGAGGAGCATGAAACGGTGTTGAGAAACATGAAGAGCCTGAAAAGGTGTTAAAAATATGAAGTGCTTCAAAAGTTGTCAAAAATAGGTGTAGCATGAAACGCTGTTCAAAAATTTAAAGAGCCTGAAAATGTGTAAAATATGAAGAGCTTCAAAAGGTGTGAAAAATATGAAGAGCTTCAAAAGGTGTCAAAAATATGAGGAGAATGAAACGGTCTGAAAAATATTAGGAGCATGAAGCGGTGTTCAGAAACATGAAGAGCCTGAAAAGGTGTGAAAATTATGAAGAGCTTCAAAACGTGTCAAAAATATAAAGAGCATGAAACGGTCTGAAAAATAGGAGGAGCATGAAGCGGTGTTGAAAAAGATGAAGAGCCTGAAAAGGTGTGAAATATATGAAGAGATTCAAAAGGTGTCAAAAATATGAGGAGCATGAAACGGTCTGAAAAATAGGAGGAGCATGAAGCGGTGTTGAAAAAGATGAAGAGCCTGAAAAGGTGTGAAAAATATGAAGAGCTTCAAAAGGTGTCAAAAATATGAGGAGCATGAAACGGTGTGAAAAATAGGAGGAGCATGAAGCGGTGTTGAAAAACATGAAGAGCCTGAAAAGCTGTGAAAAATATGAAGAGCTTCAAAAGTTGTCAAAAATATGAGGAGCATGAAACAGTCCAAAAAATAGGAGGATCATGAAACGGTGTTGAAAAACATGAAGAGCCTAAAAGGTGTGAACAATATGAAGAGCTTCAAAAGGTGTGAAAAATATGAAGTGCTTTAAAAGGTGTCAAATATATGAGGAGCATGAAACTGTCTGAAAAATAGGAGAAGCATGAAAGGTGTTGAAAAACATGAAGAGCCTGAAAAGTTGTGAAAAATATGAGGAGCATGAAACGGTCTGAAAAATAGGTGGAGCATGAAGCGATGTTGAAAAACATGAAGAGCCTGAAAAGTTGTGAAAAATATGAGGAGCATGAAACGGTCTGAAAAATAGGAGGAGCATGAAGCAGTGTTGAAAAACATGAAGGCCCTGAAAAGTTGTGAAACATATGAGGAGCATGAAACGGTCTGAAAAATAGGTGGAGCATGAAGCGGTGTTCAAAAACATGAAGAGCCTGAAAAGGTGTGAAAAAAATGAAGAGCTTCAAAAGGTGTGAAAAATATGAAGAGCTTCTAAAGATGTGAAAATATGAAGAACTTCAAAAGGTGTCAAATATATGAGGAGCATGAAACGGTCAGAAAAATAGGAGGAGCATGAAGCGGTGTTCAAAAAGATAAAGACCCTGAAATGGTGTGAAAAATATGAAGAGCTTCAAAACGTATCAAATATATGAGGGCATGAAACGGTCTGAAAAGTAAGAGGAGCATGAAACGGTGTTGAAAAACATGAAGAGCCTTAAACGGTGTGAATAATATGAAGAGCTTCAAAAGCTGTCAAAATTATGAAGAGCATAGAACGGTCTGAAAAATAGGAGGAGCATGAAGCGGTGTTGAAAAACATGAAGAGCCTGATAAGGTGTGAAAAATATGAAGAGCTTCAAAAGGTGTCAAAAATATGAGGAGCATGAAACGGTTGAAAAAAAAAGGAGGAGCATGAAATGGCGTTCCAAAATATGAAGAGCTTGAAAAGGTATGAAAAATATGAAGAGCTTCAAAACGTGTTAAAAATATCAAGGGTTTCAAAAGGTGTGACATATATGAAGAGCTTCAAAAGGTGTGAAAAATATGAGGAGCATGAAACGGCCTGAAAAATAGGAGGAGCATGAAGCGATGTTCAGCAACATGAAGAGCCTGAAAAGGTGTGAAAAATATAAAGAGCTTCAAAAGGTGTGAAAAATATGAGGAGCATGAAACGGTCTGAAAAATAGGAGGAGCATGAAGCGGTGTACAAAAACATGTAGAGCCTGAAAAGGTGTGAAAAATGTGAAGAGCTTCAAAAGGTGTGAAAAATATCAAGAACTTTAAAAGGTGTGAAAAATATGAGGAGAATGAAACTTTCTTAAAAATAAGAGGAGCATGAAATAGTGTTGAAAATATGATGAGCCTGAATAGGTGTGAAAAATATGAAGAGCTTCAAAAGGTGTGAAAAATATGAAGAGCTTCAAATGTTGTGAAAAATATGAGGAGCATGAAACGGTCTAAAAAATAAGAGGAGCATAAAGCGGTGATGAAAAACATGAAGAGCCTTAAAACGTGTAAATAATATGAAGAGCATCAAAAGGTGTGCAAAATATGAGGAGCATGAAACGGTCTGAAAAATAGGAAGAGCCTGAAGTGGTGTTGAAAAACATATAGAGCCTGAAAAGGTGTGAAAAATATGAAGAGCTTCAAGAGGAGTCAAAAATATGAGGAGCATGAAAGGGTCTGAAAAATAGGAGGAGCATGAAGCGGTGTTCAAAAATAGGAAGAGCCTGAAAAAGTGTGAAAAATATGAAGAGCTTCAAAAGGTGTGAAAAATATGAGAATCATGAAACGGTCTGAAAAATAGAAGGCGCATGAAGCGGTGTTGAAAAACATGAAGAGCCTGAAAACGTGTGAAAAATATGAAGAGCTTCAAAATGTGTGAAAAATATGAAGAGCTTCAAAAGTTGTCAAAAATATGAGGAGCAGGAAACGGTCTGAAAAATAGGAGGAGCAGGAAGCGGTGTTGAAAAACATGAAGAGCCTGAAAACGTGTGAAAAATATGAAGAGCCTGAAAAGGTGTGAAAAATATGAAGAGCTTCAAAACGTAACAAAAATATGAAAACGGTGTTCAAAAACATGAAGAGACTGAAAACGTGTGAAATATATGAAGAGCTTCAAAAGGTGTCAAAAATATGAGGAGCATGAAAAGGTCTGAAAAATAGGAGGAGCATGTAGCGGTGTTGAAAACCATGAAGAGCCTGAAAAGGTGTGAAAAATATGAAGAGCTTCAAAACGTGACAAAAATATGAAAACGGTGTTCAAAAACATGAAGAGACTGAAACCGTGTGAAATATATGAAGAGCTTCAAAAGGAGTCAAAAATATGAGGAGCATGAAACGGTCTGAAAAATAGGAAGAGCCTGAAGTGGTGTTGAAAAACATATAGAGCCTGAAAAGGTGTGAAAAATATGAAGACCTTCAAAAGGTGTCAAGTATATGATTAGCATGAAACGGTCTGAAAAATAGGAGGAGCATGAAACGGAGTTCCAAAACATGAAGAGCATGAAATGGCATGAAAAATATGAAGAGCTTCAAAAGGTGTCAAAAATAGGTGTAGCATGAAACGGTGTTGAAAAACATGAAGAGCCTGAAAACGTGCGAAAAATATGAAGAGCTTAAAAGGTGTGAAAAAAATGAGGAGTGTGAAACGGTCTGAAAAATAGGAGGAGCATGAAGCGATGTTCAGAAACATGAGAGCCTGAAAAGGTGTGAAAAATATGAAGAGCATCAAAAGGTGTGCAAAATATGAGAATCATGAAATGGTCTGAAAAATAGAAGGAGCATGAAGCAGTGTTGAAAAACATGAAGAGCCTGAAAACGTGTGAAAAATATGAAGAGCTTCAAAAGCTGTGAAAAATATGAAGAGCTTCAAAAGGTGCAAAAGTTATGAAGAACTTCAAAAGGTGTCAAAAATATGAGGAGGATGAAACGGTCTGAAAAATAGGAGGAGCATGAAACCGTTTTCCAAACCATGAAGAGCATGAAATGGCATGAAAAATATGAAGAGCTTCAAAAGGTGTCAAAAATATGAGGAGCATGAAACGGTCTGAAAAATAGGTGGAGCATGAAGCGGTGTTGAAAACATGAAGAGCATGAAAAGGTGTGAAAAATATGAAGAGCTCCAAAAGTAGTGAAAAATATGAGGAGGTGAAACGGCCTGAAAAATAGGAGGAGCTAGAAACGTTGTTGAAAAACATGAGGAGCATGAAACGGTCTGAAAAATAGGAGGAGCATGAAGCGGTGTTCAAAAACATCAAGAGCCTGAAGAGGTGTGAAATATATGAAGAGCTTCAAAAGGTGTGAAAAAAATGAGAAGCTGTAACGATCGGAAAAATAGGAGGAGCATGAAGTGGTGTTGAAAAACACGAAGAGCCTGTAAAGCTGTGAAAAATATGAAGAGCTCCAAAATGTGTGAAAATAAGAAGAGCTTCAAAAGGTTTCAAAAATATGAGGAGCATGAAACGGTCTGAAAAATAGGAGGAGCATTAAACTGTGTTGAAAAACATGAAGAGTCTGAAAAGTTGTGAAAAATATGAAGAGTTTCAATAGGTGTCAAAAATATGAGGAGCATGAAACGTTCTGAAAAACAGTAGGAGCATGAAGCGGTGTTGAAAACATGAAGAGCCTGAGAAGGTGTGAAAAATATGAAGAGCTTCAAAAGGTGTGAATAATATGAAGAGCTTCGAAAGGTGCAAAAAATATGAAGAGCTTGAAAAGGTGTCAAAAATATGAGGAGCATGAAACGGTCTGAAAAATAGAAAGAGCCTGAAGTGGTGTTGAAAAACATATAGAGCCTGAAAAGGTGTGAAAAATATGAAAACCTTCAAAAGGTGTCAAGGATATGATTAGCATGAAACGGTCTGAAAAATATGAGGAGCATGAAACCGTGTTCCAAAACATGAAGAGCATGAAATGGCATGAAAAATATGAAGAGCTTCAAAAGGTGTCAAAAATATGAGGAGCATGAAACGGTCCGAAAAATAGGTGGAGAATGAAGCGGTGTTGAAAAACATGAGGAGCATGAAACGGTCTGAAAAATAGGAGGAGCATGAAGCGGTGTTGAAAAACATGAAGAGCCTGAAAAGCTGTGAAAAATAAGAAGAGCTTCAAAAGGTGTGAAAAATATGAATAGCTTCAAAAGGTATCAAAAAAGAGATGAGCATGAAACGGTCTGTACAATAGGAGGAGCATGAAGCTGTGCTAAAAAACATGGAGAGCCTGAAAAGGTGTGAAAAATATGAAGAGCTCCAAAAGTTGTCAAAAATTTGAGGAGCAGGAAACGGGCTCAAAAATAGGAGGAGCGTGAAGCGGTGTTGAAAAACATGAAGAGCCTGAAAAGCTGTGAAAAATATGAAGAGCTTCAAAAGGTGTCAATAATAAGAGGTGCATGAAACAGTCTGAAAAATAGGAGGAGCATGAAACGGTCTGAAAAATAGGAGGAGCATGAAGCGGTGCTGCAAAACATGAGGAGCCTGAAAAGGTGTGAAAAAAAGGAAGAGCTTCAAAAGGTGTCAAAAATATGAGGAGCATGAAATGGTCACAAAAATAGGAGGAGCAGGAAGCCATGTTCAAAAACATGGAGAGCCTAAAAAGGTATGAAAAATATGAAGAGCTTCAAAAGGTGTCAAAAATATGAGGAGCATGAAACGGTCTGAAAAATAGAAGGAGCATGAGGCGGTGTTTAAAAACATGAAGAGCCTGAAAAGGTGTGAAAAATATGAAGAGCTTCAAAAGGTGTGAAAATTATGAGGAGCGTGATACGGTCTGAAAAATAGGAGGAGCATGAAGCCGAGATCAAAAACATGAAGAGCATGAAAAGTTGAGAAAAATATGAAAAGCTTCAAACGGTGTCACTAATGTGAGGAGCATGAAACGGTCTAAAAAATAGGAGGCGCATGAAACTGTGTTCAAAAACATGAAGAGCCTGAAAAGGTGTGAAAAATAGGAAGAGCTTCAAAAGCTGTGAAAAATATGAAGAGCTTCAAAAGGTGCAAAAGTTATGAAGAACTTCAAAAGGTGTCAAAAATATGAGGAGGATGAAACGGTCTGAAAAATAGGAGGAGCATGAAACCGTTTTCCAAACCATGAAGAGCATGAAATGGCATGAAAAATATGAAGAGCTTCAAAAGGTGTCAAAAATATGAGGAGCATGAAACGGTCTGAAAAATAGGTGGAGCATGAAGCGGTGTTGAAAACATGAAGAGCATGAAAAGGTGTGAAAAATATGAAGAGCTCCAAAAGTAGTGAAAAATATGAGGAGGTGAAACGGCCTGAAAAATAGGAGGAGCTAGAAACGTTGTTGAAAAACATGAGGAGCATGAAACGGTCTGAAAAATAGGAGGAGCATGAAGCGGTGTTCAAAAACATCAAGAGCCTGAAGAGGTGTGAAATATATGAAGAGCTTCAAAAGGTGTGAAAAAAATGAGAAGCTGTAACGATCGGAAAAATAGGAGAAGCATGAAGTGGTGTTGAAAAACACGAAGAGCCTGTAAAGCTGTGAAAAATATGAAGAGCTCCAAAATGTGTGAAAATAAGAAGAGCTTCAAAAGGTTTCAAAAATATGAGGAGCATGAAACGGTCTGAAAAATAGGAGGAGCATTAAACTGTGTTGAAAAACATGAAGAGTCTGAAAAGTTGTGAAAAATATGAAGAGTTTCAATAGGTGTCAAAAATATGAGGAGCATGAAACGTTCTGAAAAACAGTAGGAGCATGAAGCGGTGTTGAAAACATGAAGAGCCTGAGAAGGTGTGAAAAATATGAAGAGCTTCAAAAGGTGTGAATAATATGAAGAGCTTCGAAAGGTGCAAAAAATATGAAGAGCTTGAAAAGGTGTCAAAAATATGAGGAGCATGAAACGGTCTGAAAAATAGAAAGAGCCTGAAGTGGTGTTGAAAAACATATAGAGCCTGAAAAGGTGTGAAAAATATGAAAACCTTCAAAAGGTGTCAAGGATATGATTAGCATGAAACGGTCTGAAAAATATGAGGAGCATGAAACCGTGTTCCAAAACATGAAGAGCATGAAATGGCATGAAAAATATGAAGAGCTTCAAAAGGTGTCAAAAATATGAGGAGCATGAAACGGTCCGAAAAATAGGTGGAGAATGAAGCGGTGTTGAAAAACATGAGGAGCATGAAACGGTCTGAAAAATAGGAGGAGCATGAAGCGGTGTTGAAAAACATGAAGAGCCTGAAAAGCTGTGAAAAATAAGAAGAGCTTCAAAAGGTGTGAAAAATATGAATAGCTTCAAAAGGTATCAAAAAAGAGATGAGCATGAAACGGTCTGTACAATAGGAGGAGCATGAAGCTGTGCTAAAAAACATGGAGAGCCTGAAAAGGTGTGAAAAATATGAAGAGCTCCAAAAGTTGTCAAAAATTTGAGGAGCAGGAAACGGGCTCAAAAATAGGAGGAGCGTGAAGCGGTGTTGAAAAACATGAAGAGCCTGAAAAGCTGTGAAAAATATGAAGAGCTTCAAAAGGTGTCAATAATAAGAGGTGCATGAAACAGTCTGAAAAATAGGAGGAGCATGAAACGGTCTGAAAAATAGGAGGAGCATGAAGCGGTGCTGCAAAACATGAGGAGCCTGAAAAGGTGTGAAAAAAAGGAAGAGCTTCAAAAGGTGTCAAAAATATGAGGAGCATGAAATGGTCACAAAAATAGGAGGAGCAGGAAGCCATGTTCAAAAACATGGAGAGCCTAAAAAGGTATGAAAAATATGAAGAGCTTCAAAAGGTGTCAAAAATATGAGGAGCATGAAACGGTCTGAAAAATAGAAGGAGCATGAGGCGGTGTTTAAAAACATGAAGAGCCTGAAAAGGTGTGAAAAATATGAAGAGCTTCAAAAGGTGTGAAAATTATGAGGAGCGTGATACGGTCTGAAAAATAGGAGGAGCATGAAGCCGAGATCAAAAACATGAAGAGCATGAAAAGTTGAGAAAAATATGAAAAGCTTCAAACGGTGTCACTAATGTGAGGAGCATGAAACGGTCTAAAAAATAGGAGGCGCATGAAACTGTGTTCAAAAACATGAAGAGCCTGAAAAGGTGTGAAAAATAGGAAGAGCTTCAAAAGCTGTGAAAAATATGAAGAGCTTCAAAAGGTGCAAAAGTTATGAAGAACTTCAAAAGGTGTCAAAAATATGAGGAGGATGAAACGGTCTGAAAAATAGGAGGAGCATGAAACCGTTTTCCAAACCATGAAGAGCATGAAATGGCATGAAAAATATGAAGAGCTTCAAAAGGTGTCAAAAATATGAGGAGCATGAAACGGTCTGAAAAATAGGTGGAGCATGAAGCGGTGTTGAAAACATGAAGAGCATGAAAAGGTGTGAAAAATATGAAGAGCTCCAAAAGTAGTGAAAAATATGAGGAGGTGAAACGGCCTGAAAAATAGGAGGAGCTAGAAACGTTGTTGAAAAACATGAGGAGCATGAAACGGTCTGAAAAATAGGAGGAGCATGAAGCGGTGTTCAAAAACATCAAGAGCCTGAAGAGGTGTGAAATATATGAAGAGCTTCAAAAGGTGTGAAAAAAATGAGAAGCTGTAACGATCGGAAAAATAGGAGGAGCATGAAGTGGTGTTGAAAAACACGAAGAGCCTGTAAAGCTGTGAAAAATATGAAGAGCTCCAAAATGTGTGAAAATAAGAAGAGCTTCAAAAGGTTTCAAAAATATGAGGAGCATGAAACGGTCTGAAAAATAGGAGGAGCATTAAACTGTGTTGAAAAACATGAAGAGTCTGAAAAGTTGTGAAAAATATGAAGAGTTTCAATAGGTGTCAAAAATATGAGGAGCATGAAACGTTCTGAAAAACAGTAGGAGCATGAAGCGGTGTTGAAAACATGAAGAGCCTGAGAAGGTGTGAAAAATATGAAGAGCTTCAAAAGGTGTGAATAATATGAAGAGCTTCGAAAGGTGCAAAAAATATGAAGAGCTTGAAAAGGTGTCAAAAATATGAGGAGCATGAAACGGTCTGAAAAATAGAAAGAGCCTGAAGTGGTGTTGAAAAACATATAGAGCCTGAAAAGGTGTGAAAAATATGAAAACCTTCAAAAGGTGTCAAGGATATGATTAGCATGAAACGGTCTGAAAAATATGAGGAGCATGAAACCGTGTTCCAAAACATGAAGAGCATGAAATGGCATGAAAAATATGAAGAGCTTCAAAAGGTGTCAAAAATATGAGGAGCATGAAACGGTCCGAAAAATAGGTGGAGAATGAAGCGGTGTTGAAAAACATGAGGAGCATGAAACGGTCTGAAAAATAGGAGGAGCATGAAGCGGTGTTGAAAAACATGAAGAGCCTGAAAAGCTGTGAAAAATAAGAAGAGCTTCAAAAGGTGTGAAAAATATGAATAGCTTCAAAAGGTATCAAAAAAGAGATGAGCATGAAACGGTCTGTACAATAGGAGGAGCATGAAGCTGTGCTAAAAAACATGGAGAGCCTGAAAAGGTGTGAAAAATATGAAGAGCTCCAAAAGTTGTCAAAAATTTGAGGAGCAGGAAACGGGCTCAAAAATAGGAGGAGCGTGAAGCGGTGTTGAAAAACATGAAGAGCCTGAAAAGCTGTGAAAAATATGAAGAGCTTCAAAAGGTGTCAATAATAAGAGGTGCATGAAACAGTCTGAAAAATAGGAGGAGCATGAAACGGTCTGAAAAATAGGAGGAGCATGAAGCGGTGCTGCAAAACATGAGGAGCCTGAAAAGGTGTGAAAAAAAGGAAGAGCTTCAAAAGGTGTCAAAAATATGAGGAGCATGAAATGGTCACAAAAATAGGAGGAGCAGGAAGCCATGTTCAAAAACATGGAGAGCCTAAAAAGGTATGAAAAATATGAAGAGCTTCAAAAGGTGTCAAAAATATGAGGAGCATGAAACGGTCTGAAAAATAGAAGGAGCATGAGGCGGTGTTTAAAAACATGAAGAGCCTGAAAAGGTGTGAAAAATATGAAGAGCTTCAAAAGGTGTGAAAATTATGAGGAGCGTGATACGGTCTGAAAAATAGGAGGAGCATGAAGCCGAGATCAAAAACATGAAGAGCATGAAAAGTTGTGAAAAATATGAAAAGCTTCAAACGGTGTCACTAATGTGAGGAGCATGAAACGGTCTAAAAAATAGGAGGCGCATGAAACTGTGTTCAAAAACATGAAGAGCCTGAAAAGGTGTGAAAAATAGGAAGAGCTTCAAAAGCTGTGAAAAATATGAAGAGCTTCAAAAGGCGTGAAAAATATGAAGAGCTTCAAAAGGTGTCAAAAGTATGAGGAGCATGAAACGGTCTGAAAAATAGGAGGAGCATGAAACAGTGTTGAAAAACATGAAGAGCCTGAAAACGTGTGAAAAATATGAAGAGCTTTAGGGTTTGAAATACATGAGGAGCACGAAATGTTCTGAAAAATAGGAGGAACATGAAGCTGGACTCAAAAACATGAAGAGCTTGAAATGTTGTGAAAAATATGAAGAGCTTCAAAAAGTGTCAAAAATATGAGGAGCATGAAACGAGTGAAAAATAGGAGGAGCATGGTGCGGTGTTGAAAAACATGAAGAGACTGAAAAGCTTGAAAAATATGAAGAGCTTCAGAAGGTGTCAAAAATATGTGGAGCATGAAACAGTCTGAAAAATAGGAGGAGCATGGTGCGGTGTTGAAAGACATGAAGAGCCTGAAAAGGTTTGAAAAATATGAAGAGCTTCTAAAGGTGTGAAATATATGAGGAGCATGAAAAGGTCAAAAAAATAGCACCAGCATGAAGCGCTGTTGAAAAACATGAAGAGTCTGAAAAGGTGTGAAAAATTTGAAGAGCTTCAACAGGTGTGAAAAATATGAAGAGCATCAACAGGTGTCAAAATTAGGAGGAGCACGAAACGGTCTGAAAAATTCGAGGAGCATGAATTGGTGTTCAAAAACATGAAGAGCCTGAAAATTTGTGAAATATACGAAGAGCTTCAAAAGGTGTCAAAAATATGAGGAGCATGAGACGGTCTGAAAAATAGGAGGATCATGAAACTTTGTTCAAAAACATGAAGCGCCTGAAAGGGTGTGAAAAATATGAAGAGCTTCAAAAGGTGTCAAAAATATAAGGAGCATGAAACAGTCTGAAAATAGGAGGAACCTGATGCGGTGTTGTAAAACATGAAGAGCCTATAAAGGTGTGAAAATTATGAAGAGCTTCAAAAGGTGTCAAAAATATGAGGAGCATGAAATAGTCTGAAAAATAGGAGCAGCATGAAGCTGTGCTCAAATAAATGAAGAGCCTGAGAAGGTGTGAAAAATATGAACAGCTTGAAAATGTTTGAAAAATATGAAGAGCTTCAAAAGGTGTCAAAATATGAGGAGCATGAAACGGTCTGAAAAAGAGGAGGAGCATGAAGTGATGTTGAAAAACATGAAGAGCCTGAAAAGGTGTGAAAAATATGCAGAGCTTCAAAAGTTGTCAAAAATATAAGGAACATGAAACGGGCTGAAAAATAGGAGGAGCATCAAACGGTGTTCAAGAAGATGCAGAGCCTGAAAAGGTGTGAAAAATATGAAGAGCTTCAAAAGGTGTCAAAAATATGAGGAGCATGAAACGTTCTGAAAAATAGGAGGAGCATGAAATGGTGTTGAAAACATGAAGAGCCTGTAAAGGTGTGAAAAATCTGAAGAGCTTCAGAAAGTGTGAAAAATATGAAGAGCATGAAACCTTCTGAAAAATAGGAGGAGCATGAAGTGATGTTGAAAAACATGAAGAGCCTGAAAAGGTGTGAAAAATATGAAGAGCTTCCAAGATTGTCAAAAACATGAGGTGCATGAAACGGTCTGAAAAATAGGAGGAGCAAGAAACGGTGTTCAAGAACAAGAAGAGCGTGAAAAGGTGTTTAAAATATGAAGAGCTTCAAAAGATGTGAAAAATATGAGGAACATGAAACCGTGTGAAAAATTGGAAGAGCATGAAGAGGTGTTGAAAAACATGAAGAGCCTGAAAAGGTGTGAAAAATATGAAGAGCTTCAAAAGGTGTCAAAAATATGAGTAGCATGAAACGGTCTGAAAATAGGAGGAGCATGAAACGGTGTTGAAATACATGAAGAGCCTGAAAAGGTGTGAAAAATAGGAAGAGATTCAAAAGGTGTCAATAATATTTGGAGCATGAAACGGTCTGAAAAATAGGAGAAGCATGAAGTAGTGTTGACAACCATGAAGAGACTTAAAAAGTGTGAAAAATATGAAGAGCTTCAAAAGGTGTGAAATACATAAGGAGGATGAAACTGTCTGAAAAATAGGCGGAGCATGAAGCGGTGTTGAAAAACTTGAAGATCCTGAAAAGGTTTGAAAAATATGAAGAGCTTCAAAAGGTGTGAAAATTATGAGGAGCACGAAACGGTCTGAAAATTAGGAGGATCATGAAGCAGTGTAGAAAAACATGAAGAGCCTGAAAAGGTATGAAAAATTTGAAGAGCTTCAAAAGGTGTCAAAAATGAGATGAGCATGAAACGGTGTGAAAAATAGGAGGAGCATGAAGCCAGGTTGAAAATCATGAAGAGCGTGAAAAGGTGTGAAAAATATGAAGAGGTTCAAAAGGTGTGAAAAATATGAAGAGCTTCAAAATGTGTCAAAAATATGTGGAACTTGAAACGGTCTAAAAATTACGAGGAGCATGAAGCGGTGTTGAAAAACATGAAGAGCCTGAAAAGTTGTGAAAAATATGAAGAGCTTCTAATAGTGTCAAAAATATGAGGAGCTTCAAGAGGTGTCAAAAATGAGATGAGCATGAAACGGTGTAAAAAATAGGAGGAGCTTGAAGCCATGTTGAAAATCACGAAGAGCCCGAAAAGGTGTGAAAAATATGAGGAGCATGAAATGGTCTGAAAAATAGGACGAGCATGAAACGGTGTTCTAAAAAATGAAGAGCCTGAAAAGGTGTGAAAAAGATGAAGAGCTGCAAAAGGTGTGAAAAATTTGAAGAGCTTCAAAAGGTGTAAAAAATTAGATGAGCGTGAAACTGTCTGAAAAATATAAGGAGGATGAAGTGGTGTTGAAAAACATGAAGAGCCTGAAAAGGTGTGAAATATATGAAGAGCTTCAAAAGCTGTGAAAATTATGAAGAGCTTCAAAAGGTGTCAAAAATATGAGGGTCATGAAACAGTCTGAAAAATAGGAGGAGCATGAAGCGGTGTTCAAAAACATGAAGAGCCTGATAATATGTGAAAAATGTGAAGAGCTTCAAAAATGTGAAATACAGGAGGAGCATGAAACGGTCTGAAAAATAGGACGAGCATGATGCGGTGTTGAAAAACATGAGGAACCTCAAAAGGTGTGAAAAATATGAAGAGCTTCAAAAGGTGTCAAATATATGAGGAGCATGAAACGGTCTGATAAATAGGAGGAGCATGATACGGTGTTCAAAAACATGAAGAGCCTGAAAAGGTGTGAAAAATATGAAGAGGTTCAAAAGGTGTGAAATACATGAGGAGCATGAAACGGTCTGAAAAATAGGAGGAGCATGAAGCGTTGTTCAAAAACATGAAAAGCCTGAAAAGGTGTGAAAAATATGAAGAGATTCGAAAGGTGTCAAAAATATGAGGCGCATGAAACGGTCTGAAATATAGGAGGAGCATGAAGTTGTTTTGAAAAACATTAAGAGCCTGTGAAGGTGTGAAATATATGAAGAGCTTCAGAAGGTGTGAAAAATATAAGGGGCATGAAACGGTCTGAAAAATAGGAGGAGCATGAAGTGATGTTGAAAAACATGAAGAGCCTGTGAAGGTATGCAATATATGAAGAGCTTCAAAAGGAGTCAAAAATATGAGGAGCATGAAACGGTCTGAAAAATAGGAGGAGCATGAAGCGGTGTTCAAAAATATGAAGAGCCTGAAAATGTGTGAAAAATATGAAGAGCTTCAAAAGGTGTGAAAAATATGAGGAGGATGAAACAGTGTGACAAATAGGAGGAGCATGAAGCGGTGTTGAAAAACATGAAGTGTCTGAAAAGGTGTGAAAAATATGAAGAGCTTCAAAACGTGTGAAAAATATGAGGAGCATGAAACTGTCTGAAAATTAGGAGGAGAATGAAGCGGTGTTGAAAAACATGAAGAGCCAGAAAAGGTGTGAAAAATATGAAGAGCTTCAAAAGGTGTCAAAAATATGAGGAGCATGAAACGGTCTGAAAAATAGAAAGAGCATGAAGCGGTGTTGATAAACATGAAGAGCCTGAAAAGGTGTGAAAAATATGCAGAGCTTCAAAAGTTGTCAAAAATATGAGGAACATGAAACGGGCTGAAAAATAGGAGGAGCATCAAACGCTGTTCAAGAAGATGCAGAGCCTGAAAAGGTGTGAAAAATATGAAGAGCTTCAAAAGGTGTCAAAAATATGAGGAGCATGAAACGTTCTGAAAAATAGGAGGAGCATGAAATGGTGTTGAAAACATGAAGAGCCTGTAAAGGTGTGAAAAATCTGAAGAGCTTCAGAAAGTGTGAAAAATATGAAGAGCATGAAACCTTCTGAAAAATAGGAGGAGCATGAAGTGATGTTGAAAAACATGAAGAGCCTGAAAAGGTGTGAACAATATGAAGAGCTTCAGAGGGTGTCAAAAACAAGAGGTGCATGAAACGGTCTGAAAAATAGGAGGAGCATGAAGCGGTGTTGAAAAACATGAAGAGCCTGAAAAGGAGTGCAAAATATGAAGAGCTTCAAAAGCTGTGAAATATATGAGGAGCATGAAACGGTCTGAAAAATGGGAGGAGTATGAAGCGGTGTTGAAAAACATGAGGAGCCTGAAAATGTGTGAAAACTATGAAGAACTTCAAAATGTGTGAAAAATCTGAGTAGCATGAAACGGTCTGAAAAATAGGAGGAGCATGAAGCGGTGTTGAAAAAATGAAGAGCCTGAAAAGGTGTGAAAAATATGAAGTTCTTCAAAACGTGTCAAAAATATGAGGAGCATGAAAAGGTCTGAAAAATAGAAGGAGCATGAAGTGGTGTTGAAAAACATGAAGAGCCTGAAAAGGTGTTAAAAATATGAAGAGCTTCAAAAGGTGTCAAAAATATGAGGAGCATGAAACGGTCTGAAAAATAGGAGGAGCATCAAACGGTGTTCAAGAACATGCAGAGCCTGAAAAGGTGTGAAAAATATTAAGAGCTTCTAAAGATTTCAAAAATATGAGGAGCATGAAACGGTCTGAAAAATAGGAGGAGCATGAAGCGGTGATGAAAACATGTACAGCCTGAAAACGTGTGTAATATATTAAGAGCTTCAAAAGGTGTGAAAAATATGAGGAGCATGAAACGGTCTGAAAAATAGGAGGAGAATGAAGCGGTGTTGAAAAATATGAAGAGCCTGAAAAGGTGTGAAAAATTCAAGAGCTTCAAAAGGTGTCAAAAATATGAGGAGGATGAAACGGTGTCAAAAATAGGAGGAGCATGAAACGGTGTTCAAAAACATGAAGAGCCGGAAAAGTTGTGAAAAATATGAAGAGCTTCAAAAGGTGTCAAATATATGAGGAGCATGAAACGGTCTGAAAAATAGGAGGAGCATGAAACGGTCTTAAAAAAAGGAGGAGCATGAAGTGGTGTTGAAAAACATGAAGAGCCTGAAAAGGTGTGAAAAATATTAAGAGTCAAAACGTTTGAAAAATATGAGGAGCATGAAACATTCTGAAAAATAGGAGGAGCATGAAGCGATGTTGAAAAACATGAAGAGCCTGAAAAGGTGTGAAAAATATTAAGAGCTTCAGAAGGTGTGAAAAACATGAGGAGCATGAAACGGTCTGAAATATAGGAGGAGCATGAAGTTGTTTTGAAAAACATTAAGAGCCTGTGAAGGTGTGAAATATATGAGTAGCTTCAAGAGGAGTCAAAAATATGAGGAGCATGAAACGGTCTGAAAAATAGGAGGAGCATGAAGGAGTGGTGAAAAACCTGAATATCTTGAAAATGTGTGAAAAATATGAAGAGCTTCAAAAGGTGTCAAAAATATGAGGGGCATGAAACAGTCTGAAATATAGGAGGAGCATGAAGCGGTGTTCAAAAATATGAAGAGCCTGAAAATGTGTGAAAAATATGAAGAGCTTCAAAAGGTGTGAAAAATATGAGGAGGATGAAACAGTCTGAAAAATAGGAGGAGCATGAAGCGGTGTTGAAAAACATGAAGTGTCTGAAAAGGTGTGAAAAATATGAAGAGCTTCAAAACGTGTGAAAAATATGAGGAGCATGACAGTCTGAAAATTAGGAGGAGAATGAAGCGGTGTTGAAAAACATGAAGAGCCTGAAAAGGTGTGAAAACTATGAAGAGCTTCAAAAGGTGTCAAAAATATGAGGAGCATGAAACAGTCTGAAAAATAGGAGGAGCATGAAGCGGTGTTGAAAAATATGAAGAGCCTGAAAAGGTGTGAAAAATATAAGTTCTTCAAAAGTTGTCAAAAATATGAGGAGCATGAAACGGTCTGAAAAATAGAAGGAGCATGAAGCGGTGTTGATAAACATGAAGAGCCTGAAAAGGTGTGAAAAATATGAAGAGCTTCAAAAGTTGTCAAAAATATGAGGAACATGAAACGGGCTGAAAAATAGGAGGAGCATCAAACGGTGTTCAAGAAGATGCAGAGCCTGAAAAGGTGTGAAAAATATGAAGAGCTTCAAAAGGTGTCAAAAATATGAGGAGCATGAAACGTTCTGAAAAATAGGAGGAGCATGAAATGGTGTTGAAAACATGAAGAGCCTGTAAAGGTGTGAAAAATCTGAAGAGCTTCAGAAAGTGTGAAAAATATGAAGAGCATGAAACCTTCTAAAAATAGGAGGAGCATGAAGTGATGTTGAAAAACATGAAGAGCCTGAAAAGGTGTGAAAAATATGAAGAGCTTCAGAGGGTGTCAAAAACATGAGGTGCATGAAACGGTCTGAAAAATGGGAGGAGTATGAAGCGGTGTTGAAAAACATGAGGAGCCTGAAAATGTGTGAAAACTATGAAGAGCTTCAAAATGTGTGAAAAATCTGAGTAGCATGAAACGGTCTGAAAAATAGGAGGAGCATGAAGCGGTGTTGAAAAAATGAAGAGCCTGAAAAGGTGTGAAAAATATGAAGATCTTCAAAACGTGTCAAAAATATGAGGAGCATGAAAAGGTCTGAAAAATAGAAGGAGCATGAAGCGGTGTTGAAAAACATGAAGAGCCTGAAAAGGTGTGAAAAATATGAAGAGCTTCAAAAGGTGTCAAAAATATGAGGAGCATGAAACGGTCTGAAAAATAGGAGGAGCATCAAACGGTGTTCAAGAACATGCAGAGCCTGAAAAGGTGTGAAAAATATTAAGAGCTTCTAAAGATTTCAAAAATATGAGGAGCATGAAACGGTCTGAAAAATAGGAGGAGCATGAAACGGTGTTCAAAAACATGAAGAGCCGGAAAAGTTGTGAAAAATATGAAGAGCTTCAAAAGGTGGGAAAAATATGAGGAGCATGAAACGGTCTGAAAAATAGGAGGAGCATGAAACGGTCTTAAAAAAGGAGGAGCATGAAGTGGTGTTGAAAAACATGAAGAGCCTGAAAAGGTGTGAAAAATATTAAGAGTCAAAACGTTTGAAAAATATGAGGAGCATGAAACATTCTGAAAATTCGAAGGAGCATGAAGCGGTGTTGAAAATATGAAGAGCCTGAAAATGTGTGAAATATATGAAGAGCTTCAAAAGGTGTCAAAAATATGAGGAGAATGAAACGGTCTGATAAATAAGAGGAGCATGAAGCGGTGGTGAAAAACATGAAGAGCTTGAAAAGGTGTGAAATATATGAAGAGCTTCAAAACTTGTGAAAAATATGAGGAGCATTAAACAGTCTGAAAATTAGGAGGAGATTGAAGCGGTGTTGAAAAACATGAAGAGCCAGAAAAGGTGTGAAAAATATGAAGAGCTTCAAAACTTGTGAAAAATATGAGGAGCATTAAACAGTCTGAAAATTAGGAGGAGATTGAAACGGTGTTCAAAAACATGAATAGCCAGAAAAGGTGTGAAAAATATGAAGACATTCAAAAGGTGTCAAAAATATGAGAGGCATGAAACAGTCTGAAAAATAGGAGGAGCATCAAACGGTCTTCAAGAGCATGCAGAGCCTGAAAAGGTGAGAAAAATATGAAGAGCTTCAAAATGTGTCAAAAATATGAGGAGCATGAAACGGTCTGAAAAATAGGAGGAGCAGGAAATGGTGTTGAAAACATGAAGAGCCTGTAAAGGTGTGAAAAATCTGAAGAGCTTCAGAAAGTGTGAAAAATATGAGGAGCATGAAACCTTCTGAAAAATAGGAGGAGCATGAAGCGATGTTGAAAAAAATGAAGAGCCTGAAAAGGTGTGAAAAATATGAAGAGCTTCAGAAGGTGTGAAAAACATGAGGAGCATGAAACGGTCTGAAAAAAGGGAGGAGCATGAAGTGATGTTGAAAAACATGAAGAGCCTGTGAAGGTATGCAATATATGAAGAGCTTCAAGAGGAGTCAAAAATATGAGGAGCATGAAACGGTCTGAAAAATAGGAGGAGCATGAAGGAGTGGTGAAAAACCTGAATATCTTGAAAATGTGTGAAAAATATGAAGAGCTTCAAAAGGTGTCAAAAATATGAGGGGCATGAAACAGTCTGAAAATTAGGAGGAGCATGAAGCGGTGTTCAAAAATATGAAGAGCCTGAAAATGTGTGAAAAATATGAAGAGCTTCAAAAGGTGTGAAAAATATGAGGAGGATGAAACAGTCTGAAAAATAGGAGGAGCATGAAGCGGTGTTGAAAAACATGAAGTGTCTGAAAAGCTGTGAAAAATATGAAGAGCTTCAAAACGTGTGAAAAATATGAGGAGCATGAAACTGTCTGAAAATTAGGAGGAGAATGAAGCGGTGTTGAAAAACATGAAGAGCCTGAAAAGGTGTGAAAACTATGAAGAGCTTCAAAAGGTGTCAAAAATATGAGGAGCATGAAACAGTCTGAAAAATAGGAGGAGCATGAAGCGGTGTTGAAAAACATGAAGAGCCTGAAAAGGTGTGAAAAATATAAGTTCTTCAAAAGTTGTCAAAAATATGAGGAGCATGAAACGGTCTGAAAAATAGAAGGAGCATGAAGCGGTGTTGATAAACATGAAGAGCCTGAAAAGGTGTGAAAAATATGAAGAGCTTCAAAAGTTGTCAAAAATATGAGGAACATGAAACGGGCTGAAAAATAGGAGGAGCATCAAACGGTGTTCAAGAAGATGCAGAGCCTGAAAAGGTGTGAAAAATATGAAGAGCTTCAAAAGGTGTCAAAAATATGAGGAGCATGAAACGGTCTGAAAAATGGGAGGAGTATGAAGCGGTGTTGAAAAACATGAGGAGCCTGAAAATGTGTGAAAACTATGAAGAGCTTCAAAAGCTGTGAAAGATATGAGGAGCACGAAGCGGTATGAAAAATAGGAGGAGCAAGAAGCGGTGTTCAAAAACATGAATCCTGAAATGATGTGAAAAAAATGAAGAGCTTCAAAAGGTGTGAAAAACATGAGGAGCATGAAGCGGTGTTCAAAAACATGAAGAGCCTGAAAATGAGTGAAAAATATGAGGACCATGAAATGGTCTGAAAAATAGGAAGAGCATGAAGCGGTGTTCAAAAACATGAAGATCCTGAAAACGTGTGAAAAATATGAAGAGCTTCAAAAGGTGTCAAAAATATGAGGAGAATGAAACGGTGTTTAAAACGTGAAGAGCCTGAAAAGGTGTGAAAAATATGAAGAGCTTAAAAGGTGTCAAAAATATGGGGAGCATGAAACTTTCTGAAAAACAGGTGGAGCATGAAACGGTGTTTAAAACTTGAAAAGCCTGAAAAGGTGTGAAAAATATGAGGAGCATGTAACGGTCTGAAAAATAGGAGGAGCATGAAGCGGTGTTGAAAAACATGAAGATCATGACAAGGTGTGAAAAATATAAAGAGCTGCAAAAGGTGTGAAAAATATGTGGAACATGAAACGGTCTGAAAAAAAGGAGGATTATGAAACAGTGATCAAAAACTTGAAGACCTGAAGAGGTGTGAAAAATATGAAGAGCTTCAAAAGATGTCAAAATAGGAGTAGCATGAAACGGTGTTCAAAATCTTGAAGAGCCTGAAAAGGTGTGAAAAATATGAAGAGCTTCAAAAGGTGTCAAAAATATGAGGAGCATGAAACGGTCTGAAAAATAGGAGGAGCATGAAACGGTGTTGAAAAACATGAGGAGCATGAAACGGTCTGAAAAATAGGAGGAGCATGCAACGGAGTTGAAAAACATGAAGAGCCTGAAAAGGTGTGAAAAATACGAAGAGCTTCAAATGGTGTCAAAAATATGAGGAGCATGAAGCGGTATGAAAAATAGGAGGACCATGAAGTGGTGTTCAAAAACATGAATCCTGAAATTATGTGAAAAATACGAAGAGCTTCAAAAGGTGTGAAAAATATGAGGAGCATGAAATGGTATGGAAAATAGGAGGAGGATGAAACGGTGTTGAAAAACATGAAGAGTTTGAAAACGTGTGAAAAATATGAAGAGCTTCAAAAGGTGTGAAAAATATGAGGAGCATATAGCGGTGTTCAAAAACATGAAGAGCCTGAAGAGGAGTGAAAAATATGAGGAGCATGAAATGGTTTGAAAAATAGGAGGAGCATGAAGCGGTGTTCAAAAACATGAAGATCCTGAAAATGTGTGAAAAATATGAAGAGCTTCAAAATGTGTGAAAAATATGAGGAGCAAGAAACAGTTTGAAAAATAGGATGAGCATGAAACGGTTTTAAAATGCTGAAGAGAATGAAAAGGTGTCAAATATATGAGGAGCTTGAAACGATCTGACAAATAGGAGGAGCATGAAGGGGTATTGAAAAACATGAAGATCCTGAAAACGTGTAAAATATATGAAGAGCTTCAAAAAGTGTCAAAGATATAGGAGCATGAAACAGTCTGAATTATAGGATCAGAATGAAACGGTTTTGAAAAAGATGAAGACCATGAAGAAGTGTGAAATATATGAAGAGCTTCAAATGGTGTCAAAAATATGAGGAGCATGAAACAGTCTGAAAAATAGGAGGAGCATGAAGCCGTGTTCAAAAACAGGGAGACCCTGAAAAGGTGTGAAAAATATGAAGAGCTTCAAAAGGTGTGAAAAATATGAAGAGCTTCAAAAGGTGTCAAAAATATGAGGAGCATGAAACGGTCTAACAAATAGGAGGAGCGTGAAGCTGTCGTCAAAAACAGAAAAAGCCTGAAAACGTGTGAAAAATATGAAGAGCTTCAAAAGGTGTCAAAAATATGAGGAGCATGAAAAGAACTGAAAAATAGGATGAGAAAGAAACGGTTTTGAAAAAGATGAAAAGCATGAAAAGTTGCGAAAAATATGAAGAGCTCAAAAGATGTCAAAAATATGAGGAGCATGAAACGGTCTGAAAAATAGAGGAGCATGAAGCTGTCGTCAAAAAGAGGAAGAGCCTGAAAAGGTGTAAAAAATATGAAGAGCTTCGAATGTGTCAAAAATATGAGGAGCATGAAACGGTCTGAAAAATAGGAGGAGCATGAAGTGGTGTTTAGAAACATGAAGAGCCTGAAAAGGTGTGAAAAATATGAAGAGCTTCAAAAGGTGTGAAAAACATGAGGAGCCTGAAACGGTAGACAAAGAGGAGGACCATGAAGCTTTCTTCAAAAACATGAAGAGCCTGAAAAGGTGTGAAAAATATGAAGAGCTTCAAAAGGTGTCAAAAATATGAGGAGCATGAAACAGTGTGAATAATAGGATGAGCATGAAACGGTTTTGAAAAAGATGAAGAGCATGAAAAGGATTGAAAAATATGAAGAGCTTCAAAAGGTGTCAAAAATATGAGAAGCATGAAACGGTCTGAATAATAGGAGGAGTATGAAGCGGTATTGAAAAATATGAAGAGCCTGAAAAGGTGTGAAAAATATGAAGAGCTTCAAAAGGTGTCAAAAATATCAGTAGCATGCAACGGTCTGAAAAATACGAGGAGCATCAAGTGGTGTTGAAAAACATGAGGAGCCTGAGAAGGTGTGAAAAATATGAAGAGCTCCAAAAGCTGTCAAAAATATGAGAAGAATGAAACAGTCTGAAAAATAGGAAGAGCATGAATTGGTGATGAAAAACATTAAGAGATTGAAAAGGTGTGAAAAATATGAAGAGCTTCAAAAGGTGTCAAAAATATGAGGAGCATGAAACGTTCTGAAAAATAGGAGGAGCATGTAGTGGTCCTCAAAAACAGGAAGAGCCTGAAAAGGTGTGAAAAATATGAAGAGCTTCAAAAGGTGTCAAAAATATGAGGAGCATGAAACGGTCTGAAAAATAGGAGGAGCATGAAACGGTGTTCAAAAACATGAAGAGCCTGAAAAGGTGTGAAAAATATGAAGAGCGTGAAAAGATGTCAAATATATGCGGAGCATGAAACGGTCTGAAAAATAGGAGGAGCATAAAATTGTGTTGAAAAACATGAAGAGCATGAAAAGGTGTGAAAAAGATGAAGACCTTCAAAAGGTGTGAAAAATATGTGGAGCACGAAACGGTCTGAAAAATAGGAGGAGCATGAAGCGGTGTTGAAAAACATGAAGAGCCTGAAAAGGTGTGAGAAATATGAAGAGCTTCAAAAGGTGTGAAAAATATAAGGAGCATGAAACGGTCTGAAAATAGGAGGAGCATGAAGCGGTGTTGAAAAACATGGGAGCCTGAAAATCTTTGAGAAACATGAAGAGCTTCAAAAGTGTGAAAACTATAAGGAGCATGAAACGGTCTGAAAATAGGAGGAGCATGAAGCGGTGTTGAAAAACATGAAGAGCCTGAAAAGTTGTGAGAAACACGAAGAGTTTCCAAAGGTGTCAAAAATATGAGGTGCTTGAAACGGTCTGAAAAATATGAGTATCAAGAAACGTTGTTGAAAAACAAGAAGAACCTTAAAAGATGTGAAAAATATGAAGAGCTTTAAAAGCTGTCAAAAATATCCGGAGCATGAAACGGTCTGAAAAACTGGACGAGCAAGAAACATGAATAGCCTGAAAATCTTTGAAAAATGTGAAGAGCTTCAAAAGGTGTCAAAAATATGAGGAGCATTGAACGGACTGAAAAATAGGAGGAGCAAAAGCGGTGTTGAAAAACATGAAAAGCCTGAAAAGGTGTGAAAAATATGAAGAGCTTCAAAAGGTGTCAAAAATATGAGGAGCACGAAACGTTCTGAAAAATAGGAGGAGCATGAAACGGTGTTCATAAACATGAAGAGCCTGAAAAGGTGTGAAAAATATGAAGAGCGTGAAAAGATGTCAAAAATATGAGGAGCATGAAACGTTCTGAAAAATAGGAGGAGCATGTAGCGGTCGTCAAAAACAGGAAGAGCCTGAAAAGGTGTGAAAAAGATGAAGAGCTTCAAAAGGTGTGAAAAATATGTGGAGCACGAAACGGTCTGAAAAATAGGAGGAGCATGAAGCGGTGTTGAAAAACTTGAAGAGCCTGAAAAGGTGTGAAAAATATGAAGAGCTTCAAAATATGTCAAAAATATGAGGAGCATGAAACGGTCTGAAAAATGTGAGGAGCATGAAGCGGTGTTGAAAAACATGAAGATCCTGAAAAGGTGTGAGAAATATGAAGAGCTTCAAAAGGTGTGAAAAATATAAGGAGCATGAAACGGTCTGAAAATAGGAGGAGCATGAAGCGGTGTTGAAAAACATGGGAGCATGAAATTCTTTGAGAAATATGAAGAGCTTCAAAAGGTGTCAAAAATATGAGGAGCATGAAACGGTCTGAAAAATAGGAGGAGCATGAAGCGGTGTTGAAAAACATGAAGAGTCTGAAAAGTTGTGAGAAACACGAAGAGCTTCAAAAGGTGTCAAAAATACGAGGTGCATGAAACGGTCTGAAAAATTTGAGGAGCATGAAGCGGTGTTGAAAAACATGAAGAGCCTGAAAAGGTGTGAAAAATATGAAGAGCTTCAAAAGGTGTCAAAAATATGAGAAGCATGAAACGGTCTGAAAAATAGGAGGAGCATGAAGCAGTCATCAAAAACATGAAGAACCTGAAACAGTGTGAAAAATATGAAGAGCTTCAAAAGGTGTCAAAAATATGAGGAGCATAAAACAGCCTGAAAAATAAGATGAGCATCAAACGGTGTTGAAAAAGATGAAGAGCCTGAAAAATGTGTGAAAAATATGAAGAGCTCCAAAAGGTGTCAAAAAAATGAGAAGCATGAAACGATCTGAAAAATAGGAGGAGCATGAAGCGGTCCTCAAAATCATGAAGAACCTGAAAAGGTGTGTAAAATATGAAGAACTTCAAAAGGTTTCAAAAATATGAAGAGCATGAAACGGTCTGAAAAATAGGAGGAGCATGAAGTGTTGTTGAAAAACATGAAGAGCCTGAAACGGTGTGAAAATTATGAAGAGCTTCAAAAGGTGTCAAAAATATGAGGAGCATGTAACAGGCTGAAAAATAGGATGAGCATGAAACGGTGTTGAAAAAGATGAAGAGCATGAAAAGGTGTGAAAAATATGAAGAGCTTCAAAAGGTGTGAAATAAATGAGAAGCATGAAACGGTCTGGAAAAATAGGAGGAGCATGATGCGGTGTTGTAAAAATTGAAGAGCCTGAAAAGGTGTGAAATATATGAAGAGCTTCAAAAGGTGTCAAAAATATGCAGAGCATGAAACGGTCTGAAAAGTAGGAGGAGCATGAAGTTGTGTGGAAAAGCATGAAGAGCCTGAAAAGGTGTGAAAAATATGAATAGCTTCAAAATGTTTCAAAAATATGACGAGCATGAACGGTCTGAAAAATAGGAGGAGCATGAAGCGGTTTTGGAAAAAATGAAGAGCTTCAAAAGGTGTGAAAAATATGAGGAGCATGAAACGGTCTGAAAAATACGAGGAGCAAGAAGTGGTGTTCAAAAATATGAAGAGATTGATAAGGTGTGAAAAATATGAAGAGCTTCAAAAGGTGTCAAAAATGAGATGAGCATGAAACGGTCTGAAAAATAGGAGGAGCATGAAACGGTGCTGAAAAACATGAAGAGCCTGAAAAGGTGTGAAAACTATGAAGAGCTTCAAACGGTGTGAAATACATGAGGAGCATTAAATGGTCTGAAAAATAGGAGGATCATGAAGCGGTGTTCAAAAACATGAAGAGCCTGAAAAGGTGTGAAAAATATGAAGAGCTTCAAAAGGTGTGAAAAATATGAGGAGCATGAAGCGGTGTTCAAAAACATGAAGAGCCTGAAAAGATGTGAAAAATATGAAGAGCTTCAAAAGGTGTGAAATACATGAGGAGCATGAAACGGTCTGAAAAATAGGAGGAGCATGTAGCGGTGTTCAAAAACTTGAAGAGCCTGAAAAGGTGTGAACAATATGACTAGCTTCAAAGGTGTGAAAATATGAGGAACACGAAATGGCCTGAAAAATAAAAGGAGCATGAAGTGGTGTTCAGAAACATGAAGAGCCTTAAAAGATGTGAAAAATATGAAGAGCTCCAAAAGGTTGAAAAATAGGAGGAGCATGAAGCGGTGTTTAAAAATATGAAGCACCTGAAAAGGTGTGAAAAATATGAAGAGCTTCAAAAGGCGTCAAAAATATGAGGTGCATGAAGCGGTGTTCAAAAACATGAAGAGCCTGAAATGGTGTGAAAAATATGAAGATCTTCAAAAGGTGTGAAAAATAGGAGGAGCATGAAGCGGTGTTCAAAAACATGAAGAGCCTGAAAAGGTGTAAATATATGAAGAGCTTCAAAAGGTTTGAAAAATAGGAGGAGCATGAAGCGGTGTTCAAAAACATGAAGAGCCTGAAAAGGTGTGAAATATATGAAGAGCTTCAAAAGGTGTGAAAAATATGAGGAGCATGAAACGGTCTGAAAAATAGGAGGAGCAGGAAGCGGTGTTGAAAAACATGAAGAGCCTGAAAAGGTGTGAAAAATATGAAGAGCTTCAAAAGGTGTCAAAAATATGAGGAGCATGAAACAGTCTGAAATATAGGAGGAGCATGAAGCGGTTTGAAAATCATGAAGAGCATGAAAAAGTTTGAAAAAGAGTAGAGCTTCAAAATGTGTGAAAAATATGAATAGCTTCAAAAGGTGTCAATAATGAGATGAGCATGAAACGGTCTGAAGAATAGGAGGGGCATGAAATGGTGTTGAAAAACATGAAGAGCCTGAAAAGGTGTGAAATATATGAGGAGCTTCAAAAGGTGTCAAAAATATGAGGAGCATGAAACGGTCTGAAAAATAGGAGGTGCATGAAGTGGTGTTGAAAAACATGAAGAGCCTGAAAAGGTGTGAAAAATATGAGGAGCATGAAACGGTCTGAAAAATAGGAGGATCATGCAGCGGTGTTGAAAAACATGAACAGCCAGAAAAGGTGTGCAAAATATGAAGAGCTTCAAAAGGTTTTCCAAAATATGAGGAGCATGAAACGGTCTGAAAAATAGGAGGAGCAAGAAACGGTGTTCAAAAACATGAAGAGCCTGAAAAGATGTGAAAAATATGAAGAGCTTCAATACATGTGAAAAATATGAGAAGCATGGAACGGTCTGAAAAATAGGAGGAGCATGAAGCGGTGTTCAAAAACATGAAGAGCCTGAAAATGTGTGAAAAATATGAAGAGCTTCAAAAGGTGTGAAATTGGGAGGTGCATGAAGTGGTGTTCAAAAACATGAAGAGCCTGAAAAGGTGTGAAAAATATGAAGATCTTCAAAAGGTGTGAAAAATAGGAGCTACATGAAGCGGTGTTCAAAAACATGAAGAGACTGAAAAGCTGTGAACAATATGAAGAGCTTCAAAAGCTGTGAAAAATATGAGGAGCATGAAACGTTCTGAAAAATAGGAGCAGCATGAAGCGGTGTTCAAAAACATGAAGAGCCTTAAAAGTTGTGAGAAATATGAAGAGCTTCAAAAGGTTTGAAAAATAGGAGAAGCATGAAGCAGTGTTTAAAAATATGAAGCACCTGAAAAGGTGTGAAAAATATGAAGAGATTCAAAAGGCGTCAAAAATATGAGGAGCATGAAATGGTCTGAAATATAGGAGGAGCAGGAAGCAGTGTTCAAAAACATGAGGAGCCTGAAAAGGTGTGAAAAATATGAAGAATTTCAAAAGGTGTGAAAAATAAAAGGAGCATGAAGCGATGTTCAAAAACATGAAGAACCTGAAAAGCTGTGAAAAAAATGAAGAGCTTCAAAAGATGTGAAAAATAGGAGGTGCATGAAGCGGTGTTCAAAAACCTGAAGAGCCTGAAAAGGTGTGAAAAATATGAAGAGCTTCAAAACGTGTGAAATGCATGAAGAGCATGAAACGTTCTGAAAAATATGAGGAACATGAAGCGGTGTTCAAAAACATGAACAGCCTGAAAAAATGTGAAATATAAGAAGACCTTCAAAAGGTGTCAAAAATAAGAGGAGCATGAAACAATCTGAAAAATAGGAGGAGCATGAAGCTGTGTTCAAAAACATGAACAGCTGGAAAAGGGATGAAAAAATATGAAGAGCTTCAAAGGTGTCAAAATTATGAGGAGCATGAATCGGTCTGAAAAATTGGAGGAGCATGAAGTGGTGGGGGAAAACATGAACAGCCTGAAAAGGTTTGAAATATATAAAGAGTTTCAAAATGTGTGAAAAATATGAGGAGAATGAAACGGTCTGAAAAAGAGGAGGAGCATGAAACGGTGTTGAAAAACATGAAGAGCCTGAAAAGATGTGAAAAATATGAAGAGCTTCAAAAGGTGTCAAAAATATGAGGAGCATGAAGCGGTCTGAAAATTTGGAGGAGCATGAAGTGGTGGGGGAAAACATGAACAGCCTGAAAAGGTTTGAAATATATAAAGAGTTTCAAAATGTGTGAAAAATATGAGGAGAATGAAACGGTCTGAAAAATAGGAGGAGCATGAAACGGTGTTGAAAAACATGAAGAGCCTGAAAAGGTGTGAAATATATGAAGAGCTTCAAAAAGTGTCAAAAACATGAGGAGCCTAAAACGGTTTGAAAAATAGGAGGGGCATGAAAAGGTGTTCAAAAACATGAAGAGGCTGAAAAGGTGTGAAAATTATGAAGAGCTTCAAAAGGTGTCAAAAATATGAGGAGCATGAAACGGTCTGAAAAATAGGAGGAGCATGAAACGGTGTTTAAAAACATGAAGAGCCTGAAAATGTGTGAAAAATATGAAGAGCTTCAAAAAGTGTGAAATACATGAGGAGGATGAAACGGTCTGAAAATAGGAGAAGCATGAAGCGGTGTTGAAAAACATGAAGAGCCTGAAAAGGTGTGAAAAATATGAAGAGCTTCAAAATGTGAGAAAAATATGAGGAGCATGAAACGGTCTGAAAAGTAGGAGGAGCATGAAGCTGTGTTGAAAAAGATGAAGAGCCTGCAAAGGTGTGAAAAATATGAAGAGCTTCAAAACGTGTCAAAAATATGAGAGGCGTGAAATAATCTGAAAAATAGGAGGAGCATGAAGCGGTTTTGAAAAAGATGAAGATCCTGCAAAGGTGTGAAAAATATGAAGAGCTTCAAAAGGTGTCAAAAATATGAGGAGCATGAAACGGTCTGAAAAATAGGAGGAGCAAGAAACAGTGTGGAAAAACATGAAGAGCCTGAAAAGGTGTGAAAAATATGAAGAGCTTCAAAAGATGTGAAATACATGAGGAGCATGAAACTCTCTGAAAAATAGGAGGAGCATCAAGCCGTGTTCAAAAACATGAAGAGACTGAAAAGGTGTGAAAAATATGAAGAGCTTCAAAACGTGTGAAAAATATGAGGAGCATGAAACAGTCTGAAGATAACAGGAGCATGATGCGGTGTTGTAAAAATTGAAGAGCCTGAAAAGGTGTGAAAAATATGAAGAGCTTCAAAAGGTATCGAAAATATGAGGAGCTTGAAACAGTCTGAAAAATAGGAGGAGCATGAAACGGTCTGAAAAATAAGAGGAGCAAGAAACGGTGTGGAAAAACATGTAGAGCCTGAAAAGGTGTGAAAAATATGAAGAGCTTCAAAACTTGTGAAAAATATGAGGAGCATGAAACAGTCTGAAGATAGGAGGAGCATGATGCGGTGTTGTAAAAATTGAAGAGCCTGAAAAGGTGTGAAAAATATGAAGAGCTTCAAAAGGTATCGAAAATATGAGGAGCTTGAAACAGTCTGTAAAATAGGAGGAGGATGAAACGGTGTTGAAAAACATGAAGAGCCTGTAAAGTTGTGAAAAATATGAAGAGCTTCAAAGATGTGAAAAATATGAGGAGCATGAAAATGTCTGAAAAATAGGACTAGCATGAACCGGTGTTTAAAAACATGAAGAGCCTGAAAAGGTGTGAAAAATATGAAGAGCTTCAAAAATGTCAAATATATGAAGAGCTTCAAAAGGTGTGACAAATATGAACAGCTTCAAAAGTTGTCAAAAATGAGATGAGCATGAAACGGTATTAAAAATAGGAGGAGCATGAAGCGGTGTTTAAAAACATGAAGAGCCTGAAAAGGTGTGAAAAAAATGGGAGAATGAAACGGTCTGAAAAGTAGGAGGAGCATGAAGCGGTGTTGAAAAACATGAAGATCCTGAAAAGTTGTGAAAAATATGAAGAGCTTCAAAACGTGTGAAAAATGTGAGGAGCATGAAACGGTCTGACAAATAGGAGGAGCTTGAAGTGTTGTTGAAAAACATGAAGATCCTGAAAAGGTGTGAAAAATATGAAGAGCTTCAAAAGGTGTCAAAAATGTGAGGAGCATGAAACGGTCTGAAAAATACGAGGAGCATGAACTGCTGTTCAAAAACATGAAGAGCCTGAAAAGGTGTGAAAAATATGAAGAGCTTCAAAATGTGTCAGAAATATGAGGAGCATGAAACCGTCTGAAAAATAGGAGGAGCATAAAGTGGTGTTGAAAAACATCAAGAGCCTGAAAACGTGTGAAAAATATGAGGAGTTTGAAAAGGTGATCAAAATATGAAGAGCTTCAAAAGGTGTCGATAATAAGAGGTGCATGAAACAGTCTGAAAAATAGGAGGAGCATGAAACGGTCTGAAAAATAGGAGGAGCAGGAATCGGTGTTGAAACACATGAAGAGCCTGAAAAGGTGTGACAAATATAAAGAGCTTCAAAAGGTTTGAAAAATATGAGGAGCATGAAACGGTCTGAAAAATATGAGGAGCATGAAACGGTGTGAAAAAAAGGAAGAGCTTCAAAAGGTGTCAAAAATATGAGGAACATGAAACGGTCTGAAAAATAGAAGGAGCATGAAGTGCTGTTGAATATCATGAAGAGCCTGAAAAGATGTGAAAAATAGGAAGAGCTTCAAAAGGTGTCAAAAATATGAGGAGCATGATACTCTCTGAAATATACGAGGAGCATGAAGTGGTGTTGAGAAACATGAAGAGCCTGAAAAGGTGTGAAAATATGAAAAACTTCAAAAGGTGTCAAAAAAAAGGAGCATGAAACGGTCTGAAAAGTAGGAGGAGAATGAAGTGGTGTTGAAAAACATGAAGAGGCTGAAAAGGTGTGAGAAATATGAAGAGCTTCAAAAGGTGTGAAAAATATGAACAGCTTCAAAAGTTGTCACAAATGAGATGAGCATGAAACGGTCTGAAAAATAGGAGGAGCATGAAGCGGTGTTGAAAATCATGAAGAGCCTGAAAAGGTGTGAAAAATATGAAGAGCTTCAAAAGGTGTGAAACATATGAAGAGCTTCAAAAGGTGTCAAAAATATGAGGTGAATGAAACAGCCTGAAAAATAGGATGAGCTTGAAACGGTTTTGAAAAGATGAAGAGCCAGAAAAGGTGTGAAACATATGAAGAGCATGAATGGTGTCAAAAATATGAGGAGAATGAAACGGTCTGAAAAATAGGAGGAGCATGAAGTGCTGTTGAAAAACATGACGAGACTGAAAAGTTGTGAAAAATATGAAGAGCTTCAAAAGGTGTCAAGATATGAGAAACATGAAACGACTGAAAAATAGGGAAGCATGAAGCAGTGTTGAAAAACATGAAGATGCTGAAAAGGTATGAAATATATGAAGAGTTTCAAAAGGTCTCAAAAATACGAGGAGAATGAAACGGTCTGAAAAATAGGAGGAGCATGAAGCGGTATTGAAAAACATGAAGAGCATGAAAAAGTGTGAAAAATATGAAGAGCTTCAAAACGTGTCAAATATATGAGGAGCATGAAACGGTCTCAAAAATAGGAGGAGCATGAAACGGTCAGAAAAAATAGGAGAAGCATGAAACGGTGTTGAAAAACATGAAGAGCCTGAAAAGGTGTGAAAAATATGAAGAGCTTCAAAAGGTTTCAAAAATATGTGGAGCATGAAACGGTCTGAAAAATAGGAGGAGCATGAAGCGGTGTTCAAAAACATGAAGAGCCTTAAAAGGTGTGAATAATATGAAGAGCTTCAAAAGATGTCAAAAATGAGATGAGCATGAAACGGTCTGAAAAATAGGAAGAGCATGAAGCGGTGTTGAATATCATGAAGAGCCTGAAAAGGTGAGAAATATCTGAAGAGCTTCAAAAGGAGTCAAAAATATGAGGAGAATGAAACGGTCTGAAAAATAGGACGAGCATGAAGCGGTGTTCAAAAACATGAAGAGCCTGAAAAGGTGTGAAAAATATGAAAAGCTTCAAAAGCTGTCAAAAATATGAGGAGCATGAAACGGTCTGAAAAATAGGAGGAGCATGAAGTAGTGCTCAAAAACATGAAGAGCCTGAAAAGGTGTGAAAAATATGAAGAGCCTGAAAAGGTGTGAAAAATATGAAGAGATTCAAAAGGTGTCAAAAATATGAAGAGCTTCAAAAGGTGTCAAAAATATGAGGAGCATGAAACGGTCTGAAAAATAGGAGGAGTATGATGCGGTGTTGAAAAATATGAAGAGCTTCAAAAGCTGTCAAAAATGAGATGACCATGAAACGGTCTGAGAAATAGAAGGAGCATGAAATTCTTTTCAAAAAAATGAAAAACCTGAAAAGGTGTGAAGTATATGAAGATTTCAAAAGGTGTCAAAAATATGAGGAGAATGAAACGGTCTGAAAAATAGGAGGAGCATGAAGTCATGTTGAAAAACATGAAGAGCCTGAAAATGTGAGAAAAATACGAAGAGCTTCAAAAGGTGTCACAAATATGAGGAGCATGAAACGGTCTGCAAAATAGGAGGAGCATGAAGTGGTGCTGAAAAACGTGAAAGCCTGAAAAGGTTTGAAAAATATGAAGAGCTTCAAAAGGTGTCAAAAATATGAGGAGCATGAAACGGTCTGCAAAATAGGAGGAGCATGAAGCGGTGTTGAAAAACATGAAGAGCCTGAAAAGTTGTGAAAAATAGGAAGATCTTCAAAAAGTGTCAAAAATATGAGGAGCATGAAACGGTCTGAAAAATAGGAGGAGAATGAAACGGTGTTCAAAAAGAAGAAGAGCCTGAAAAGGTGTGAAAAATATGAAGAGCTTCAAAAGGTGTCAAAATATGAGGAGCATGAAACCATCTGAAAAGTAGGAGGAGGATTAAGCGGTGCTGAAAAACATGAAGAGCCTGAAAAGGTGTGAAAAATAGGAAGATCTTGAAAAGGTGTCAAAAATATGAGTAGCATGAAACGGTCTGAAAAATAGGAGGAGCATGAAGTCGTGATGAAAAACATGAAGAGCCTGAGAAGGTGTGAAAAATATGAAGAGCTTCCAAAATTGTGAAAATATGAGGAGAATGAAACGGTTTGAAAAATAGGAGGAGCATGAAACGGTCTGAAAAATAGGAGAAGCATGATGCGGTGTGGAAAAACAAGAAGAGCCTGAAAAGGTGTGAAAAATATGAAGAGCTTCAAAAGGTGTGAAAAATATGAAGAGCTTCAAAAGGTTTCAAATTTAAGAGGAGCAATAAACCGTCTGAAAAATATGAAGGAGCATGAAACGGTTTGAGAAATAGGACGAGCATGAAACGTGATGAAAAATATGAAGAGCTTCAAAAGGTGTGAAAAATATTAGATCATGAAACGATCTGAAAAATAGGAGGAGCATGAACTGGTCTTGAACAACATGAAGAGCATGAAAAGGTGTGAAAAATATGAAGAGCTTAAAAAGGTGTCAAAAATATGAGTAGCACGGAACGGTCTGAAAAATAGGAGAACCACGAAGCTGTGTTGAAAAACATGACAGCATGAAAAGGTGTGAAAAATATGAAGGGCTGCAAAAGTTGTGAAAAATATGAAGAGCATGAAAAGGTCTGAAAAATAGGAGGAGCATGAAGCGCTGTTGAAAAACATGAAGTGCCTGAAAAGTTGTGAAGAATATGAAGAGCTTCAAAAGGTGTCAAAAATATGAGGAGCATGAAATGGACTGAAAAATATGAGGTGCATGAATCGGTCTGATTAATAGGAGGAGCATGAAACGGTGTTGAAAAACATGAAGAGCATTGAAATGTGTGAAAAATATGAAGAGCTTCAAAAGGTGTCAAAACTGTGAGGATCATGAAATGATCTGAAAGATAGGAGGAGCATGAACCGGTGGTCAGAAACATGAAGAGCCTGAAAAGGTGTGAAATATATGAAGAGCTTCAAAAGGTGTGAAAAATACGAATAGCTACAGAAGGTGTTAAAAATATGAGGAGCATGAAACGGTCTGAAAAATAGGTGGAGCATCAAAATGTGTTGATAAACATGAAGATCATGAAAGGTTTGAAAAATATGAAGAGCTTCAAAAGGAGTCAAAAATAGAAGTAGCATGAAACGGTGTTCAAAAACTTGAAGTGCCTGAAAATGTGTGAAAAATCTGAAGAGATTTAAAGGTGTCAAAAATATGAGGAACATGAAACGGTCTGAAAAATAGGAGGAGCAAGAAGCGGTGTTGAAAAACATGAAGAGCCTGAAACCGAGTGAAAAATATGAAGAGCTTCAAAAATGTGAAAAATATGAAGAGCTTCAAAAGGTGTGAAAAATATGAAGAGCTTCAAAAGTTGTCAAAAATGAGATGTGCATGAAACGGACTGAAATATAGCAGGAGCTTGAAGTGATGTTGAAAAACATGAAGAGCCTGAAAATGTGTGAAATATAGGAAGAGCTTCAAAAGGTGTCAAAAATATGAGGAGCATGAAACCGTCTGAAAACTAGGAGGAGCATGAAGCGGTGTTGAGAAACATGAAGAGCCTGAAAAGGTGTGAGAAATATGAAGAGCTTCAAAAGGTGTCAAAAATATGAGGAGCATGAAATGGTCTGAAATGTAGGAGGAGCATGAAGTGGTTGTGAAAAACTTCAAGAGCCTGAAAAGGTGTGCAAAATATGAAGAGCTTCAAAAGGTGTGAAATTCATGAGGAGATGAAACGGTCTGAAAAAGAGGAGGGGCATTAAGCGGTGTTCAAAAACATGCAGAGACTGAAAAGGTGTGAAAAATATGAAGAGCTTCAAAAGGTATGAAAAATATGAGGAGCATGCAACCGTCTGAAAAATAGGAGGAGCATGAACCGGTGTTCAAAAATATGAAGAGCCTGAAAAGGTGTGAAAAATATGAAGAGCTTCAAAAGGTGTCAAAAATATGAGGAGCATGAAACGGTCTGTAAAATAGGAGGAGCATAAAGCAGTGTTGAAAAACATGAAGAGCCTGAAAAGGTGTGAAAAATATGAAGAGCTTCAAAAGGTGTGAAATACATGAGGAGCATGAAACGGTCTGAAAAATAGGAGGAGCATGAAGCGGTGTTGAAAAACATGAAGAGCCTGAAAACGTGTGAAAAATATGAAGGGCTTCAAAAATGTGAAAAATATGAAGAGCTTCAAAAGGTGTGAAAAATACGAAGAGCTTCAAATGTGTCAAAATGAGATGAACATGAAACGGTCTGAAACATAGGAGGAGCATGAAGCTTTGTTCAAAAACATGAAGAGCCTGAAAGGTGTGAAAAATATGAAAAGCTTCAAAAGTTGTGAAAAATATGAAGAGTTTGAAAAGGTGTCAAAAATATGAGGAGCATGAAACGGTCTGAAAAATAGGAGGAGCATGAAGCGGTGTTCAAAAACATGAAGAGCCTGAAAAGGTGTGAAAAATATGTGGAGCTTCAAAAGCTGTCAAAAATATGAGGAGCATGAAACGGTCTGAAAAATAGGAGGAGCATGAAGCGGTGTTCAAAAACATGAAGAGCTTGAATAGGTGTGAGAAATATGAAGAGCTTCCAAAGGTGTCAATAATATGAGGAGCATGAAACGGTCTGAAAAATAGGAGGAGGATGAAGCGGTGTTCAAAAACCTGAAGAGCCTGAAAAGATGTGAAAAATAGGAAGAGATTTAAAATGTGTGAAAAATATGAGGAGCATGAAACGTTCTGAAAAATAGGAGGAGCATGAAGCGGTGTTCAAAAACATGAAGAGACTGAAAAGGTGTGAAAAATATGAAGACTCTCAAAAAATATCAAAAATATGAGGAGTATGAAACGGTCTGAAAAATAGGAGGAGCATGAAGCGGTGTTGAAAAACATGAAAGCCTGAAAATAAGTGAAAAATATGAAGAGCTTCAAAAATGTGAAAAATATGAAGAACTTCAAAAGGTGTGAAAAATATGAAGAGCTTCAAAAGGTGTCATAAATGAGATGAGCATGAAACTGTCTGAAAAATGGGAGGAGCATAAAGCGGTGTTGCAAATCATGAAGAGCCTGAAAAGGTGTGAAAAATATGAAGAGCTTCAAAAGATGTGAAAAACATGAAGAGCTTCAAAAGGTGTCAAAATGAGATGAGCATGAAATGGTCTGAACAATAGGAGGAGCATGAAGCGGTGTTGAAAAACATGAAGAGCCTGAAAAGGTGTGAAAAATATGAAGAGCTTCTAAAGGTGTCAAAAATATGAGGAGAATGAAACGGTCTGAAATATAGGAGGAGCATGAAGTGGTTTTGAAAAACATGAAGAGCCTGAAAAGTGTAAAAAATACAAAGATCTTCAAAAAGTGTCAAAAATATGAGGTGCATGAAACGGTCTGAAAAATAGGAGGAGCATGAAGCGGTGTTGTAAAACATGAAGAGCCTGAAAACGTGTCAAAAATATGAAAAACTTCAAAAGGTGTGAAAAATGTGAAGAGCTTCAAAAGGTGTCAAAAATGAGATGAGCATGAAACGGTCTGAAAAATAGGAGGAGCATGAAGTGGTGTTGAAAAAAATGAAGAGCCTGAGAAGGTGTGAAAAATATGAAGAGTTTCAAAAGATGTGAATAATATGAAGAGCTTCAAAAGGTGTCAAAAATAAGATGAGCATGAAACGGTCTGAAAATAAGAAGGAGCATGAAGCGGTGTTCAGAAACATGAAGAGCCTGAAAAGGTGTGAAAAATATGAGGAGCTTCAAAAGGTGTCAAAAATATGAGGAGCATGAAATGGTCTGGAAAATAGAGGAGCATGAAGCGGTGTTGAAAAACATGAAGAGCCTGAAAAGGTGTGAAAAATATGAAGAGCTTCAAAAGGTGTCAAAAATATGAGGAGCATGAAACGGTCTGAAAAATAGGAGGAGCATGAAGCGGAGTTGAAAAACTTGAAAAGCCTGAAAACGTGTGAAAAATATGAAGAGCTTCAAAAGGTGTGAAATATATGAAGAGCTTCAAAAAGTGTCAAAATATGAGGCGAATGAAACGGTCTGAAATATAGGAGGAGCATGAAGTGGTATTGAAAAACATGAAGAGCCTGAAAAGTGTAAAAAATACAAAGATCTTCAAAAAGTGTCAAAAATATGAGGTGCATGAATCGGTCTGAAACATAGGAGGAGCATGAAGCGGTGTTGAAAAACATGAAGAGCCTGAAAACGTGTGAAAAATACGAAGAACTTCAAAAGGTGTGAAAAATGTGAAGAGCTTCAAAAGGTGTCAAAAATGAGATGAGCATGAAACGGTCTGAAAAATAGGAGGAGCATGAAGTGGTTTTGAAATAAATGAAGAGCCTGAGAAGGTGTGAAAAATATGAAGAGTTTCAAAAGATGTGAATAATATGAAGTGCTTCAAAAGGTGTCAAAAATAAGATGAGCATGAAACAGTCTGAAAATAAGAAGGAGCATGAAGCGGTGTTCAGAAACATGAAGAGGCTGAAAAGGTTTGAAAAATATGAGGAGCTTCAAAAGGTGTCAAAATATGAGGAGCAGGAAACGGTCTGAAAAATAGGAGGAGCATGAAGTGCTGTTCAAAATCATGAAGATCCTGGAAAGTTGTGAAAAATATGAAGAGATTCAAAAGGTGTGAAATACATGAGGAGCATGAAACGGTCTGAAAAATAGGAGTAGCATGAAGCGGTGTTCAAAAACATGAAGATCCTGAAAAGGTGTGAAAAATATGAAGACTTTCAAAAGGTGTGAAAGTAGGAGGAGCATGAAGGGGTGTTCAAAAACATGATAAGCCTGAAAAGGTGTAAAAAACATGAAGAGTTTCAAAAGGTGTCAAAAATGAGATGGGCCTGAAACGGTCTGAAAAATAGGAGGATCATGAAGCGGTGTTCAAAAAGATGAAGAGCCTGAAAAGGTGTGAAAAACATGAAGAGTTTCAAAAGGTGTCAAAAATATGAGGAGCATGAAACGGTCTGACAAAGAGGAGGAGCATAAAGTGGTGTTTAAAACATGAAGGGCCTGAAAAGGTGTGAACAGTATGAAGAGCTTCAAAAGCTGTCAAAAATGATATGAGCATGAAACGGTCTGAAAAATAGGAGGAGCATGAAGCGGTGTTCAAAAACATGAAGAGCTGAAAAGGTGTGAAAAATATGAAGAGCTTCAAAAGGTGTGAAAAATGAAAGGAGCATGAAACGGTATGAAAAATAGAAGGAGCATGAAGTGGTGTTGAAAAAAAAGAAGAGCCTGAAAATGTGTGAAAAATATGAAGAGCTTCAAAAGGTGTGAAATACATGAGGAACATTAAACGTTCTGAAAAATAGGAGGAGCATGAAGTGGTGTTGAAAAACATGAAGAGCCTGAAAAGGTGTGAAAAATATGAAGAGCTTCAAAAAGTGTGAAAAATAGGAGGAGCATGAAGCGGTGTTCAAAAACATGAAGAGCCTGAAAAGGTTTGAAAAATATGAAGAGCTTCAAACGGTCTGAAATACATGATGAGCATGAAACGGTCTGAAAAATAGGAGGAGAATCAAACGGTGTTTAAAAATAAGAAGAGCCTGAAAAGCTGTGAAAAATATGAAGACTTTCAAAAGGTGTCAAAATTATGAGGAGCATGAATCGGTCTGAAAAATAGGAGTAGCATGAAGCGGTGTTCAAAAACATGAAGATCCTGAAAAGGTGTGAAAAATATAGAGCTTCAAAAGGTGTCAAAGATATGAGGAGCATGAAAAGGTCTGAAAAATAGGAGGAGCATGAAACGGTGTTCCAAAACATCAATAGCCTGAAAAGGTGTGAAAAATATGAAGAGCATCAAAAGGTGTGAAAAATATCAGGAGCATGAAACGGTCTGAAAAATAGGAGGAGCGTGAAGCGGTGTTCAAAAACATGAAGAGCCTGAGAACGTGTGAAAAATATGAAGAGCTTCAAAAGGTGTGAAATACATGAGAGAAATGAAACTATCTGAAAAATAGGAGGAGCATGAAGCCGTGTTGAAAAACATGAAGAGCCTGAAAAGGTGTGAAAAGTATGAAGAGCTTCTAAAGGTGTCAAAAATAAGAGGAAAATGAAACGGTCTGGAAAATAGGAGGAGCATGAAGTGGTGTTGAATATGATGAAGAGCCTGAAAAGGTGTGAAATATATGAGGAGGTTGAAAATGTGTCAAAAATATGAGGAGCATGAAATGATCTGAAAAATAGGAGGTGCACGAAGTGGTGTTGAAAAACATGAAGAGCCTAAAAAGGTGTGAAAAATATGAAGAGCTTCAAAAGGTATGAAAAATATGAAGAGCTTCAAAAGTTGTCAAAAAAGAGATGAGCATGAAACGGTCCGAAAAATAGGAGGAGCATGAAATTGTGTTCAAAAAAATGAAGAGCCTGAAAAGGTGTCTAGTATATGAAGATTTCAGAAGGTGTCAAAATATGAGGAGCATGAAAAGGTCTGAAAAATAGGAGGAGCATGAAGTGATGTTGAAAAACATGAAGAGCCTGAAAACGTGTGAAAAATAGGAGGAGCTTCAAAAGGTGTCAAAAATATGAGGAGCATGAAACGGTCTGAAAAATAGGAGGAGCAAGAAGCGGCGTGCAAAAACATGAAGAGCCTGAAAAGGTGTGAAAAATATGAAGAGCTTCAAAAGGTGTGAAAAATGAAAGGGCATGAAACGGTATGAAAAATAGAAGGAGCATGAAGTGGTGTTGAAAAAAAAGAAGAGCCTGAAAATGTGTGAAAAATATGAAGAGCTTCAAAAGGTGCGAAATATAGGAGGAGCATGAAGCGGTGTTCAAAAACATGAAGAGCCTGAAAAGGTTTGAAAAATATGAAGAGCTTGAAACGGTCTGAAGTACATGAGGAGCATGAAACGGTCTGAAAAATAGGAGGAGAATCAAACGGTGTTCAAAAATAAGAAGAGCCTGAAAAACTGTGAAAAATATGAAGACCTTCAAAAGGTGTCAAAATTATGAGGAGCATGAATCGGTCTGAAAAATAGGAGTAGCATGAAGCGGTGTTCAAAAACATGAAGATCCTGAAAAGGTGTGAAAAATATAGAGCTTCAAAAGGTGTCAAAGATATGAGGAGCATGAAACGGTCTGAAAAATAGGAGAAGCATGAAACGGTGTTCGAAAACATGAACAGCCTGAAAAGTTGTGAAAAATATGAAGAGCTTCAAAAGGTGTCAAAAATATGAGGAGCATGAAAAGGTCTGAAAAATAGGAGGAGCATGAAATGGTGTTCCAAAACATGAATAGCCTGAAAAGGTGTGAAAAATATGAAGAGCATCAAAAGGTGTGAAAAATATGAGGAGCATGAAACGGTCTGAAAAATAGGAGGAGCATGAAGCGGTGTTCAAAAACATGAAGAGCCTGAGAACGTGTGAAAAATATGAAGAGCTGCAAAAGGTGTGAAATACATGAGGAGCATGAAACTGTCTGAAAAATAGGAGGAGGATGAAGTGGTGTTCAAAAACATGAAGAGCCTGAAAAGGTGTGAAAATATGAAGAGCTTCAAAAGGTGTGAAATACATGAGAGAAATGAAACTATCTGAAAAATAGGAGGAGCATGAAGCCGTGTTGAAAAACATGAAGAGCCTGAAAAGGTGTGAAAAATATGAAGAGCTTCTAAAGGTGTCAAAAATATGAGGACAATGAAACGGTCTGGAAAATAGGAGGAGCATGAAGTGGTGTTGAATATGATGAAGAGCCTGAAAAGGTGTGAAATATATGAGGAGCTTGAAAATGTGTCAAAAATATGAGGAGCATGAAACGATCTGAAAAATAGGAGGTGCACGAAGTGGTGTTGAAAAACATGAAGCCTGAAAAGGTGTGAAAAATATGAAGAGCTTCAAAAGGTGTCAAAAATGAAATGAGCTTGAAACGGTCTGAAAAATTGGAGGAGCATGAAGCGATGTTGAAAAACATGAAGAGCCTGAAAAAGTGTGAAAATTATGAAGAGCTTCAAAAGGTGTTAAATGTATGAGGAGCAAGAAACGGTCTGAAAAATAGGAGGTGCATGAAGTGGTGTTGAAAAACATGAAAAGGTGTGAAAAATATGAAGAGCTTCAAAAGGTGTCAAAAATATGAGGAGCATGAAACGATCTGAAAAATAGGAGAATTATGCAGTGGTGTTGAAAAACATGAACAGCCTGAAAAGGTGTGTAAAATATGAAGAGCTTGATAAGGTGTCATAAATATGAGGAGCATGAAACGGTCGGAAAAATAGGAGGAGCATGAAACGGTGTTCAAAAACATGAAGAGCCTGAAAAGGTGTGAAAAATATGAAGAGCTTCAAAAGGTGTCAAAAATATGAGGAGTATGAAACGGTCTGAAAAATAGGAGGAGCATGAAGCGGTGTTCAAAAACATGAAGAGACTGAAAAGTTGTGAAAAATATCAAGAGCTTCAAAAAGTGTCAAAAATATGAGGAGCATGAAACGGTCTGAAAAATAGGAGGAGAATGAAGCGGTGTTGAAAAACATGAAGAGCCTGAAAATGTGTCAAAAATATGAAGAGCTTCAAAGGTGTGAAAAATATGAAGCACTTCAAAAGGTGTCAAAAATTAGAAGAGCATGAAACGGTCTGGAAAATAGGAGGAGCATGAAGTGGTGTTGAAAAATATGAAGAGACTGAAAAGGTGTGAAAAATATGAAGAGCTTCAAACGGTCTGAAATACATGAGGAGCATGAAACGGTCTGAAAAATAGGAGGAGAATCAAACGGTGTTTAAAAATAAGAAGAGCCTGAAAAGCTGTGAAAAATATGAAGACTTTCAAAAGGTGTCAAAATTATGAGGAGCATGAATCGGTCTGAAAAATAGGAGTAGCATGAAGCGGTGTTCAAAAACATGAAGATCCTGAAAAGGTGTGAAAAATATAGAGCTTCAAAAGGTGTCAAAGATATGAGGAGCATGAAAAGGTCTGAAAAATAGGAGGAGCATGAAACGGTGTTCCAAAACATCAATAGCCTGAAAAGGTGTGAAAAATATGAAGAGCATCAAAAGGTGTGAAAAATATCAGGAGCATGAAACGGTCTGAAAAATAGGAGGAGCGTGAAGCGGTGTTCAAAAACATGAAGAGCCTGAGAACGTGTGAAAAATATGAAGAGCTTCAAAAGGTGTGAAATACATGAGAGAAATGAAACTATCTGAAAAATAGGAGGAGCATGAAGCCGTGTTGAAAACCATGAAGAGCCTGAAAAGGTGTGAAAAGTATGAAGAGCTTCTAAAGGTGTCAAAAATAAGAGGAAAATGAAACGGTCTGGAAAATAGGAGGAGCATGAAGTGGTGTTGAATATGATGAAGAGCCTGAAAAGGTGTGAAATATATGAGGAGCTTGAAAATGTGTCAAAAATATGAGGAGCATGAAACGATCTGAAAAATAGGAGGTGCACGAAGTGGTGTTGAAAAACATGAAGAGCCTGAAAAGGTGTGAAAAACATGAAGAGCTTCAAAAGGTGTCAAAAATGACATGAGCTTGAAACGGTCTGAAAAATTGGAGGAGCATGAAGCGATGTTGAAAAACATGAAGTCCTGAAAAAGTGTGAAAAATATGAAGAGCTTCAAACGGTCTGTAATACATGAGGAGCATGAAACGGTCTGAAAAATAGGAGGAGAATCAAACGGTGTTTAAAAATAAGAAGAGCCTGAAAAGCTGTGAAAAATATGAAGACTTTCAAAAGGTGTCAAAATTATGAGGAGCATGAATCGGTCTGAAAAATAGGAGTAGCATGAAGCGGTGTTCAAAAACATGAAGATCCTGAAAAGGTGTGAAAAATATAGAGCTTCAAAAGGTGTCAAAAATATGAGGAGCATGAAAAGGTCTGAAAAATAGGAGGAGCATGAAACGGTGTTCCAAAACATCAATAGCCTGAAAAGGTGTGAAAAATATGAAGAGCATCAAAAGGTGTGAAAAATATCAGGAGAATGAAACGGTCTGAAAAATAGGAGGAGCGTGAAGCGGTGTTCAAAAACATGAAGAGCCTGAGAACGTGTGAAAAATATGAAGAGCTTCAAAAGGTGTGAAATACATGAGAGAAATGAAACTATCTGAAAAATAGGAGGAGCATGAAGCCGTGTTGAAAACCATGAAGAGCCTGAAAAGGTGTGAAAAGTATGAAGAGCTTCTAAAGGTGTCAAAAATAAGAGGAAAATGAAACGGTCTGGAAAATAGGAGGAGCATGAAGTGGTGTTGAATATGATGAAGAGCCTGAAAAGGTGTGAAATATATGAGGAGCTTGAAAATGTGTCAAAAATATGAGGAGCATGAAACGATCTGAAAAATAGGAGGAGCATGATGCAGTGTTGAAAAATATGAAGAGCCCGAAAACGTGTGAAAAATATGAAGATCTTCAAAAGGTATGAAAAATATGAAGAGCTTCAAAAGTTGTCAAAGAAGAGATGAGCATGAAACGGTCTGAAAAATAGGAGGAGCATGAAGCGTTGTTGAAAAACATGAAGAGCCTGAAAAGGTTTGAAAAATATGAAGAGCTTCAAAAGGTGTCAAAAATGACATGAGCTTGAAACGGTCTGAAAAATTGGAGGAGCATGAAGCGTTGTTGAAAAACATGAAGTCCTGAAAAAGTGTGAAAAATATGAAGAGCTTCAAAAGGTGTTAAATATATGAGGAGCAAGAAACGGTCTCAAAAATAGGAGGAGCATGAAGCGGTGTTCAAAACCATGAAGAGCCTGAAAAGGTCTGAAAAATATGAAGAGGTTCAAAAATGTGAAAAATATGAAGAGCTTCAAAGGTGTCAAATATATGAAGAGCTTCAAACGGTGTCCAAATTATGAGGAGCATGAAACGGTCTAAAAAATAGGAGGAGCATGAAGCGGGGTTGAAAAACATGAAGAGCCTGAGAACGTGTGAAAAATATCAAGAGCTTCAAAATGTGTGAAAAATATGAGGAGCTTCAAAATGTGTCAAAAATAAGAGGAGCATGAAACGGTCTGAAAAACAGGAGGAGCATGATGCAGTGTTGAAAAATATGAAGAGCCCGAAAACGTGTGAAAAATATGAAGATCTTCAAAAGGTATGAAAAATATGAAGAGCTTCAAAAGTTGTCAAAAAAGAGATGAGCATGAAACGGTCTGAAAAATAGGAGGAGCATGAAATTGTGTTCAAAAAAATGAAGAGCCTGAAAAGGTGTCTAGTATATGAAGATTTCAGAAGGTGTCAAAATATGAGGAGCATGAAAAGGTCTGAAAAATAGGAGGAGCATGAAGTGATGTTGAAAAACATGAAGAGCCTGAAAACGTGTGAAAAATAGGAGGAGCTTCAAAAGGTGTCAAAAATATGAGGAGCATGAAACGGTCTGAAAAATAGGAGGAGCAAGAAGCGGCATGCAAAAACATGAAGAGCCTGAAAAGGTGTGAAAAATATGAAGAGCTTCAAAAGGTGTGAAAAATGAAAGGAGCATGAAACGGTCTGGAAAATAGGAGGAGCATGAAGTGGTGTTGAAAAAAAAAGAAGAGCCTGAAAATGTGTGAAAAATATGAAGAGCTTCAAAAGGTGTGAAATACATGAGGAACATTAAACGTTCTGAAAAATAGGAGGAGCATGAATCGGTGTTGAAAAACATGAAGAGCCTGAAAAGGTGTGAAAAATATGAAGAGCTTCAAAAAGTGTGAAAAATAGGAGGAGCATGAAGCGGTGTTCAAAAACATGAAGAGCCTGAAAAGGTTTGAAAAATATGAAGAGCTTCAAACGGTCTGAAATACATGAGGAGCATGAAACGGTCTGAAAAATAGGAGGAGAATCAAACGGTGTTTAAAAATAAGAAGAGCCTGAAAAGCTGTGAAAAATATGAAGAGCTTCAAACGGCCTGAAATACATGAGGAGCATGAAACGGTCTGAAAAATAGGAGGAGAATCAAACGGTGTTTAAAAATAAGAAGAGCCTGAAAAGCTGTGAAAAATATGAAGAGCTTCAAACGGTCTGAAATACATGAGGAGCATGAAACGGTCTGAAAAATAGGAGGAGAATCAAACGGTGTTCAAAAATAAGAAGAGCCTGAAAAGCTGTGAAAAATATGAAGACTTTCAAAAGGTGTCAAAATTATGAGGAGCATGAATCGGTCTGAAAAATAGGAGTAGCATGAAGCGGTGTTCAAAAACATGAAGATCCTGAAAAGGTGTGAAAAATATAGAGCTTCAAAAGGTGTCAAAGATATGAGGAGCATGAAAAGGTCTGAAAAATAGGAGGAGCATGAAACGGTGTTCCAAAACATCAATAGCCTGAAAAGGTGTGAAAAATATGAAGAGCATCAAAAGGTGTGAAAAATACAGGAGCATGAAACGGTCTGAAAAATAGGAGGAGCGTGAAGCGGTGTTCAAAAACATGAAGAGCCTGAGAACGTGTGAAAAATATGAAGAGCTTCAAAAGGTGTGAAATACATGAGAGAAATGAAACTATCTGAAAAATAGGAGGAGCATGAAGCCGTGTTGAAAAACATGAAGAGCCTGAAAAGGTGTGAAAAGTATGAAGAGCTTCTAAAGGTGTCAAAAATAAGAGGAAAATGAAACGGTCTGGAAAATAGGAGGAGGATGAAGTGGTGTTGAATATGATGAAGAGCCTGAAAAGGTGTGAAATATATGAGGAGCTTGAAAATGTGTCAAAAATATGAGGAGCATGAAACGATCTGAAAAACAGGAGGTGCACGAAGTGGTGTTGAAAAACATGAAGAGCCTGAAAAGGTGTGAAAAATATGAAGAGCTTCAAAAGGTGTGAAATATAGGAGGAGCATGAAGCGGTGTTCAAAAACATGAAGAGCCTGAAAAGGTTTGAAAAATATGAAGAGCTTCAAAAGGTGTCAAAAATGACATGAGCTTGAAACGGTCTGAAAAATTGGAGGAGCATGAAGCGATGTTGAAAAACATGAAGTCCTGAAAAAGTGTGAAAAATATGAAGAGCTTCAAAAGGTGTTAAATATATGAGGAGCAAGAAACGGTCTCAAAAATAGGAGGAGCATGAAGCGGTGTTCAAAACCATGAAGAGCCTGAAAAGGTGTGAAAAATATGAAGAGGTTCAAAAATGTGAAAAATATGAAGAGCTTCAAAGGTGTCAAATATATGAAGAGCTTCAAACGGTGTCCAAATTATGAGGAGCATGAAACGGTCTAAAAAATAGGAGGAGCATGAAGCGGGGTTGAAAAACATGAAGAGCCTGAGAACGTGTGAAAAATATGAAGAGCTTCAAAATGTGTGAAAAATATGAGGAGCTTCAAAATGTGTCAAAAATATGAGGAGCATGAAACGGTCTGAAAAATAGGAGGAGCATGATGCAGTGTTGAAAAATATGAAGAGCCCGAAAACGTGTGAAAAATATGAAGATCTTCAAAAGGTATGAAAAATATGAAGAGCTTCAAAAGGTGTTAAAAATATTAGGAGTATGAAACGGTCTGAAAAATAGAAGGAGCATGAAATTGTGTTCAAAAAAATGAAGAGCCTGAAAAGGTTACTAGTATATGAAGATTTCAGAAGGTGTCAAAATATGAGGAGCATGAAAAGGTCTGAAAAATAGGAGGAGCATGAAGTGATGTTGAAAAACATGAAGAGCCTGAAAACGTGTGAAAAATAGGAGAAGCTTCAAAAGGTGTCAAAAATATGAGGAGCATGAAACGGTCTGAAAAATAGGAGGAGCAAGAAACGCCATGCAAAAACATGAAGAGCCTGAAAAGGTGTGAAAAATATGAAGAGCTTCAAAAGGTGTGAAAAATGAAAGGAGCATGAAACGGTATGAAAAATAGAAGGAGCATGAAGTGGTGTTGAAAAAAAAGAAGAGCCTGAAAATGTGTGAAAAATATGAAGAGCTTCAAGAGGTGTGAAATATAGGAGGAGCATGAAGCGGTGTTCAAAAACATGAAGAGCCTGAAAAGGTTTGAAAAATATGAAGAGCTTCAAACGGTCTGAAGTACATGAGGAGCATGAAACGGTCTGAAAAATAGGAGGAGAATCAAACGGTGTTCAAAAATAAGAAGAGCCTGAAAAGCTGTGAAAAATATGAAGACCTTCAAAAGGTGTCAAAATTATGAGGAGCATGAATCGGTCTGAAAAATAGGAGTAGCATGAAGCAGTGTTCAAAAACATGAAGATCCTGAAAAGGTGTGAAAAATATAGAGCTTCAAAAGGTGTCAAAGATATGAGGAGCATGAAACGGTCTGAAAAATAGGAGGAGCATGAAACGGTGTTCGAAAACATGAACAGCCTGAAAAGTTGTGAAAAATATGAAGAGCTTCAAAAGGTGTCAAAAATATGAGGAGCATGAAAAGGTCTGAAAAATAGGAGGAGCATGAAACGGTGTTCCAAAACATGAATAGCCTGAAAAGGTGTGAAAAATATGAAGAGCATCAAAAGGTGTGAAAAATATGAGGAGCATGAAACGGTCTGAAAAATAGGAGGAGCATGAAGCGGTGTTCAAAAACATGAAGAGCCTGAGAACGTGTGAAAAATATGAAGAGCTGCAAAAGGTGTGAAATACATGAGGAGCATGAAACTGTCTGAAAAATAGGAGGAGGATGAAGTGGTGTTCAAAAACATGAAGAGCCTGAAAAGGTGTGAAAATATGAAGAGCTTCAAAAGGTGTGAAATACATGAGAGAAATGAAACTATCTGAAAAATAGGAGGAGCATGAAGCCGTGTTGAAAAACATGAAGAGCCTGAAAAGGTGTGAAAAATATGAAGAGCTTCTAAAGGTGTCAAAAATATGAGGACAATGAAACGGTCTGGAAAATAGGAGGAGCATGAAGTGGTGTTGAATATGATGAAGAGCCTGAAAAGGTGTGAAATATATGAGGAGCTTGAAAATGTGTCAAAAATATGAGGAGCATGAAACGATCTGAAAAATAGGAGGTGCACGATGTGGTGTTGAAAAACATGAAAAGGTGTGAAAAATATGAAGAGCTTCAAAAGGTGTCAAAAATGAAATGAGCTTGAAACGGTCTGAAAAATTGGAGGAGCATGAAGCGATGTTGAAAAACATGAAGAGCCTGAAAAAGTGTGAAAATTATGAAGAGCTTCAAAAGGTGTTAAATATATGAGGAGCAAGAAACGGACTGAAATATAGGAGGTGCATGAAGTGGTGTTGAAAAACATGAAAAGGTGTGAAAAATATGAAGAGCTTCAAAAGGTGTCAAAAATATGAGGAGCATGAAACGATCTGAAAAATAGGAGAATCATGCAGTGGTGTTGAAAAACATGAACAGCCTGAAAAGGTGTGTAAAATATGAAGAGCTTGATAAGGTGTCATAAATATGAGGAGCATGAAACGGTCGGAAAAATAGGAGGAGCATGAAGCGGTGTTCAAAAACATGAAGAGCCTGAAAAGGTGTGAAAAATATGAAGAGCTTCAAAAGGTGTCAAAAATATGAGGAGTATGAAACGGTCTGAAAAATAGGAGGAGCATGAAGCGGTGTTCAAAAACATGAAGAGACTGAAAAGTTGTGAAAAATATCAAGAGCTTCAAAAAGTGTCAAAAATATGAGGAGCATGAAACGGTCTGAAAAATAGGAGGAGCATGAAGCGGTGTTGAAAAACATGAAGAGCCTGAAAACGTGTCAAAAATATGAAGAGCTTCAAAGGTGTGAAAAATATGAAGCACTTCAAAAGGTGTCAAAAATTAGAAGAGCATGAAACGGTCTGGAAAATAGGAGGAGCATGAAGTGGTGTTGAAAAATATGAAGAGACTGAAAAGGTGTGAAAAATATGAAGAGCTTCAAAAGGTGTCAAAAATGACATGAGCTTGAAACGGTCTGAAAAATTGGAGGAGCATGAAGCGATGTTGAAAAACATGAAGTCCTGAAAAAGTGTGAAAAATATGAAGAGCTTCAAACGGTCTGAAATACATGAGGAGCATGAAACGGTCTGAAAAATAGGAGGAGAATCAAACGGTGTTTAAAAATAAGAAGAGCCTGAAAAGCTGTGAAAAATATGAAGACTTTCAAAAGGTGTCAAAATTATGAGGAGCATGAATCGGTCTGAAAAATAGGAGTAGCATGAAGCGGTGTTCAAAAACATGAAGATCCTGAAAAGGTGTGAAAAATATAGAGCTTCAAAAGGTGTCAAAGATATGAGGAGCATGAAAAGGTCTGAAAAATAGGAGGAGCATGAAACGGTGTTCCAAAACATCAATAGCCTGAAAAGGTGTGAAAAATATGAAGAGCATCAAAAGGTGTGAAAAATATCAGGAGCATGAAACGGTCTGAAAAATAGGAGGAGCGTGAAGCGGTGTTCAAAAACATGAAGAGCCTGAGAACGTGTGAAAAATATGAAGAGCTTCAAAAGGTGTGAAATACATGAGAGAAATGAAACTATCTGAAAAATAGGAGGAGCATGAAGCCGTGTTGAAAACCATGAAGAGCCTGAAAAGGTGTGAAAAGTATGAAGAGCTTCTAAAGGTGTCAAAAATAAGAGGAAAATGAAACGGTCTGGAAAATAGGAGGAGCATGAAGTGGTGTTGAATATGATGAAGAGCCTGAAAAGGTGTGAAATATATGAGGAGCTTGAAAATGTGTCAAAAATATGAGGAGCATGAAACGATCTGAAAAATAGGAGGTGCACGAAGTGGTGTTGAAAAACATGAAGAGCCTGAAAAGGTGTGAAAAACATGAAGAGCTTCAAAAGGTGTCAAAAATGACATGAGCTTGAAACGGTCTGAAAAATTGGAGGAGCATGAAGCGATGTTGAAAAACATGAAGTCCTGAAAAAGTGTGAAAAATATGAAGAGCTTCAAACGGTCTGTAATACATGAGGAGCATGAAACGGTCTGAAAAATAGGAGGAGAATCAAACGGTGTTTAAAAATAAGAAGAGCCTGAAAAGCTGTGAAAAATATGAAGACTTTCAAAAGGTGTCAAAATTATGAGGAGCATGAATCGGTCTGAAAAATAGGAGTAGCATGAAGCGGTGTTCAAAAACATGAAGATCCTGAAAAGGTGTGAAAAATATAGAGCTTCAAAAGGTGTCAAAAATATGAGGAGCATGAAAAGGTCTGAAAAATAGGAGGAGCATGAAACGGTGTTCCAAAACATCAATAGCCTGAAAAGGTGTGAAAAATATGAAGAGCATCAAAAGGTGTGAAAAATATCAGGAGAATGAAACGGTCTGAAAAATAGGAGGAGCGTGAAGCGGTGTTCAAAAACATGAAGAGCCTGAGAACGTGTGAAAAATATGAAGAGCTTCAAAAGGTGTGAAATACATGAGAGAAATGAAACTATCTGAAAAATAGGAGGAGCATGAAGCCGTGTTGAAAACCATGAAGAGCCTGAAAAGGTGTGAAAAGTATGAAGAGCTTCTAAAGGTGTCAAAAATAAGAGGAAAATGAAACGGTCTGGAAAATAGGAGGAGCATGAAGTGGTGTTGAATATGATGAAGAGCCTGAAAAGGTGTGAAATATATGAGGAGCTAGAAAATGTGTCAAAAATATGAGGAGCATGAAACGATCTGAAAAATAGGAGGTGCACGAAGTGGTGTTGAAAAACATGAAGAGCCTGAAAAGGTGTGAAAAATATGAAGAGCTTCAAAAGGTGTCAAAAATGACATGAGCTTGAAACGGTCTGAAAAATTGGAGGAGCATGAAGCGTTGTTGAAAAACATGAAGTCCTGAAAAAGTGTGAAAAATATGAAGAGCTTCAAAAGGTGTTAAATATATGAGGAGCAAGAAACGGTCTCAAAAATAGGAGGAGCATGAAGCGGTGTTCAAAACCATGAAGAGCCTGAAAAGGTCTGAAAAATATGAAGAGGTTCAAAAATGTGAAAAATATGAAGAGCTTCAAAGGTGTCAAATATATGAAGAGCTTCAAACGGTGTCCAAATTATGAGGAGCATGAAACGGTCTAAAAAATAGGAGGAGCATGAAGCGGGGTTGAAAAACATGAAGAGCCTGAGAACGTGTGAAAAATATCAAGAGCTTCAAAATGTGTGAAAAATATGAGGAGCTTCAAAATGTGTCAAAAATAAGAGGAGCATGAAACGGTCTGAAAAACAGGAGGAGCATGATGCAGTGTTGAAAAATATGAAGAGCCCGAAAACGTGTGAAAAATATGAAGATCTTCAAAAGGTATGAAAAATATGAAGAGCTTCAAAAGTTGTCAAAAAAGAGATGAGCATGAAACGGTCTGAAAAATAGGAGGAGCATGAAATTGTGTTCAAAAAAATGAAGAGCCTGAAAAGGTGTCTAGTATATGAAGATTTCAGAAGGTGTCAAAATATGAGGAGCATGAAAAGGTCTGAAAAATAGGAGGAGCATGAAGTGATGTTGAAAAACATGAAGAGCCTGAAAACGTGTGAAAAATAGGAGGAGCTTCAAAAGGTGTCAAAAATATGAGGAGCATGAAACGGTCTGAAAAATAGGAGGAGCAAGAAGCGGCATGCAAAAACATGAAGAGCCTGAAAAGGTGTGAAAAATATGAAGAGCTTCAAAAGGTGTGAAAAATGAAAGGAGCATGAAACGGTCTGGAAAATAGGAGGAGCATGAAGTGGTGTTGAAAAAAAAAGAAGAGCCTGAAAATGTGTGAAAAATATGAAGAGCTTCAAAAGGTGTGAAATACATGAGGAACATTAAACGTTCTGAAAAATAGGAGGAGCATGAATCGGTGTTGAAAAACATGAAGAGCCTGAAAAGGTGTGAAAAATATGAAGAGCTTCAAAAAGTGTGAAAAATAGGAGGAGCATGAAGCGGTGTTCAAAAACATGAAGAGCCTGAAAAGGTTTGAAAAATATGAAGAGCTTCAAACGGTCTGAAATACATGAGGAGCATGAAACGGTCTGAAAAATAGGAGGAGAATCAAACGGTGTTTAAAAATAAGAAGAGCCTGAAAAGCTGTGAAAAATATGAAGAGCTTCAAACGGCCTGAAATACATGAGGAGCATGAAACGGTCTGAAAAATAGGAGGAGAATCAAACGGTGTTTAAAAATAAGAAGAGCCTGAAAAGCTGTGAAAAATATGAAGAGCTTCAAACGGTCTGAAATACATGAGGAGCATGAAACGGTCTGAAAAATAGGAGGAGAATCAAACGGTGTTCAAAAATAAGAAGAGCCTGAAAAGCTGTGAAAAATATGAAGACTTTCAAAAGGTGTCAAAATTATGAGGAGCATGAATCGGTCTGAAAAATAGGAGTAGCATGAAGCGGTGTTCAAAAACATGAAGATCCTGAAAAGGTGTGAAAAATATAGAGCTTCAAAAGGTGTCAAAGATATGAGGAGCATGAAAAGGTCTGAAAAATAGGAGGAGCATGAAACGGTGTTCCAAAACATCAATAGCCTGAAAAGGTGTGAAAAATATGAAGAGCATCAAAAGGTGTGAAAAATACAGGAGCATGAAACGGTCTGAAAAATAGGAGGAGCGTGAAGCGGTGTTCAAAAACATGAAGAGCCTGAGAACGTGTGAAAAATATGAAGAGCTTCAAAAGGTGTGAAATACATGAGAGAAATGAAACTATCTGAAAAATAGGAGGAGCATGAAGCCGTGTTGAAAAACATGAAGAGCCTGAAAAGGTGTGAAAAGTATGAAGAGCTTCTAAAGGTGTCAAAAATAAGAGGAAAATGAAACGGTCTGGAAAATAGGAGGAGCATGAAGTGGTGTTGAATATGATGAAGAGCCTGAAAAGGTGTGAAATATATGAGGAGCTTGAAAATGTGTCAAAAATATGAGGAGCATGAAATGATCTGAAAAACAGGAGGTGCACGAAGTGGTGTTGAAAAACATGAAGAGCCTGAAAAGGTGTGAAAAATATGAAGAGCTTCAAAAGGTGTGAAATATAGGAGGAGCATGAAGCGGTGTTCAAAAACATGAAGAGCCTGAAAAGGTTTGAAAAATATGAAGAGCTTCAAAAGGTGTCAAAAATGACATGAGCTTGAAACGGTCTGAAAAATTGGAGGAGCATGAAGCGATGTTGAAAAACATGAAGTCCTGAAAAAGTGTGAAAAATATGAAGAGCTTCAAAAGGTGTTAAATATATGAGGAGCAAGAAACGGTCTCAAAAATAGGAGGAGCATGAAGCGGTGTTCAAAACCATGAAGAGCCTGAAAAGGTGTGAAAAATATGAAGAGGTTCAAAAATGTGAAAAATATGAAGAGCTTCAAAGGTGTCAAATATATGAAGAGCTTCAAACGGTGTCCAAATTATGAGGAGCATGAAACGGTCTAAAAAATAGGAGGAGCATGAAGCGGGGTTGAAAAACATGAAGAGCCTGAGAACGTGTGAAAAATATGAAGAGCTTCAAAATGTGTGAAAAATATGAGGAGCTTCAAAATGTGTCAAAAATATGAGGAGCATGAAACGGTCTGAAAAATAGGAGGAGCATGATGCAGTGTTGAAAAATATGAAGAGCCCGAAAACGTGTGAAAAATATGAAGATCTTCAAAAGGTATGAAAAATATGAAGAGCTTCAAAAGGTGTTAAAAATATTAGGAGTATGAAACGGTCTGAAAAATAGAAGGAGCATGAAATTGTGTTCAAAAAAATGAAGAGCCTGAAAAGGTTACTAGTATATGAAGATTTCAGAAGGTGTCAAAATATGAGGAGCATGAAAAGGTCTGAAAAATAGGAGGAGCATGAAGTGATGTTGAAAAACATGAAGAGCCTGAAAACGTGTGAAAAATAGGAGAAGCTTCAAAAGGTGTCAAAAATATGAGGAGCATGAAACGGTCTGAAAAATAGGAGGAGCAAGAAACGCCATGCAAAAACATGAAGAGCCTGAAAAGGTGTGAAAAATATGAAGAGCTTCAAAAGGTGTGAAAAATGAAAGGAGCATGAAACGGTATGAAAAATAGAAGGAGCATGAAGTGGTGTTGAAAAAAAAGAAGAGCCTGAAAATGTGTGAAAAATATGAAGAGCTTCAAGAGGTGTGAAATATAGGAGGAGCATGAAGCGGTGTTCAAAAACATGAAGAGCCTGAAAAGGTTTGAAAAATATGAAGAGCTTCAAACGGTCTGAAGTACATGAGGAGCATGAAACGGTCTGAAAAATAGGAGGAGAATCAAACGGTGTTCAAAAATAAGAAGAGCCTGAAAAGCTGTGAAAAATATGAAGACCTTCAAAAGGTGTCAAAATTATGAGGAGCATGAATCGGTCTGAAAAATAGGAGTAGCATGAAGCAGTGTTCAAAAACATGAAGATCCTGAAAAGGTGTGAAAAATATAGAGCTTCAAAAGGTGTCAAAGATATGAGGAGCATGAAACGGTCTGAAAAATAGGAGGAGCATGAAACGGTGTTCGAAAACATGAACAGCCTGAAAAGTTGTGAAAAATATGAAGAGCTTCAAAAGGTGTCAAAAATATGAGGAGCATGAAAAGGTCTGAAAAATAGGAGGAGCATGAAACGGTGTTCCAAAACATGAATAGCCTGAAAAGGTGTGAAAAATATGAAGAGCATCAAAAGGTGTGAAAAATATGAGGAGCATGAAACGGTCTGAAAAATAGGAGGAGCATGAAGCGGTGTTCAAAAACATGAAGAGCCTGAGAACGTGTGAAAAATATGAAGAGCTGCAAAAGGTGTGAAATACATGAGGAGCATGAAACTGTCTGAAAAATAGGAGGAGGATGAAGTGGTGTTCAAAAACATGAAGAGCCTGAAAAGGTGTGAAAATATGAAGAGCTTCAAAAGGTGTGAAATACATGAGAGAAATGAAACTATCTGAAAAATAGGAGGAGCATGAAGCCGTGTTGAAAAACATGAAGAGCCTGAAAAGGTGTGAAAAATATGAAGAGCTTCTAAAGGTGTCAAAAATATGAGGACAATGAAACGGTCTGGAAAATAGGAGGAGCATGAAGTGGTGTTGAATATGATGAAGAGCCTGAAAAGGTGTGAAATATATGAGGAGCTTGAAAATGTGTCAAAAATATGAGGAGCATGAAACGATCTGAAAAATAGGAGGTGCACGATGTGGTGTTGAAAAACATGAAAAGGTGTGAAAAATATGAAGAGCTTCAAAAGGTGTCAAAAATGAAATGAGCTTGAAACGGTCTGAAAAATTGGAGGAGCATGAAGCGATGTTGAAAAACATGAAGAGCCTGAAAAAGTGTGAAAATTATGAAGAGCTTCAAAAGGTGTTAAATATATGAGGAGCAAGAAACGGACTGAAATATAGGAGGTGCATGAAGTGGTGTTGAAAAACATGAAAAGGTGTGAAAAATATGAAGAGCTTCAAAAGGTGTCAAAAATATGAGGAGCATGAAACGATCTGAAAAATAGGAGAATCATGCAGTGGTGTTGAAAAACATGAACAGCCTGAAAAGGTGTGTAAAATATGAAGAGCTTGATAAGGTGTCATAAATATGAGGAGCATGAAACGGTCGGAAAAATAGGAGGAGCATGAAGCGGTGTTCAAAAACATGAAGAGCCTGAAAAGGTGTGAAAAATATGAAGAGCTTCAAAAGGTGTCAAAAATATGAGGAGTATGAAACGGTCTGAAAAATAGGAGGAGCATGAAGCGGTGTTCAAAAACATGAAGAGACTGAAAAGTTGTGAAAAATATCAAGAGCTTCAAAAAGTGTCAAAAATATGAGGAGCATGAAACGGTCTGAAAAATAGGAGGAGCATGAAGCGGTGTTGAAAAACATGAAGAGCCTGAAAACGTGTCAAAAATATGAAGAGCTTCAAAGGTGTGAAAAATATGAAGCACTTCAAAAGGTGTCAAAAATTAGAAGAGCATGAAACGGTCTGGAAAATAGGAGGAGCATGAAGTGGTGTTGAAAAATATGAAGAGACTGAAAAGGTGTGAAAAATATGAAGAGCTTCAAAAGGTGTCAAAAATGACATGAGCTTGAAACGGTCTGAAAAATTGGAGGAGCATGAAGCGATGTTGAAAAACATGAAGTCCTGAAAAAGTGTGAAAAATATGAAGAGCTTCAAACGGTCTGAAATACATGAGGAGCATGAAACGGTCTGAAAAATAGGAGGAGAATCAAACGGTGTTTAAAAATAAGAAGAGCCTGAAAAGCTGTGAAAAATATGAAGACTTTCAAAAGGTGTCAAAATTATGAGGAGCATGAATCGGTCTGAAAAATAGGAGTAGCATGAAGCGGTGTTCAAAAACATGAAGATCCTGAAAAGGTGTGAAAAATATAGAGCTTCAAAAGGTGTCAAAGATATGAGGAGCATGAAAAGGTCTGAAAAATAGGAGGAGCATGAAACGGTGTTCCAAAACATCAATAGCCTGAAAAGGTGTGAAAAATATGAAGAGCATCAAAAGGTGTGAAAAATATCAGGAGCATGAAACGGTCTGAAAAATAGGAGGAGCGTGAAGCGGTGTTCAAAAACATGAAGAGCCTGAGAACGTGTGAAAAATATGAAGAGCTTCAAAAGGTGTGAAATACATGAGAGAAATGAAACTATCTGAAAAATAGGAGGAGCATGAAGCCGTGTTGAAAACCATGAAGAGCCTGAAAAGGTGTGAAAAGTATGAAGAGCTTCTAAAGGTGTCAAAAATAAGAGGAAAATGAAACGGTCTGGAAAATAGGAGGAGCATGAAGTGGTGTTGAATATGATGAAGAGCCTGAAAAGGTGTGAAATATATGAGGAGCTTGAAAATGTGTCAAAAATATGAGGAGCATGAAACGATCTGAAAAATAGGAGGTGCACGAAGTGGTGTTGAAAAACATGAAGAGCCTGAAAAGGTGTGAAAAACATGAAGAGCTTCAAAAGGTGTCAAAAATGACATGAGCTTGAAACGGTCTGAAAAATTGGAGGAGCATGAAGCGATGTTGAAAAACATGAAGTCCTGAAAAAGTGTGAAAAATATGAAGAGCTTCAAACGGTCTGAAATACATGAGGAGCATGAAACGGTCTGAAAAATAGGAGGAGAATCAAACGGTGTTTAAAAATAAGAAGAGCCTGAAAAGCTGTGAAAAATATGAAGACTTTCAAAAGGTGTCAAAATTATGAGGAGCATGAATCGGTCTGAAAAATAGGAGTAGCATGAAGCGGTGTTCAAAAACATGAAGATCCTGAAAAGGTGTGAAAAATATAGAGCTTCAAAAGGTGTCAAAGATATGAGGAGCATGAAAAGGTCTGAAAAATAGGAGGAGCATGAAACGGTGTTCCAAAACATCAATAGCCTGAAAAGGTGTGAAAAATATGAAGAGCATCAAAAGGTGTGAAAAATATCAGGAGAATGAAACGGTCTGAAAAATAGGAGGAGCGTGAAGCGGTGTTCAAAAACATGAAGAGCCTGAGAACGTGTGAAAAATATGAAGAGCTTCAAAAGGTGTGAAATACATGAGAGAAATGAAACTATCTGAAAAATAGGAGGAGCATGAAGCCGTGTTGAAAACCATGAAGAGCCTGAAAAGGTGTGAAAAGTATGAAGAGCTTCTAAAGGTGTCAAAAATAAGAGGAAAATGAAACGGTCTGGAAAATAGGAGGAGCATGAAGTGGTGTTGAATATGATGAAGAGCCTGAAAAGGTGTGAAATATATGAGGAGCTAGAAAATGTGTCAAAAATATGAGGAGCATGAAACGATCTGAAAAATAGGAGGTGCACGAAGTGGTGTTGAAAAACATGAAGAGCCTGAAAAGGTGTGAAAAATATGAAGAGCTTCAAAAGGTGTCAAAAATGACATGAGCTTGAAACGGTCTGAAAAATTGGAGGAGCATGAAGCGTTGTTGAAAAACATGAAGTCCTGAAAAAGTGTGAAAAATATGAAGAGCTTCAAAAGGTGTTAAATATATGAGGAGCAAGAAACGGTCTCAAAAATAGGAGGAGCATGAAGCGGTGTTCAAAACCATGAAGAGCCTGAAAAGGTCTGAAAAATATGAAGAGGTTCAAAAATGTGAAAAATATGAAGAGCTTCAAAGGTGTCAAATATATGAAGAGCTTCAAACGGTGTCCAAATTATGAGGAGCATGAAACGGTCTAAAAAATAGGAGGAGCATGAAGCGGGGTTGAAAAACATGAAGAGCCTGAGAACGTGTGAAAAATATCAAGAGCTTCAAAATGTGTGAAAAATATGAGGAGCTTCAAAATGTGTCAAAAATAAGAGGAGCATGAAACGGTCTGAAAAACAGGAGGAGCATGATGCAGTGTTGAAAAATATGAAGAGCCCGAAAACGTGTGAAAAATATGAAGATCTTCAAAAGGTATGAAAAATATGAAGAGCTTCAAAAGTTGTCAAAAAAGAGATGAGCATGAAACGGTCTGAAAAATAGGAGGAGCATGAAATTGTGTTCAAAAAAATGAAGAGCCTGAAAAGGTGTCTAGTATATGAAGATTTCAGAAGGTGTCAAAATATGAGGAGCATGAAAAGGTCTGAAAAATAGGAGGAGCATGAAGTGATGTTGAAAAACATGAAGAGCCTGAAAACGTGTGAAAAATAGGAGGAGCTTCAAAAGGTGTCAAAAATATGAGGAGCATGAAACGGTCTGAAAAATAGGAGGAGCAAGAAGCGGCATGCAAAAACATGAAGAGCCTGAAAAGGTGTGAAAAATATGAAGAGCTTCAAAAGGTGTGAAAAATGAAAGGAGCATGAAACGGTCTGGAAAATAGGAGGAGCATGAAGTGGTGTTGAAAAAAAAAGAAGAGCCTGAAAATGTGTGAAAAATATGAAGAGCTTCAAAAGGTGTGAAATACATGAGGAACATTAAACGTTCTGAAAAATAGGAGGAGCATGAATCGGTGTTGAAAAACATGAAGAGCCTGAAAAGGTGTGAAAAATATGAAGAGCTTCAAAAAGTGTGAAAAATAGGAGGAGCATGAAGCGGTGTTCAAAAACATGAAGAGCCTGAAAAGGTTTGAAAAATATGAAGAGCTTCAAACGGTCTGAAATACATGAGGAGCATGAAACGGTCTGAAAAATAGGAGGAGAATCAAACGGTGTTTAAAAATAAGAAGAGCCTGAAAAGCTGTGAAAAATATGAAGAGCTTCAAACGGCCTGAAATACATGAGGAGCATGAAACGGTCTGAAAAATAGGAGGAGAATCAAACGGTGTTTAAAAATAAGAAGAGCCTGAAAAGCTGTGAAAAATATGAAGAGCTTCAAACGGTCTGAAATACATGAGGAGCATGTAACGGTCTGAAAAATAGGAGGAGAATCAAACGGTGTTCAAAAATAAGAAGAGCCTGAAAAGCTGTGAAAAATATGAAGACTTTCAAAAGGTGTCAAAATTATGAGGAGCATGAATCGGTCTGAAAAATAGGAGTAGCATGAAGCGGTGTTCAAAAACATGAAGATCCTGAAAAGGTGTGAAAAATATAGAGCTTCAAAAGGTGTCAAAGATATGAGGAGCATGAAAAGGTCTGAAAAATAGGAGGAGCATGAAACGGTGTTCCAAAACATCAATAGCCTGAAAAGGTGTGAAAAATATGAAGAGCATCAAAAGGTGTGAAAAATACAGGAGCATGAAACGGTCTGAAAAATAGGAGGAGCGTGAAGCGGTGTTCAAAAACATGAAGAGCCTGAGAACGTGTGAAAAATATGAAGAGCTTCAAAAGGTGTGAAATACATGAGAGAAATGAAACTATCTGAAAAATAGGAGGAGCATGAAGCCGTGTTGAAAAACATGAAGAGCCTGAAAAGGTGTGAAAAGTATGAAGAGCTTCTAAAGGTGTCAAAAATAAGAGGAAAATGAAACGGTCTGGAAAATAGGAGGAGCATGAAGTGGTGTTGAATATGATGAAGAGCCTGAAAAGGTGTGAAATATATGAGGAGCTTGAAAATGTGTCAAAAATATGAGGAGCATGAAACGATCTGAAAAACAGGAGGTGCACGAAGTGGTGTTGAAAAACATGAAGAGCCTGAAAAGGTGTGAAAAATATGAAGAGCTTCAAAAGGTGTGAAATATAGGAGGAGCATGAAGCGGTGTTCAAAAACATGAAGAGCCTGAAAAGGTTTGAAAAATATGAAGAGCTTCAAAAGGTGTCAAAAATGACATGAGCTTGAAACGGTCTGAAAAATTGGAGGAGCATGAAGCGATGTTGAAAAACATGAAGTCCTGAAAAAGTGTGAAAAATATGAAGAGCTTCAAAAGGTGTTAAATATATGAGGAGCAAGAAACGGTCTCAAAAATAGGAGGAGCATGAAGCGGTGTTCAAAACCATGAAGAGCCTGAAAAGGTGTGAAAAATATGAAGAGGTTCAAAAATGTGAAAAATATGAAGAGCTTCAAAGGTGTCAAATATATGAAGAGCTTCAAACGGTGTCCAAATTATGAGGAGCATGAAACGGTCTAAAAAATAGGAGGAGCATGAAGCGGGGTTGAAAAACATGAAGAGCCTGAGAACGTGTGAAAAATATGAAGAGCTTCAAAATGTGTGAAAAATATGAGGAGCTTCAAAATGTGTCAAAAATATGAGGAGCATGAAACGGTCTGAAAAATAGGAGGAGCATGATGCAGTGTTGAAAAATATGAAGAGCCCGAAAACGTGTGAAAAATATGAAGATCTTCAAAAGGTATGAAAAATATGAAGAGCTTCAAAAGGTGTTAAAAATATTAGGAGTATGAAACGGTCTGAAAAATAGAAGGAGCATGAAATTGTGTTCAAAAAAATGAAGAGCCTGAAAAGGTTACTAGTATATGAAGATTTCAGAAGGTGTCAAAATATGAGGAGCATGAAAAGGTCTGAAAAATAGGAGGAGCATGAAGTGATGTTGAAAAACATGAAGAGCCTGAAAACGTGTGAAAAATAGGAGAAGCTTCAAAAGGTGTCAAAAATATGAGGAGCATGAAACGGTCTGAAAAATAGGAGGAGCAAGAAACGCCATGCAAAAACATGAAGAGCCTGAAAAGGTGTGAAAAATATGAAGAGCTTCAAAAGGTGTGAAAAATGAAAGGAGCATGAAACGGTATGAAAAATAGAAGGAGCATGAAGTGGTGTTGAAAAAAAAGAAGAGCCTGAAAATGTGTGAAAAATATGAAGAGCTTCAAGAGGTGTGAAATATAGGAGGAGCATGAAGCGGTGTTCAAAAACATGAAGAGCCTGAAAAGGTTTGAAAAATATGAAGAGCTTCAAACGGTCTGAAGTACATGAGGAGCATGAAACGGTCTGAAAAATAGGAGGAGAATCAAACGGTGTTCAAAAATAAGAAGAGCCTGAAAAGCTGTGAAAAATATGAAGACCTTCAAAAGGTGTCAAAATTATGAGGAGCATGAATCGGTCTGAAAAATAGGAGTAGCATGAAGCAGTGTTCAAAAACATGAAGATCCTGAAAAGGTGTGAAAAATATAGAGCTTCAAAAGGTGTCAAAGATATGAGGAGCATGAAACGGTCTGAAAAATAGGAGGAGCATGAAACGGTGTTCGAAAACATGAACAGCCTGAAAAGTTGTGAAAAATATGAAGAGCTTCAAAAGGTGTCAAAAATATGAGGAGCATGAAAAGGTCTGAAAAATAGGAGGAGCATGAAACGGTGTTCCAAAACATGAATAGCCTGAAAAGGTGTGAAAAATATGAAGAGCATCAAAAGGTGTGAAAAATATGAGGAGCATGAAACGGTCTGAAAAATAGGAGGAGCATGAAGCGGTGTTCAAAAACATGAAGAGCCTGAGAACGTGTGAAAAATATGAAGAGCTGCAAAAGGTGTGAAATACATGAGGAGCATGAAACTGTCTGAAAAATAGGAGGAGGATGAAGTGGTGTTCAAAAACATGAAGAGCCTGAAAAGGTGTGAAAATATGAAGAGCTTCAAAAGGTGTGAAATACATGAGAGAAATGAAACTATCTGAAAAATAGGAGGAGCATGAAGCCGTGTTGAAAAACATGAAGAGCCTGAAAAGGTGTGAAAAATATGAAGAGCTTCTAAAGGTGTCAAAAATATGAGGACAATGAAACGGTCTGGAAAATAGGAGGAGCATGAAGTGGTGTTGAATATGATGAAGAGCCTGAAAAGGTGTGAAATATATGAGGAGCTTGAAAATGTGTCAAAAATATGAGGAGCATGAAACGATCTGAAAAATAGGAGGTGCACGATGTGGTGTTGAAAAACATGAAAAGGTGTGAAAAATATGAAGAGCTTCAAAAGGTGTCAAAAATGAAATGAGCTTGAAACGGTCTGAAAAATTGGAGGAGCATGAAGCGATGTTGAAAAACATGAAGAGCCTGAAAAAGTGTGAAAATTATGAAGAGCTTCAAAAGGTGTTAAATATATGAGGAGCAAGAAACGGACTGAAATATAGGAGGTGCATGAAGTGGTGTTGAAAAACATGAAAAGGTGTGAAAAATATGAAGAGCTTCAAAAGGTGTCAAAAATATGAGGAGCATGAAACGATCTGAAAAATAGGAGAATCATGCAGTGGTGTTGAAAAACATGAACAGCCTGAAAAGGTGTGTAAAATATGAAGAGCTTGATAAGGTGTCATAAATATGAGGAGCATGAAACGGTCGGAAAAATAGGAGGAGCATGAAGCGGTGTTCAAAAACATGAAGAGCCTGAAAAGGTGTGAAAAATATGAAGAGCTTCAAAAGGTGTCAAAAATATGAGGAGTATGAAACGGTCTGAAAAATAGGAGGAGCATGAAGCGGTGTTCAAAAACATGAAGAGACTGAAAAGTTGTGAAAAATATCAAGAGCTTCAAAAAGTGTCAAAAATATGAGGAGCATGAAACGGTCTGAAAAATAGGAGGAGCATGAAGCGGTGTTGAAAAACATGAAGAGCCTGAAAACGTGTCAAAAATATGAAGAGCTTCAAAGGTGTGAAAAATATGAAGCACTTCAAAAGGTGTCAAAAATTAGAAGAGCATGAAACGGTCTGGAAAATAGGAGGAGCATGAAGTGGTGTTGAAAAATATGAAGAGACTGAAAAGGTGTGAAAAATATGAAGAGCTTCAAAAGGTGTCAAAAATATGAGGAGCAAGAAACGGTCTGAAAAATAGGAGAATCAGGCAGCGGTGTTGAAAACTATAAACAGCCTGAAAAAGTGTGAAAAATATGAAGAGCTTCAAAAGGTGTCAAAAATATGAGTATAATGAAACGATCTGAAAAATAGGAGGAGCATAAAGCGGTGTTCAAAAATATGAAGAGCCTGAAAAGGTGTGAAAAATATGAACAGCCTCAAAACATGTCAAAAATATGAGGAGCCTGAAACGGTCTGAAAAATATGAGCAGTATGAAACGGTGTTCAAAAACATGAAGAGCCTGAAAAGGTGTGACAAATATGAAGAGGTTCAAAAGGTGTGAAATTCATGAGGAGTATGAAACGGTCTGAAAAATAGGAGGAGCATGAAGCGGTGTTCAAAAACATGAAGAGCATGAAAAGGTGTGAAAAATATGAAGAGCTTCAAAAGGTGTGAAAAATATGAGGAGCTTCAAAAGGTGTCAAAAATATAAGGAGCAAGAAACGGTAGGAAAAATAGGAGGGACATGAAGCGGTGTTCAAAATCATGAAGAGCCTGAAAAGCTGAGAAATATATGAAGAGCTTCAAAGGGTGTCAAAATTATGAGGAGCATGAAACGGTCTGAAAAATACGAGAAGCATGAAACAGTGTTGACAAATATGAAGAGCCTGAAAAGGTGTGCAAAATATGAAGAGCTTCAAAACCTGTCAAAAATATGAGAAGCATGACACGGTCTGAAAAATAGGAGGACCATGAACCGGTGTTCAAAAACATGAAGAGACTGAAAAGGTGTGAAAAATATGAGGAGCTTCAAAAGGTGTGAAAAATATGAAGATCTTCAAAAGGTGTCAAAAATGAGATGAACATGAAACGGTCTGAAAAATAGGAGGAGCATGAAGTGGTGTTGATAAACATGAAGAGCCTGAAAAGGTGTGAAATATATGAGGAGCTTGAAAAGGTGTCAAAAATATGAGGAGCATGAGACGGTCTGAAAAATAGGAGGTTCATGAAGTGGTGTTGAAAAACATGAAGAGCCTGAAAAGGTTTGAAAAATATGAAGAGCTTCAAAGGTGTCAAAATTATGAGGAGCATGAAACGGTCTGAAAAATAGGAGGAGCATGAAGCGGGGTTGAAAAACATGAAGAGCCTGAGAACGTGTGAAAAATATGAAGAGCTTCAAAAGGTGTGAAAAATGAAAGGAGCATGAAGTGGTGTTGAAAAAAAAAAAGAGCCTGAAAATGTGTGAAAAATATGAAGAGCTTCAAAAGGTGTGAAATACATGAGGAACATTAAACGTTCTGAAAAATAGGAGGAGCATGAAGCGGTGTTGAAAAACATGAAGAGCCTGAAAAGGTGTGAAAAATATGAAGAGCTTCAAAAAGTGTGAAAAATAGGAGGAGCATGAAGCGGTGTTCAAAAACATGAAGAGCCTGAAAAGGTTTGAAAAATATGAAGAGCTTCAAACGGTCTGAAATACATGAGGAGCATGAAACGGTCTGAAAAATAGGAGGAGAATCAAACGGTGTTCAAAAATAAGAAGAGCCTGAAAAGCTGTTGAAAATATGAAGACCTTCAAAAGGTGTCAAAATTATAAGGAGCATGAATCGGTCTGAAAAATAGGAGTAGCATGAAGCGGTGTTCAAAAACATGAAGATCCTGAAAAGGTGTGAAAAATATAGAGCTTCAAAAGGTGTCAAAGATATGAGGAGCATGAAACGGTCTGAAAAATAGGAGGAGCATGAAACGGTGTTCGAAAACATGAACAGCCTGAAAAGTTGTGAAAAATATGTAGAGCTTCAAAAGGTGTCAAAAATATGAGGAGCATGAAAAGGTCTGAAAAATAGGAGGAGCATGAAACGGTGTTCCAAAACATGAATAGCCTGAAAAGGTGTGAAAAATATGAAGAGCATCAAAAGGTGTGAAAAATATGAGGAGCATGAAACGGTCTGAAAAATAGGAGGAGCATGAAGCGGTGTTCAAAAACATGAAGAGCCTGAGAACGTGTGAAAAATATGAAGAGCTGCAAAAGGTGTGAAATACATGAGGAGCATGAAACTGTCTGAAAAATAGGAGGAGGATGAAGTGGTGTTCAAAAACATGAAGAGCCTGAAAAGGTGTGAAAATATGAAGAGCTTCAAAAGGTGTGAAATACATGAGAGAAATGAAACTATCTGAAAAATAGGAGGAGTATGAAGCCGTGTTGAAAAACATGAAGAGCCTGAAAAGGTGTGAAAAATATGAAGAGCTTCTAAAGGTGTCAAAAATATGAGGACAATGAAACGGTCTGGAAAATAGGAGGAGCATGAAGTGGTGTTGAATATGATGAAGAGCCTGAAAAGGTGTGAAATATATGAAGAGCTTGAAAATTGTCAAAAATATGAGGAGCATGAAACGATCTGAAAAATAGGAGGTGCACGAAGTGGTGTTGAAAAACATGAAGAGCCTGAAAAGGTGTGAAAAATATGAATAGCTTCAAAAGGTGTCAAAAATGACATGAGCTTGAAACGGTCTGAAAAATTGGAGGAGCATGAAGCGATGTCGAAAAACATGAAGAGCCTGAAAAAGTGTGAAAAATATGAAGAGCTTCAAAAGGTGTTAAATATATGAGGAGCAAGAAACGGTCTCAAAAATAGGAGGAGCATGAAGCGGTGTTCAAAACCATGAAGAGCCTGAAAAGGTGTGAAAAATATGAAGAGGTTCAAAAATGTGAAAATATGAAGAGCTTCAAAGGTGTCAAATATATGAAGAGCTTCAAACGGTGTCCAAATTATGAGGAGTATGAAACGGTCTGAAAAATAGGAGGAGCATGAAGCGGGGTTGAAAAACATGAAGAGCCTGAGAACGTGTGAAAAATATGAAGAGCTTCAAAGGTGTCAAATATATGAAGAGCTTCAAACGGTGTCCAAATTATGAGGAGCATGAAACGGTGTGAAAAAAGGAGGAGCATGAAGCGGGATTGAAAAACATGAAGAGCCTGAGAACGTGTGAAAAATATGAAGAGCTTCAAAATGTGTGAAAAATATGAGGAGCTTCAAAAGGTGTCAAAAATATGAGCAGCATGAAACGGTCTGAAAAATAGGAGGAGCATGATGCAGTGTTGAAAAATATGAAGAGCCCGAAAACGTGTGAAAAATATGAAGAGATGCAAAAGGTGTGAAATACATGAGGAGCATGAAACTGTCTGAAAAATACGAGGAGGATGAAGTGGTGTTCAAAAACATGAAGAGTCTGAAAAGGTGTGAAAATATGAAGAGCTTCAAAAGGTGTGAAATACATGAGAGAAATGAAACTATCTGAAAAATAGGAGGAGCATGAAGCCGTGTTGAAAAACATGAAGAGCCTGAAAAGGTGTGAAAAATATGAAGAGCTTCTAAAGGTGTCAAAAATATGAGGACAATGAAACGGTCTGGAAAATAGGAGGAGCATGAAGTGGTGTTGAATATGATGAAGAGCCTGAAAAGGTGTGAAATATATGAGGAGCTTGAAAATGTGTCAAAAATATGAGGAGCATGAAACGATCTGAAAAATAGGAGGTGCACGAAGTGGTGTTGAAAAACATGAAGCCTGAAAAGGCGTGAAAAATATGAAGAGCTTCAAAAGGTGTCAAAAATGAAATGAGCTTGAAACGGTCTGAAAAATTGGAGGAGCATGAAGCGATGTTGAAAAACATGAAGAGCCTGAAAAAGTGTGAAAATTATGAAGAGCTTCAAAAGGTGTAAAATATATGAGGAGCAAGAAACGGTCTGAAAAATAGGAGGTGCATGAAGTGGTGTTGAAAAACATGAAAAGGTGTGAAAAATATGAAGAGCATCAAAAGGTGTCAAAAATATGAGGAGCATGAAACGATCTGAAAAATAGGAGAATCATGCAGTGGTGTTGAAAAACATGAACAGCCTGAAAAGGTGTGTAAAATATGAAGAGCTTGATAAGGTGTCATAAATATGAGGAGCATGAAACGGTCGGAAAAATAGGAGGAGCATGAAGCGGTGTTCAAAAACATGAAGAGCCTGAAAAGGTGTGAAAAATATGAAGAGCTTCAAAAGGTGTCAAAAATATGAGGAGTATGAAACGGTCTGAAAAATAGGAGGAGCATGAAGCGGTGTTCAAAAACATGAAGAGACTGAAAAGTTGTGAAAAATATCAAGAGCTTCAAAAAGTGTCAAAAATATGAGGAGCATGAAACGGTCTGAAAAATAGGAGGAGCATGAAGCGGTGTTGAAAAACATGAAGAGCCTGAAAACGTGTCAAAAATATGAAGAGCTTCAAAGGTGTGAAAAATATGAAGCACTTCAAAAGGTGTCAAAAATTAGAAGAGCATGAAACGGTCTGGAAAATAGGAGGAGCATGAAGTGGTGTTGAAAAATATGAAGAGACTGAAAAGGTGTGAAAAATATGAAGAGCTTCAAAAGGTGTCAAAAATATGAGGAGCAAGAAACGGTCTGAAAAATAGGAGAATCAGGCAGTGGTGTTGAAAACTATAAACAGCCTGAAAAAGTGTGAAAAATATGAAGAGCTTCAAAAGGTGTCAAAAATATGAGTATAGTGAAACGATCTGAAAAATAGGAGGAGCATAAAGCGGTGTTCAAAAATATGAAGAGCCTGAAAAGGTGTGAAAAATATGAACAGCCTCAAAACATGTCAAAAATATGAGGAGCCTGAAACGGTCTGAAAAATATGAGCATTATGAAACGGTGTTCAAAATCATGAAGAGCCTGAAAAGGTGTGACAAATATGTAGAGGTTCAAAAAGTGTGAAATTCATGAGGAGTATGAAACGGTCTGAAAAATAGGAGGAGCATGAAGCGGTGTTCAAAAACATGAAGAGCATGAAAAGGTGTGAAAAATATGAAGAGCTTCAAAAGGTGTGAAAAATATGAGGAGCTTCAAAAGGTGTCAAAAATATAAGGAGCAAGAAATGGTAGGAAAAATAGGAGGGACATGAAGCGGTGTTCAAAATCATGAAGAGCCTGAAAAGCTGAGAAATATATGAAGAGCTTCAAAGGGTGTCAAAATTATGAGGAGCATGAAAAGGTCTGAAAAATACGAGAAGCATGAAACAGTGTTGACAAATATGAAGAGCCTGAAAAGGTGTGCAAAATATGAAGAGCTTCAAAACCTGTCAAAAATATGAGAAGCATGACACGGTCTGAAAAACAGGAGGAGCATGAACCGGTGTTCAAAAACATGAAGAGACTGAAAAGGTGTGAAAAATATGAGGAGCTTCAAAAGGTGTGAAAAATATGAAGATCTTCAAAAGGTGTCAAAAATGAGATGAACATGAAACGGTCTGAAAAATAGGAGGAGCATGAAGTGGTGTTGATAAACATGAAGAGCCTGAAAAGGTGTGAAATATATGAGGAGCTTGAAAAGGTGTCAAAAATATGAGGAGCATGAAACGGTCTGAAAAATAGGAGGTTCATGAAGTGGTGTTGAAAAACATGAAGAGCCTGAAAAGGTTTGAAAAATATGAAGAGCTTCAAAGGTGTCAAAATTATGAGGAGCATGAAACGGTCTGAAAAATAGGAGAAGCATGAAGCGGGGTTGAAAAACATGAAGAGCCTGAGAACGTGTGAAAAATATGAAGAGCTTCAAAAGGTGTGAAAAATGAAAGGAGCATGAAACGGTATGAAAAATAGAAGGAGCATGAAGTGGTGTTGAAAAAAAAGAAGAGCCTGAAAATGTGTGAAAAATATGAAGAGCTTCAAAAGGTGTGAAATACATGAGGAACATTAAACGTTCTGAAAAATAGGAGGAGCATGAAGCGGTGTTGAAAAACATGAAGAGCCTGAAAAGGTGTGAAAAATATGAAGAGCTTCAAAAAGTGTGAAAAATAGGAGGAGCATGAAGCGGTGTTCAAAAACATGAAGAGCCTGAAAAGGTTTGAAAAATATGAAGAGCTTCAAACGGTCTGAAATAAATGAGGAGCATGAAACGGTCTGAAAAATAGGAGGAGAATCAAACGGTGTTCAAAAATAAGAAGAGCCTGAAAAGCTGTTGAAAATATGAAGACCTTCAAAATGTGTCAAAATTATGAGGAGCATGAATCGTTCTGAAAAATAGGAGTAGCATGAAGCGGTGTTCAAAAACATGAAGATCCTGAAAAGGTGTGAAAAATATAGAGCTTCAAAAGGTGTCAAAGATATGAGGAGCATGAAACGGTCTGAAAAATAGGAGGAGCATGAAACGGGGTTGAAAAACATGAACAGCCTGAAAAGTTGTGAAAAATATGTAGAGCTTCAAAAGGTGTGAAAAATGAAAGGAGCATGAAACGCTATGAAAAATAGAAGGAGCATGAAGTGGTGTTGAAAAAAAGAAGAGCCTGAAAATGTGTGAAAAATATGAAGAGCTTCAAAAGGTGTGAAATACATGAGGAACATTAAACGTTCTGAAAAATAGGAGGAGCATGAAGCGGTGTTGAAAAACATGAAGAGCCTGAAAAGGTGTGAAAAATATGAAGAGCTTCAAAAAGTGTGAAAAATAGGAGGAGCATGAAGCGGTGTTCAAAAACATGAAGAGCCTGAAAAGGTTTGAAAAATATGAAGAGCTTCAAACGGTCTGAAATACATGAGGAGCATGAAACGGTCTGAAAAATAGGAGGAGAATCAAACGGTGTTCAAAAATAAGAAGAGCCTGAAAAGCTGTTGAAAATATGAAGACCTTCAAAAGGTGTCAAAATTATGAGGAGCATGAATCGTTCTGAAAAATAGGAGTAGCATGAAGCGGTGTTCAAAAACATGAAGATCCTGAAAAGGTGTGAAAAATATAGAGCTTCAAAAGGTGTCAAAGATATGAGGAGCATGAAACGGTCTGAAAAATAGGAGGAGCATGAAACGGTGTTCGAAAACATGAACAGCCTGAAAAGTTGTGAAAAATATGTAGAGCTTCAAAAGGTGTCAAAAATATGAGGAGCATGAAAAGGTCTGAAAAATAGGAGGAGCATGAAACGGTGTTCCAAAACATGAATAGCCTGAAAAGGTGTGAAAAATATGAAGAGCATCAAAAGGTGTGAAAAATATGAGGAGCATGAAACGGTCTGAAAAATAGGAGGAGCATGAAGCGGTGTTCAAAAACATGAAGAGCCTGAGAACATGTGAAAAATATGAAGAGCTGCAAAAGGTGTGAAATACATGAGGAGCATGAAACTGTCTGAAAAATAGGAGGAGGATGAAGTGGTGTTCAAAAACATGAAGAGCCTGAAAATGTGTGAAAATATGAAGAGCTTCAAAAGGTGTGAAATACATGAGAGAAATGAAACTATCTGAAAAATAGAAGGAGCATGAAGCCATGTTGAAAAACATGAAGAGCCTGAAAAGGTGTGAAAAATATGAAGAGCTTCTAAAGGTGTCAAAAATATGAGGACAATGAAACGGTCTGGAAAATAGGAGGAGCATGAAGTGGTGTTGAATATGATGAAGAGCCTGAAAAGGTGTGAAATATATGAGGAGCTTGAAAATGTGTCAAATATATGAGGAGCATGAAACGATCTGAAAAACAGGAGGTGCACGAAGTGGTGTTGAAAAACATGAAGAGCCTGAAAAGGTGTGAAAAATATGAAGAGCTTCAAAAGGTGTTAAATATATGAGGAGCAAGAAACGGTCTCAAAAATAGGAGGAGCATGAAGCGGTGTTCAAAACCATGAAGAGCCTGAAAAGGTGTGAAAAATATGAAGAGGTTCAAAAATGTGAAAAATATGAAGAGCTTCAAAGGTGTCAAATATATGAAGAGCTTCAAACGGTGTCCAAATTATGAGGAGCATGAAACGGTGTGAAAAATAGGAGGAGCATGAAGCGGGATTGAAAAACATGAAGAGCCTGAGAACGTGTGAAAAATATGAAGAGCTTCAAAATGTGTGAAAAATATGAGGAGCTTCAAAAGGTGTCAAAAATATGAGCAGCATGAAACGGTCTGAAAAATAGGAGGAGCATGATGCAGTGTTGAAAAATATGAAGAGCCCGAAAATGTGTGAAAAATATGAAGAGCTGCAAAAGGTGTGAAATACATGAGGAGCATGAAACTGTCTGAAAAATACGAGGAGGATGAAGTGGTGTTCAAAAACATGAAGAGTCTGAAAAGCTGTGAAAATATGAAGAGCTTCAAAAGGTGTGAAATACATGAGAGAAATGAAACTATCTGAAAAATAGGAGGAGCATGAAGCCGTGTTGAAAAACATGAAGAGCCTGAAAAGGTGTGAAAAATATGAAGAGCTTCTAAAGGTGTCAAAAATATGAGGACAATGAAACGGTCTGGAAAATTGGAGGAGCATGAAGTGGTGTTGAATATGATGAAGAGCCTGAAAAGGTGTGAAATATATGAGGAGCTTGAAAATGTGTCAAAAATATGAGGAGCATGAAACGATCTGAAAAATAGGAGGTGCACGAAGTGGTGTTGAAAAACATGAAGCCTGAAAAGGTGTGAAAAATATGAAGAGCTTCAAAAGGTGTCAAAAATGAAATGAGCTTGAAACGGTCTGAAAAATTGGAAGAGCATGAAGCGATGTTGAAAAACATGAAGAGCCTGAAAAAGTGTGAAAATTATGAAGAGCTTCAAAAGGTGTTAAATATATGAGGAGCAAGAAACGGTCTGAAAAATAGGAGGTGCATGAAGTGGTGTTGAAAAACATGAAAAGGTGTGAAAAATATGAAGAGCTTCAAAAGGTGTCAAAAATATGAGGAGCATGAAACGATCTGAAAAATAGGAGAATCATGCAGTGGTGTTGAAAAACATGAACAGCCTGAAAAGGTGTGTAAAATATGAAGAGCTTGATAAGGTGTCATAAATATGGGGAGCATGAAACGGTCGGAAAAATAGGAGGAGCATGAAGCGGTGTTCAAAAACATGAACAGCCTGAAAAGGTGTGAAAAATATGAAGAGCTTCAAAAGGTGTCAAAAATATGAGGAGTATGAAACGGTCTGAAAAATAGGAGGAGCATGAAGCGGTGTTCAAAAACATGAAGAGACTGAAAAGTTGTGAAAAATATCAAGAGCTTCAAAAAGTGTCAAAAATATGAGGAGCATGAAACGGTCTGAAAAATAGGAGGAGCATGAAGCGGTGTTGAAAAACATGAAGAGCCTGAAAACGTGTCAAAAATATGAAGAGCTTCAAAGGTGTGAAAAATATGAAGCACTTCAAAAGGTGTCAAAAATTAGAAGAGCATGAAACGGTCTGGAAAATAGGAGGAGCATGAAGTGGTGTTGAAAAATATGAAGAGACTGAAAAGGTGTGAAAAATATGAAGAGCTTCAAAAGGTGTCAAAAATATGAGGAGCAAGAAACGGTCTGAAAAATAGGAGAATCAGGCAGCGGTGTTGAAAACTATAAACAGCCTGAAAAAGTGTGAAAAATATGAAGAGCTTCAAAAGGTGTCAAAAATATGAGTATAATGAAACGATCTGAAAAATAGGAGGAGCATAAAGCGGTGTTCAAAAATATGAAGAGCCTGAAAAGGTGTGAAAAATATGAACAGCCTCAAAACATGTCAAAAATATGAGGAGCATGAAACGGTCTGAAAAATATGAGCAGTATGAAACGGTGTTCAAAAACATGAAGAGCCTGAAAAGGTGTGACAAATATGAAGAGGTTCAAAAGGTGTGAAATTCATGAGGAGTATGAAACGGTCTGAAAAATAGGAGGAGCATGAAGCGGTGTTCAAAAACATGAAGAGCATGAAAAGGTGTGAAAAATATGAAGAGCTTCAAAAGGTGTGAAAAATATGAGGAGCTTCAAAAGGTGTCAAAAATATAAGGAGCAAGAAACGGTAGGAAAAATAGGAGGGACATGAAGCGGTGTTCAAAATCATGAAGAGCCTGAAAAGCTGAGAAATATATGAAGAGCTTCAAAGGGTGACAAAATTATGAGGAGCATGAAACGGTCTGAAAAATACGAGAAGCATGAAACAGTGTTGACAAATATGAAGAGCCTGAAAAGGTGTGCAAAATATGAAGAGCTTCAAAACCTGTCAAAAATATGAGAAGCATGACACGGTCTGAAAAATAGGAGGACCATGAACCGGTGTTCAAAATCATGAAGAGACTGAAAAGGTGTGAAAAATATGAGGAGCTTCAAAAGGTGTGAAAAATATGAAGATCTTCAAAAGGTGTCAAAAATGAGATGAACATGAAACGGTCTGAAAAATAGGAGGAGCATGAAGTGGTGTTGATAAACATGAAGAGCCTGAAAAGGTGTGAAATATATGAGGAGCTTGAAAAGGTGTCAAAAATATGAGGAGCATGAAACGGTCTGAAAAATAGGAGGTGCATGAAGTGGTGTTGAAAAACATGAAGAGCCCGAAAACGTGTGAAAAATATGAAGAGATGCAAAAGGTGTGAAATACATGAGGAGCATGAAACTGTCTGAAAAATAGTAGGAGGATGAAGTGGTGTTCAAAAACATGAAGAGTCTGAAAAGGTGTGAAAATATGAAGAGCTTCAAAAGGTGTGAAATACATGAGAGAAATGAAACTATCTGAAAAATAGGAGGAGCATGAAATTGTGTTCAAAAAAATGAAGAGCCTGAACAGGTGTGTAGTATATGAAGATTTCAGAAGGTGTCAAAATATGAGGAGCATGAAAAGGTCTGAAAAATAGGAGGAGCATGAAGTGATGTTGAAAAACATGAAGAGCCTTAAAAGGTGTGAAAAATACGAAGAGCTTCAAAATGTGTCAAAAATATGAGGAGCATGAAACGGACTGAAATGTATGAGGAGCATGAACCGGTGTTCAAAAACATGAAGGCCTGAAAAGGTATGAAAAATATGAGGAGCTTCAAAAGGTGTGAAAAATATGAAGAGCTGCAAAAGGTGTCAAAAATGAGATGAGCATGAAAAGGTCTGATAAATAGGAGGAGTATGAAGTTGTGTTGAAAAACATGAAGAGCCTGAAAAGGTGTGAAATATATGAGGAGCTTGAAAAGGTGTCAAGAATATGAGGAGCATGAAACGATCTGAAAAATAGGAGGTGCATGAAGTGGTGTTGAAAAACATGAAAAGGTGTGAAAAATATGAAGAGCTTCAAAAGGTGTCAAAAACATGAGGAGCATGAAACGATCTGAAAAATAGGAGGAGCATGAAGCGGTGTTCAAAAACATGAAGAGACTGAAAAGGTGTGAAAAATATGAAGAGCTTCAAAAGGTGTCAAAAATATGAGGAGTATGAAACGGTCTGAAAAATAGGAGGAGCATGAAGCGGTGTTCAAAAACATGAAGAGACTGAAAAGGTGTGAAAAATATCAAGAGCTTCAAAAAGTGTCAAAAATATGAGGAGCATGAAACGGTCTGAAAAATAGGAGGAGCATGAAGCGGTGTTGAAAAACATGAAGAGCCTGAAAACGTGTCAAAAATATGAAGAGCTTCAAAGGTGTGAAAAATATGAAGCACTTCAAAAGGTGTCAAAAATTAGAAGAGCATGAAACGGTCTGGAAAATAGGAGGAGCATGAAGTGGTGTTGAAAAACATGAAGAGACTGAAAAGGTGTGAAAAATATGAAGAGCTTCAAAACCTGTCAAAAATATGAGAAGCATGAAACGGTCTAAAAAATAGGAGGAGCATCAACCGGTGTTCAAAAACATGAAGAGACTGAAAAGGTGTGAAAAATATGAGGAGCTTCAAAAGGTGTGAAAAATATGAAGATCTTCAAAAGGTGTCAAAAATGAGATGAGCATGAAACGGTAAGAAAAATGGAAGGAGCATGAAGTGCTGTTGATAAACATGAAGAGCCTGAAAAGGTGTGAAATATATGAGGAGCTTGAAAATGTGTGAAAAATATGAGGAGCATGAAACGGTCTGAAAAATAGGAGGTGCATGAAGTGGTGTTGAAAAACATGAAGAGCCTGAAAAGGTTTGAAAAATATGAAGAGCTTCAAAGGTGTCAAAATTATGAGGAGCATGAAACGGTCTGAAAAATAGGAGGAGCATGAAGCGGGGTTGAAAAACATGAAGAGCCTGAAAATGTGTGAAAAATATGAAGAGCTTCAAAAGGTGTGAAAAATGAAAGGAGCATGAAACGGTAAGAAAAATAGAAGGAGCATGAAGTGGTGTTGAAAAAAAAGAAGAGCCTGAAAATGTGTGAAAAATATGAAGAGCTTCAAAAGGTGTGAAATACATGAGGAACATTAAACGTTCTGAAAAATAGGAGGAGCATGAAGCGGTGTTCAAAAACATGAAGAGCCTGAAAAGGTGTGAAAAATATGAAGAGCTTCAAAAAGTGTGAAAAATAGGAGGAGCATGAAGCGGTGTTCAAAAACATGAAGAGCCTGAAAAGGTTTGAAAAATATGAAGAGCTTCAAATGGTCTGAAATACATGAGGAGCATGAAACGGTCTGAAAAATAGGAGGAGAATCAAACGGTGTTCAAAAATAAGAAGAGCCTGAAAAGCTGTGAAAAATATGAAGACCTTCAAAAGGTGTCAAAATTATGAGGAGCATGAATCGGTCTGAAAAATAGGAGTAGCATGAAGCGGTGTTCAAAAACATGAAGATCCTGAAAAGGTGTGAAAAATATAGAGCTTCAAAAGGTGTCAAAGATATGAGGAGCATGAAAAGGTCTGAAAAATAGGAGGAGCATGAAACGGTGTTCAAAACATGAATAGCCTGAAAAGGTGTGAAAAATATGAAGAGCATCAAAAGGTGTGAAAAATATGAGGAGCATGAAACGGTCTTAAAAATAGGAGGAGCATGAAGCGATGTTCAAAAACATGAAGAGCCTGAGAACGTGTGAAAAATATGAAGAGCTGCAAAAGGTGTGAAATACATGAGGAGCATGAAAATGTCTGAAAAATAGGAGGAGGATGAAGTGGTGTTCAAAAACATGAAGAGCCTGAAAAGGTGTGAAAATATGAAGAGCTTCAAAAGGTGTGAAATACATGAGAGAAACTAAACTATCTGAAAAATAGGAGGAGCATGAAACCGTGTTGAAAAACATGAAGAGCCTGAAAAGGTGTGAAAAATATGAAGAGCTTCAAAAGTTGTCACAAATAGGAGGAGCATGAAACGGTGTTCAAAAACATGAAGAGCCTGAAAAGGTGTGAAAAATATGAAGAGCTTCAAAGGGTGTGAAAAATATGAAGAGTTTCAAAAGGTGAGAAAAATATGAAGAGCTTCAAAAGGTGTCAAAAATTAGAGGAACAAGAAACGGTCTGAAAAATAGGAGGATCATGAAGTGGTGTTGAAAAACATGAAGAGCCTGAAAAAGTGTGAAATATATGAAAATCTCCAAAAGGTGTCAAAAATATGAGGAGCATGAAACGGTCTGAAAAATAGGAGGAGCATGAAACGATGTTGAAAAAAATGAAGAGCCTGAAAAGGTGTGAAAAATATGAAGAGCTTCAAAAGGTGTCAAAAATATGAGGATCATGAAACGGTCAGAAATATAGGAGGAGTATGAAACGGTGTTGAAAAACATAAAGAGCATGAAAAGGTGTGAAAAATATGAAGAGCTTCAAAAGGTTTCAAAATTATTAGTCGCATGAAACGGGTAAAAAAAATAGGAGGAGCATGAGACGGTGTTGAAAAACATGAAGATCCTGAAAAGGTGTGAAATATATGAAGAGCTTCAAAAGTTTTCAAAAAAGGAGGAGCATGAGACGCTGTTGAAAAACATGAAGAGCATGAAAAGGTGTGAAAAATATGAAGAGGTTCAAAAGTTATCAAAAATATGAGGAGCATGAAAGGGACTGAAAATAGGAGGAGCATGAAACTTTGTATGTATACATGAAGAGCATGAAAAGGTGTGAAAAATTTGAAGAGCTGCAAAAGGTGTCAAAAATATGAGGAGCATGTAACAGTGTTGAAAAACATGAAGAGGATTAAAAGTGTGAAAAATATGAAGAGTTTCAAAAGGTGTCAAAAATATGAGGAGCATGGAACGGTCTCAAAAATAGTAGGAGCATGAGATGGTGTTGAAAAACATGAAGAACCTGAAAAGGCTGGAAATATATGAAGAGCTTTCAAGGTGTCAAAAATATGAGGAGCATGAAACGGTCTGAAAAATAGGAGGAGCATGAAACGGTGTTGAAAAACATGAAGAGCATGATAAGTGTTAAAAATATAAAGAGCTTCAAAAGGTGCCAAAATTTGAGGAGCATGAAACGTTCTGAAAAATAGGAGGAGCATGAAACGGTCTGAAAAATAGGAGGAGCATGAAACCATGTTGAAAAACATGAAGAGCCTAAAAATGTGTGAGAAATATGAATAGCTTCAAAAAGTGTCAAAAATATTAGGAGCATGAAACGGTCTGAAATATAGGAGGAGCATGAAGCGGTATTCAAATACATGAAGAGCATGAAAAGGTGTGCAAAATATTAAGAGCTTCAAAAGGAGTCAAATATACGCGGAACATGAAACGGTGTTAAAAAACATAAAAACAATTAAAAGTGTGAAAAATATAAAGAGCTTCAAAAGCTGTCAAAATTATGAGGAGCAAGAAACGGTCTGAAAAATAGAAGGAGCATGAAACGGTGTTGAAAAACATGAAGAGAATGAAAAGTTGTGAAAAATATGAAGAGCTTCAAAAGGTGTCAAAAATATGAGGAGCATGAAACGGTCTGAAAAACACGAGGAGCATGAAAACGTGTTGAAAAATATGAACAGCATGAAAAGGTGTGAAAAATATGAAAAGCTTCAAAAGGTGTCAAACAAAAGAGGAGCATGAAACTGTCTGAAAAATAGGAACAGCATGAAACGGTGGTGAAAACCATGAAGAGCATGAAAAGGTGTGAAAAATATGAAGAGCTTCAAAAGGTGTCAAAAATATGAGGAGCATGCAACTGTCTGAAAAATAGGAGGAGCATTAAACAGTGTTTAAACATGAAGAGCCTGAAAAGGTGTGAAATATATCAAGAGTTCAAAAGGTGTCAAAAATATGAGGAGCATGAAACGGTGTTCAAAATCATGAAAAGCCTGAAAAGGTGAAAAATATGAAGAGCTTCAAAAGGTGTCAAATATATGAGGAGCATGAAACGGTGTTGAAAAACATGAGGAGCATTAAAAGTGTGAAAAATATAAACAGCTTCAAAAGCTGTCAAAAATATGAGGAGCAAGAAACGGTCTGAAAAATAGGAGGAGCATGAAATGTTGTTCAAAAACATGAAGGGCTTGAAATGATGTGAAAAATATGAAGACTTTCAAAAGGTGTCAAAATTATGAGGGGCATGAAAAGGTCTGAAAAATAGGACGAGCATCAAACGGTGTTGAAAAATATGAAGAGCCTGAATAGGTGTGAAAAATATGAAGAGCTTCAAAAGTGTCACAAATAGGAGGAGCATGAAACGGTGTTCAAAAACATGAAGAGCCAGTAAAGGTGTGAAAAATATGAATAGCTTCCAAATGTGACAAAAATAAGATGCGCATGAAACGGTCTGAAAAATAGGAGGAGCATGAAGCGGTGTTGAAAAACATGAAGAGCCTGAAAAGGTGTGAAATATATGAAGAGGTTCAAAAGGTGTCAAAAATGCGAGGAGCATGAAACGACTGAAATATAGGAGGAGCATGAACTGGTGTTGAAAAACATTAATAGCCTGAAAAGGTGTGAAATATATGAAGAGTTTCAAAAGGTGTGTAAAATATGAAGAGCTTCAATAGGTTGAAAAATATGAAGAGCTTAAAAAGATGTGAAACACATGAAGAGCTTCAAAAGGTGTCAAAAATGAGAGGAGCATGAAACGGTCTGAAAAAAAGGAGGAGCATGAAGTGGTGTTGAAAATCATGAAGTGCCTGAAAATGTGTAAAAAATATGAAGAGCTTGAAAAGGTGTCAAAAATATGAGGAGCATGAAACGGTCTAAAAAATAAATGGAGCATGAAACGGTGTTAAAAAACATAAAGAGCCTGAAAACGTGTGAAAAATATGAAGAGCTTCAAAAGGTGTGTAAAATATGAAGAGCTTCAATAGGTTGAAAAATATGAAGAGCTTCAAAAGATGTGAAAAACATGAAGAGCTTCAAAAGGTGTCAAAAATGAGAGGAGCATGAAAAGGTGTTAAAAAACATGAAGAGCCTGAAAAGGGGTGAAAAATATGAAGAGCTTCAAAAGGTGTCAAAAGTACGAGGAGCATGAAATGGTCAGAAAAATAAGAGGAGCATGAAGCGGTGTTGAAAAACATGAAGAGCCTGAAACTGTGTGAAATATATGAAGAGCTTCAAAAGGTATCAAAAATATGAGGAGCATGAAAAGTTCTAAAATATAGGAGGAGCATGAAGCTGTGTTGAAAAACATGAAGAGCCTGAAACTGTGTGAAATATATGAAGAGCTTCAAAAGGTATCAAAAATATGAGGAGCATGAAAAGTTCTAAAATATAGGAGGAGCATGAAGCGGTGTTGAAAAACATGAAGAGCCTGAAATTGTGTGAAATATATGAAGAGCTTCAAAAGGTATCAAAAATATGAGGAGCATGAAAAGTTCTAAAATATAGGAGGAGCATGAAGCGGTGTTGAAAAACATGAAGAGCCTGAAAAGGTGTGAAATATATGAAGAGCTTCAAAAGGTGTGAAAAATATGAGGAGCATTAAACGGTCTGAAAAATACGAGGAGAATGAAGCGGTGTTGAAAAACATGAAGAGCCTGAAAAGGTGTGAAAAATATGAAGAGCTTCAAAAGTTGTCACAAATAGGAGGAGCATGAAACGGTGTTCAAAAACATGAAGAGCCTGAAAAGGTGTGAAAAATATGAAGAGCTTCAAAGGGTGTGAAAAATATGAAGAGTTTCAAAAGGTGAGAAAAATATAAAGAGCTTCAAAAGGTGTCAAAAATTAGAGGAGCAAGAAACGGTCTGAAAAATAGGAGGATCATGAAGTGGTGTTGAAAAACATGAAGAGCCTGAAAAAGTGTGAAATATATGAAAATCTCCAAAAGGTGTCAAAAATATGAGGAGCATGAAATGGTCTGAAAAATAGGAGGAGCATGAAACGATGTTGAAAAAAATGAAGAGCCTGAAAAGTTGTGAAAAATATGAAGAGCTTCAAAAGGTGTCAAAAATATGAGGATCATGAAACGGTCAGAAATATAGGAGGAGTATGAAACGGTGTTGAAAAACATAAAGAGCATGAAAAGGTGTGAAAAATATGAAGAGCTTCAAAAGGTTTCAAAATTATTAGTCGCATGAAACGGGTAAAAAAAATATGAGGAGCATGAGACGGTGTTGAAAAACATGAAGATCCTGAAAAGGTGTGAATTATATGAAGAGCTTCAAAAGTTTTCAAAAAAAGGAGGAGCATGAGACGCTGTTGCAAAACATGAAGAGCATGAAAAGGTGTGAAAAATATGAAGAGGTTCAAAAGTTATCAAAAATATGAGGAGCATGAAAGGGACTGAAAAGAGGAGGAGCATGAAACTTTGTATGTATACATGAAGAGCATGAAAAGGTGTGAAAAATTTGAAGAGCTGCAAAAGGTGTCAAAAATATGAGGAGCATGTAACGGTGTTGAAAAACATGAAGAGGATTAAAAGTGTGAAAAATATGAAGAGTTTCAAAAGGTGTCAAAAATATGAGGAGCATGGAACGGTCTCAAAAATAGTAGGAGCATGAGATGGTGTTGAAAAACATGAAGAACCTGAAAAGGCTGGAAATATATGAAGAGCTTTCAAGGTGTCAAAAATATGAGGAGCATGAAACGGTCTGAAAAATAGGAGGAGCATGAAACGGTGTTGAAAAACATGAAGAGCATTATAAGTGTTAAAAATATAAAGAGCTTCAAAAGGTGCCAAAATTTGAGGAGCATGAAACGTTCTGAAAAATAGGAGGAGCATGAAACCATGTTGAAAAACATGAAGAGCCTAAAAATGTGTGAGAAATATGAATAGCTTCAAAAAGTGTCAAAAATATTAGGAGCATGAAACGGTCTGAAATATAGGAGGAGCATGAAGCGGTATTCAAATACATGAAGAGCATGAAAAGGTGTGCAAAATATTAAGAGCTTCAAAAGGAGTCAAATATTCGCGGAACATGAAACGGTGTTAAAAAACATAAAAACAATTAAAAGTGTGAAAAATATAAAGAGCTTCAAAAGCTGTCAAAATTATGAGGAGCAAGAAACGGTCTGAAAAATAGAAGGAGCATGAAACGGTGTTGAAAAACATGAAGAGAATGAAAAGGTGTGAAAAATATGAAGAGCTTCAAAAGGTGTCAAAAATATGAGGAGCATGAAACGGTCTGAAAAACACGAGGAGCATGAAAACGTGTTGAAAAATATGAACAGCATGAAAAGGTGTGAAAAATATGAAAAGCTTCAAAAGGTGTCAAACAAAAGAGGAGCATGAAACTGTCTGAAAAATAGGAACAGCATGAAACGGTGGTGAAAACCATGAAGAGCATGAAAAGGTGTGAAAAATATGAAGAGCTTCAAAAGGTGTCAAAAATATGAGGAGCATGCAACTGTCTGAAAAATAGGAGGAGCATTAAACAGTGTTTAAACATGAAGAGCCTGAAAAGGTGTGAAATATATCAAGAGTACAAAAGGTGTCAAAAATATGAGGAGCATGAAACGGTGTTCAAAATCATGAAAAGCCTGAAAAGGTGAAAAATATGAAGAGCTTCAAAAGGTGTCAAATATATGAGGAGCATGAAACGGTGTTGAAAAACATGAGGAGCATTAAAAGTGTGAAAAATATAAACAGCTTCAAAAGCTGTCAAAAATATGAGGAGCAAGAAACGGTCTGAAAAATAGGAGGAGCATGAAATGTTGTTCAAAAACATGAAGGGCTTGAAATGATGTGAAAAATATGAAGACTTTCAAAAGGTGTCAAAATTATGAGGGGCATGAAAAGGTCTGAAAAATAGGACGAGCATCAAACGGTGTTGAAAAATATGAAGAGCCTGAATAGGTGTGAAAAATATGAAGAGCTTCAAAAGTGTCACAAATAGGAGGAGCATGAAACGGTGTTCAAAAACATGAAGAGCCAGTAAAGGTGTGAAAAATATGAATAGCTTCCAAATGTGACAAAAATAAGATGAGCATGAAACGGTCTGAAAAATAGGAGGAGCATGAAGCGGTGTTGAAAAACATGAAGAGCCTGAAAAGGTGTGAAATATATGAAGAGGTTCAAAAGGTGTCAAAAATGCGAGGAGCATGAAACGACTGAAATATAGGAGGAGCATGAACTGGTGTTGAAAAACATTAATAGCCTGAAAAGGTGTGAAATATATGAAGAGTTTCAAAAGGTGTGTAAAATATGAAGAGCTTCAATAGGTTGAAAAATATGAAGAGCTTAAAAAGATGTGAAACACATGAAGAGCTTCAAAAGGTGTCAAAAATGAGAGGAGCATGAAACGGTCTGAAAAAAAGGAGGAGCATGAAGTGGTGTTGAAAATCATGAAGTGCCTGAAAATGTGTAAAAAATATGAAGAGCTTGAAAAGGTGTCAAAAATATGAGGAGCATGAAACGGTCTAAAAAATAAATGGAGCATGAAACGGTGTTAAAAAACATGAAGAGCCTGAAAACGTGTGAAAAATATGAAGAGCTTCAAAAGGTGTGTAAAATATGAAGAGCTTCAATAGGTTGAAAAATATGAAGAGCTTCAAAAGATGTGAAAAACATGAAGAGCTTCAAAAGGTGTCAAAAATGAGAGGAGCATGAAAAGGTGTTAAAAAACATGAAGAGCCTGAAAAGGGGTGAAAAATATGAAGAGCTTCAAAAGGTGTCAAAAGTACGAGGAGCATGAAATGGTCAGAAAAATAAGAGGAGCATGAAGCGGTGTTGAAAAACATGAAGAGCCTGAAACTGTGTGAAATATATGAAGAGCTTCAAAAGGTATCAAAAATATGAGGAGCATGAAAAGTTCTAAAATATTGGAGGAGCATGAAGCGGTGTTGAAAAACATGAAGAGCCTGAAACTGTGTGAAATATATGAAGAGCTTCAAAAGGTATCAAAAATATGAGGAGCATGAAAAGTTCTAAAATATAGGAGGAGCATGAAGCGGTGTTGAAAAACATGAAGAGCCTGAAAAGGTGTGAAATATATGAAGAGCTTCAAAAGGTGTGAAAAATATGAGGAGCATTAAACGGTCTGAAAAATACGAGGAGAATGAAGCGGTGTTGACAAACATGAAGAGCCTGAAAAGGTGTGAAAAATATGAAGAGCTTCAAAAGTTGTCACAAATAGGAGGAGCATGAAACGGTGTTCAAAAACATGAAGAGCCTGAAAAGGTGTGAAAAATATGAAGAGCTTCAAAGGGTGTGAAAAATATGAAGAGTTTCAAAAGGTAAGAAAAATATGAAGAGCTTCAAAAGGTGTCAAAAATTAGAGGAGCAAGAAACGGTCTGAAAAATAGGAGGATCATGAAGTGGTGTTGAAAAACATGAAGAGCCTGAAAAAGTGTGAAATATATGAAAATCTCCAAAAGGTGTCAAAAATATGAGGAGCATGAAACGGTCTGAAAAATAGGAGGAGCATGAAACGGTCTGAAAATTTGGAGGAGCATGAAGCGGTCTTGAAAGACATGAATACCCTGACATGGTGTCAAAAATATGAAGAGCTTCAAAAGATGTCAAAAATATGAGGAGCATGAAACAGTCTGAAAAACTCGAGGACCATGAATTGGTCTTGAAAGACATTAATTCCCTGAAAAAGTGTGAAAAACATGAAGAGCTTCAAAAGGTGTCAAAAATATGAGGAGCCTGAAACGGTCTGAAAAATAGTAGGATGATGGAGCTATGTTGAAAAATATGAAGAGCCTGAAAAGGTGTGAAAAATATGAAGAGCTTCAAAAGGTGTCAAAATATGAGGAGCATGAAACGGTCTGAAAAAAAGGAGGAGCATGAAACGGTGTGCAAAAACATGAAGAGCCTGAAAAGGTGTGAAAAACATGAAGAGCTTCAAAAGGTGTTCAAGAAAAAGAGGAACATGAAATGGTCTGAAAAATAGGAGGAGCATGAAGCGGGGTTGAAAAACATGAAGACTCTGAAAAGGTGTGAAAAATATGAAGAGCTTCAAAACGTATCAAAAATATGAGGAGCATGAAACGGTCTGAAAAATAGGAGGAGCATGAAGAGGTGTTCAAAAACATGAAGAGCCTGAAAAGGTGTGAAACATATGAAGAGTTTCAAAATTTGTCAAAAATATGAGGAGCATGAAACGGTCTGAAAAATAGAGGGAACATGAAGCGGTGTTGAAATATTTGAAGAGCCTGAAAAGGTGTGAAATATATCAAGAGTACAAAAGGTGTCAAAAATATGAGGAGCATGAAACGGTGTTCAAAATCATGAAAAGCCTGAAAAGGTGAAAAATATGAAGAGCTTCAAAAGGTGTCAAATATATGAGGAGCATGAAACGGTGTTGAAAAACATGAGGAGCATTAAAAGTGTGAAAAATATAAACAGCTTCAAAAGCTGTCAAAAATATGAGGAGCAAGAAACGGTCTGAAAAATAGGAGGAGCATGAAATGTTGTTCAAAAACATGAAGGGCTTGAAATGATGTGAAAAATATGAAGACTTTCAAAAGGTGTCAAAATTATGAGGGGCATGAAAAGGTCTGAAAAATAGGACGAGCATCAAACGGTGTTGAAAAATATGAAGAGCCTGAATAGGTGTGAAAAATATGAAGAGCTTCAAAAGTGTCACAAATAGGAGGAGCATGAAACGGTGTTCAAAAACATGAAGAGCCAGTAAAGGTGTGAAAAATATGAATAGCTTCCAAATGTGACAAAAATAAGATGAGCATGAAACGGTCTGAAAAATAGGAGGAGCATGAAGCGGTGTTGAAAAACATGAAGAGCCTGAAAAGGTGTGAAATATATGAAGAGGTTCAAAAGGTGTCAAAAATGCGAGGAGCATGAAACGACTGAAATATAGGAGGAGCATGAACTGGTGTTGAAAAACATTAATAGCCTGAAAAGG